>NC_138300.1:93950000-94452500 GCF_965601325.2 Salmo salar | reverse complement strand
GCACACATGGATACAAGGACACAAAAATCAACTTTTTCAACATAACACAGACTGCGTAAATGTTACTCATGATACAAGATTTTTGCTACACCTGCAATGACATCTGCTAAACATGTGTATGGGATCGATACCATTTGATTTGATTAGTCGTGGCTACGTTTAAGACATTATAATTGTGTTGTGGCTATAGAGTCATATTTAATGCAGTCATCTCCTGTCTGCATGTATGGAGTGTGTGTTCTACACTGGACCACACACACACACATACACACACACATACACACACACACTGCTAGACCACAGCCCCATGGTGAGAGCCCATGCTGGGTGGTACTGTTTTCAGTGTTGTGTTTCACTCTGCTGTCTGATCTCTTAACCGATTAACTGCCAGGGATTGTATAGAGGACATTCCTTACATACCTGACCCCTTTAGTCACTAGTCATCCACACACAGACACACACACAGACACACACACAGACACACACACACACACACACACACACACACACACACACACACACACACACACACACACACACACACACACACACCTACACTACTAATACAGTGTACCTACACTACTAATACAGTGTTGTATTAGTAGTGTAGGTACATCGTGGTCATAGTATGAATCTGATGTATGAAAATGTGCTCCTCACAGCTCCCCACATAGGGAATGCAATGGATACATTGGATTGGGTTTATTAGCTGTGCAAGTCACAGAATAACCGTTATATAATGCTTTCCTCTCCCTCTCTCTCTCTCTCTCTCTCTCTCTCTCTCTCTCTCTCTCTCTGTCTCGCTCTCTCTCTCTGTCTCTCTCTGTCTCGCTCTCTCTCTCTCTCTCTGTCTCGCTCTCCCTCTCTCTGTCTCTCTCTGTCTCGCTCTCTCTCTCTCTCTGTCTCTCTCCCTCTGTCTGTCTCCCTCTCTGTCTCTGTCTCTCCCTCTCTGTTTCTCTCTCTGTGTCTGTCTCTGTTTCTCTCCCTCTCTCTCTGTTTCTCTCCCTCTCTCTCTGTTTCGATCTCTGTCTCTCCATCTCTCCCTCTCTGTTTCTCTCTCTGTGTCTGTCTCTGTTTCTCTCCCTGTCTCTCTGTTTCTCTCCCTCTCTCTGTCTCTCTGTGTCTCTCTCTTTCTCCAAGGAGCTCATTGAGGTGGACAGTGAGGTGGTTTTTGAGCTGGCCTCCTATATCCTACAGGTAAGTCTGAGGTCAGAGTGACACCAGTTCCTTAATCTGCTTCCTGACACACCACACTACTCACTTTCCAATCTGCTGAAATAGTGAGCTGTCTTTCCTCTAATTCTGCTTTATTTTAGAAGGATTGTTTCTCTAGCTTTGTCCCAGATCTACTCTGACTCTACCCATTAGTTCATCATCTTTATCATGACATGAACATGACAGAGGAGTTGGCCAAATGAACTTACATTTGAAGAATCAGACATTGATTATTTTTTAAATGGGCTCCCATGCCTAGTTCGAGGGAGTGAGTATGTATATTGGCCAGGTAGTGTGTAGGGTTCCCCCTCAGTCTAGGTCAGCCCATTACCACACACACACACACACACACACACACACACACACACACACACACACACACACACACACACACACACACACAAACAATAGCGCACACACACAGTCCATAGTCTTTGTGTGTGTGTATGTGTGTGTGTGTGCGCTATTGTTTGTGTGTGTGTGTGTGTGTGCGCTATTGTGCGTTTGTGTGTGTGTGCGCTATTGTGTGTGTGTGTGTGTGTGTGTGTGTGTGTGTGTGTGTGTGTGTGTGTGTGTGTGTGCGCGCTATTGTGTGTGTGTGTGTGTGTGTGTGTGTGTGTGTATGTGTGTGTGTGCGCTATTGTTTGTGTGTGTGTGTGTGCGCGCTACTGTGCGTTTGTGTGTGTGTGCGCTATTGTGTGTGTGTGTGTGTGTGTTTTGTGTGTGTGTGTGTGTGTGTGTGTGTGTGTGTGTGTGTGTGTGTGTGTGTGTGTGTATGTGTGTGTGTGCGCTATTGTTTGTGTGTGTGTGTGTGCGCGCTACTGTGCGTTTGTGTGTGTGTGCGCTATTGTGTGTGTGTGTGTGTGTGTGTGTGTGTGTGTGTGTGTGTGTGTGTGTGTGTGTGTGTGTGTGTGTGTGTGTGTGTGTGTGTGTAGGTGCAGAGGTGTCAGGTATCTCTTGGTCTTTAGAGGTTTTGCTCCAGATGGAAGGATAACGTTTCTCTCTGATTTCACCGCAGGAGACTTGACCCTACTCTCACCTGCCTGCGCTAATATGCTCACACATACACACACACTACTTAACCCACAAAAGCCATCTTTCGCCCCTCCATAATACTGCATATATCTAACCACTCTCTTTCTCTTCTCTATCCAGGAGGCTAAAGGTGACTTCACCAGGTAAGAACAGTTATTATACTACAGTAAGCTGTATATGTAGAATATACTTTATAATAACTAACATCCAGCAGCCTCAGACCTATTGTCCCTGTCTCAGTGGGGAGTAGAGAGGTGGTGGCCCACATATTTGTTTGGTTTTTGGGCGAGGGGAGGGTGGGATAGGTGTGTGTGTGACAGGAGAACAATAGCACCCATGTAAAGGGTCTGTCCTGGGCCCTCTGAACCCCTCAGAGCAGTGAAACACCCCTCCCTCTCCTCTCACAGGACCTGCCTTTGTCTGCCTGTCCTCCATCACTCTATTCCTCTCAATCTCTCCTCCCCCAGTCTCCTGATTCACTCACTCCATCCAGACTGAAGTCTGACTTTTTATTTTTACCAGGCAAGTCAGTTAAGAACAAATTCTTATTTTCAATGATGGCCTAGGAACAGTGGATTAACTGCCTTGTTCAGGGGCAGAACGATAGATTTGTACCTTGTCAGCTCGTGGATTAGAACTTGCAATCTTTCAGTTACTAGTCCAACACTCTAACCACTAGGCTACCCTGCCGCATATTTGTGTGTGTGTGTGTGTGTGTGTGTGTGTGTGTGTGTGTGTGTGTGTGTGTGTGTGTGTGTGTGTGTGTCTGTGTCTGTGTGTGTGTGTGTGTGTGTGTGTGTGTGTGTGTGTGTGTGTGTGTGTGTGTGTGTGAGAGAGAGAGAGTGAGACAGGGCTCCACAGTGCATGACTCCTAACCAATTAAAAACAGAGCAGTGAAACAGGGTGAGACGAAGGCCAGGGTAGTTAAGACCTCAGCTTCCCAGCTCACATGATGAGCCTTCTGCCCCCTAAAACAACTTATCCTCTATTGATTTGCAGTTTTATGGTGTAGAGAGATGCTAGCTTACATTTAGGCAGGCTTGAGATGTCCTTTACAAAATGCCATGTGGTGCAGTGTATTTTCTGCTCCATTGTGTAACCTGCTATAGTGTAAATGGTTGTTTGCAATGCTGGTAATCATGCTACTATGTTCCTTTAAATAAAGATGCAGTGGATGTCTTCACGGTTAAAGGAACACATGAGCTGTGTTCGAATATTAACCACACTAACCGTACTATTTGTGACGTAAATTGAGTATATATACTGCTCAAAAAAATAAAGGGAACACATAAACAACACATCCTAGATCTGAATGAAAGAAATAATCTTATTAAATACTTTTTTCTTTACATAGTTGAATGTGCTGACAACAAAATCACACAAAAATAATCAATGGAAATCCAATTTATCAACCCATGGAGGTCTGGATTTGGAGTCACACTCAAAATTAAAGTGGAAAACCACACTACAGGCTGATCCAACTTTGATGTAATGTCCTTAAAACAAGTCAAAATGAGGCTCAGTAGTGTGTGTGGCCTCCACGTGCCTGTATGATCTCCCTACAACGCCTGGGCATGCTCCTGATGAGGTGGCGGATGGTCTCATGAGGGATCTCCTCCCAGACCTGGACTAAAGCATCCGCCAACTCCTGGACAGTCTGTGGTGCAACGTGGCGTTGGTGGATGGAGCGAGACATGATGTCCCAGATGTGCTCAATTGGATTCAGGTCTGTGGAATGGGCGGGCCAGTCCATAGCATCAATGCCTTCCTCTTGCAGGAACTGCTGACACACTCCAGCCACATGAGGTCTAGCATTGTCTTGCATTAGGAGGAACCCAGGGCCAACCGCACCAGCATATGGTCTCACAAGGGGTCTGAGGATCTCATCTCGGTACCTAATGGCAGTCAGGCTACCTCTGGCGAGCACATGGAGGGCTGTGCTGCCCCCCAAAGAAATGCCACCCTACACCATGACTGACCCACCGCCAAACCGGTCATGCAGGCAGCAGAACGTTCTCCACGGCGTCTCCAGACTCTGTCACGTCTGTCATGTGCTCAGTGTGAACCTGCTTTCATCTGTGAAGAGCACAGGGCGCCAGTGGCAAATTTGCCAATCTTGGTGTTCTCTGGCAAATGCCAAACGTCCTGCACGGTGTTGGGCTGTAAGCACAACCCCCACCTGTGGACGTCGGGCCCTCATACCACCCTCATGGAGTCTGTTTCTGACCGTTTGAGCAGACACATGCACATTTGTGGCCTGCTGGAGGTCATTTTGCAGGGCTCTGGCAGTGCTTCTCCTGCTCCTCCTTGCACAAAGGCGGAGGTAGCGGTCCTGCTGCTGGGTTGTTGCCCTCCTACGGCCTCCTCCACGTCTCCTGATGTACTGGCCTGTCTCCTGGTAGCGCCTCCATGCTCTGGACACTACGCTGACAGACACAGCAAACCTTCTTGCCACAGCTCGCATTGATGTGCCATCCTGGATGAGCTGCACTATCTGAGCCACTTGTGTGGGTTGTAGACTCCGTCTCATGCTACCACTAGAGTGAAAGCACCGCCAGCATTCAAAAGTGACCAAAACATCAGCCAGGAAGCATAGGAACTGAGAAGTGGTCTGTGGTCCCCACCTGCAGAACCACTCCTTTATTGGGGGTGTCTTGCTAATTGCCTATAATTTCCCCCTGTTGTCTATTCCATTTGCACAACAACATGTGAAATGTATTGTCAATCAGTGTTGCTTCCTAAGTGGACAGTTTGATTTCACAGAAGTGTGATTGACTTGGAGTTACATTGTGTTGTTTAAGTGTTCCCTTTATTTTTTTGAGCAGTGTAGTATGCTTATTGGTCATAGTATGGATATAGTTAGTATGCCCAAAGATCCTGGATGTCGTACTAAATTTGCCAAAATACGAAGTATACAAGCAGTGGACACTATTTCTGGGATTTTAATACAATTCTTCAGAAAATGGGCGTGGCTTCACAACATTTTCAGATTGAAAATGGTGGAATTTCATATCA
This sequence comes from Salmo salar, assembly GCF_965601325.2. Taxonomy (NCBI): domain Eukaryota; kingdom Metazoa; phylum Chordata; class Actinopteri; order Salmoniformes; family Salmonidae; genus Salmo; species Salmo salar. The sequence goes on along the minus strand of NC_138300.1, from coordinate 94,447,235 downwards.
TTACAGCAGTAAATACTGGTATTTTAGCTAGCTACCTAATGTTAGTTGGCTACTAATACATCGAACTTGCCAGTATATTAACTATATGTCATTCTTAGCTCAACTAAGTGGTAGAGTCGCTGTGCGTTCTCAAGGGTAATTGTTAATTCGCTCCGGCTATCTACTCCGATTCCAGAGCTCTCTCGTCTGAGTGTACCAGAGCGCAGAATAAATGATGATTTACGAATGCTCAACCCAGTTGAATATGGCCTGTGTCAGTAAACGTTAGCAAAAAGCATAATTCAATTGTTGCCAGTTACAGTTACAGTCACCAACACTGTTATCATGGATAACATGAAAACAGCCTAACCAGCTCTTGCAAGGGCGAGTAAAATGGTCAGAGTGAGGTGATCTCTCATTTGTGTCTGGAAGTAGCTAGCAAGCTAGCCAACGTTAGCCAGTTAGCTTGGGTGCTTGACTGCCGTTGGGAGGTCAGAACGCTCGGATCAATCCTACTCCTCGGCCAGGCCGTCCAGTGCCACTGGCAGTGTGCGCTCTGAATTTACCAACGGACAATCTGACAACGCTCTGAATTTACCAACACCCAGAGCGCACTCCAGGTTGAATTTACAAACACACCCAAAATCATAAAATGTCTAGCTAGTAATTTGTTATGCTAACAAGCTAGCAAGAGTTTGCATAGCAACAGCAGCAACTTCTGGTAGACAGGTGAAGCGCTAGTATGCGCAACTGAAAGGATACCGTTCGTTTACAGTATACTAAAATGAACTAATAGTATATACTCATTAAGTATGTAGAATACAGTATGTTAGTATGGGTATTCGAACACAGCTATGGTCATATAACTTGGAGCAGTACAGGATAAGGATTCTTCGTCAGTGTGTGAGCATGGAGGGAAAGGAGGGATACCTAGTCAGTTGTACAACTGAACACATCTTCCGCATTTAACCCAACCCCTCTAAATCAGAGAGCTGCAGGGGGCTGCCATAATCAACATCCACAGAACAGCAGGTTAACTGCCTTGCACAGGGGCAGAACTACAGATTGTTACCTTGTCAGCTCAGGGATTTGATCCAGCAACCTTTCAGTTACTGGCCAAATGCTCTAACCACTAGGCCAGTGGCCAGGCCTGTGCAAACAAGAGAGTCAAACAGCATTCACCTTTGATCCCATTTCCTCCTTCTCACAGGGAACATAAAAAACATGGCATCCCACAGCTCTGGAATGTGTAACATATTACGCTATATATTACACCAACATTGTACGTGTTTATGTTACTGGTTGCCCATTCATTCCTGGTGAAGGCTGCTGGGGCTGTGGCGTCCAGATCAGGTGATAAAGGTTGGGATTGAGAACCATTGCTCTAGCCCACATGAAATAATACTATAGTAGTATGGTTAAATACCAAAGTATTCACTGTAATGTTTTTGCATACTTTGGCGTAGTATTCACTGTAGTGTTTTTGCAGACTTTAGTATACTGTAGTATGTGCTATAGTACTAATAGTATACTACTAAATTCTATAGTAAGTACTGCACATGATCGAGGTATACTACAGCGTGTCGTATAGCGTTCTACAGTATACTATAGTTTACTACAGAATGATATAGTAAGTACTGTAGTATTCTATAGTAAACTGTAGTATTTTTTCATGTGGGAGATCAGGCATGTGGGAGTTACAGCTATTATATTTCCAGTGTTGGCTGTCCTTTTTCCAGGCCTTTCCCTCAGTCTCAGGGGGCTGGGAGGTTTAGGGGATTACAGAGGGGTTTAAGACTGAGAGTCTGAAGTCTGGGGTCTCGCTATCTCTTCCTCTCTCTCTCTCTCTCTCTCTCTCTCTCTCTCTCTCTCTCTCTCTCTCTCTCTCTCTCTCTCTCTCTCTCTCTCTCTCTCTCTCTGCTCCACCAATTCAATTTCAATTTAAGGGCTTTATTGGCATAGGAAACATAAGTTAACATTGCCAAAGCAAGTGAAGTAGATAATAAACAAAAGTGAAATAAACAATACAAATTATCAGTAAACATTACACTTGCAAAAGTTCCAAAAGAATAAAGACGTTTCAAATGTCATATTATGTCTGTATACAGTGTTGTGACGATGTCTCTCTCTCTCTCTCTCTCTCTCTCTCTCTCTCTCTCTCTCTCTCTCTCTCTCTCTCTCTCTCTCTCTCTTCTCTCTCTCTCTCTCTCTCTCTCTCTCTCTCTCTCTCTCTCTCTCTCTCTCTCTCTCTCTCTCTCTCTCTCTCTCTCTCTCTGCACTCTCTGCAGTTGTTCCCAGCTGTGGACTGTCCCATCAGTCCACCTGAAACACAGCAGGGCAGCATTAGTTTCCCCCACCCTGTCAGTTACCAACTCTGGCCCCCAACCCATAGTTTATTCTTAGGGAAATACCCTTGGATTGAAGTCAATACCTCATTGTGGTAGACAAACATCACACTATTGGAGACACCTTTGGATTGGTTTATATCACTAATGCCAATCTGTCTACAACACCTCTTGGCAGTTTGAAATCAGTGTGTGTTGACAGTAATGACGTGTGTGTTTCTGTGTGTGTCACAGTAACGACGTGACGAGGTCAGACCTGAAGAAGCTTCCAGCTCTGCCGACTCAGGCCCTGAAGGAACACCCATCTCTGGCCTACTGGTGAGTCCCAGCCTGTCTTATTGGCCCAGTTGACCAGGGCCACCAAACTCTACTGCCTGGTTGATATGAGTGATTGATTAGATGTTGTGTATGTTTTCTGTTCCAGTGAGGACCGGGTGATAGAACACTACAAGAAGCTGAATGGACAGTCCAGAGGGCAGGCCATAGTCAAGTAAGACTGGAGAGGGGAAGGGTGTGTGTGTTTCTTATGTGTCTCATGTTCTCTCCCTCTTGAGCTGTGTGTTCATCTCTCACACATGCTGGGTGTCTACTGCGTGTGTATCCATATGGGTGTGTGTGTGTGTTTTTATGACACTCTCTCTTCCGTAGTTGATGTGAAGTTGAACACTGTGAAGTTGAACACTGTGAAGTTGAACACTGTGAAGTTGAACACTCTCTGATTGACTAATGTCTCTCTCTGTCTGTCTCAGTTATATGAGCATCGTTGAGTCTCTGCCTACATATGGAGTACATTACTACACTGTTAAGGTACAACCTTATCACTTACAGTCTCTCTGTCTTGGGGTTGGGGGCTGAGGGGGTGTTTGGGAGGAGGCTTTGGGGGACTATGAAATACATGCACACACACACAAATATACACACACACGCTCTGATGTGTGTACCCTCTCTCTCTGTCAGGATAAACAGGGCATCCCGTGGTGGCTGGGCCTGAGTTATAAAGGAATCTTCCAGTATGACTACCAGGACAAGGTCAAGCCCAGGAAGGTAAGACCTTCATTCTCTTTCTCTCCCTCTCGCTCCATTATGTCTGAATTTTATAAAGATGTAACACTGTCCTCCCATCAGTCTCCCTGTAGTCTGTTAAAGCCTCTCACCTCTCACCTTTGACCCTGGAAAGACTAGTATCATTCATCTCCTGGCTGGATGAACCGACACACACACACTCCCACACGTGAACTCTGACCCCTCAGTCCTGTTCTAATGTTTGTGTGTGTGTGTGTGTGTGTGTGTGTGTGTGTGTGTGTGTGTGTGTGTGTGTGTGTGTGTGTGTGTGTGTGTGTGTGTGTGTGTGTGTGTGTGTGTGTGTGTGTGTGTGTGTGTGTGTTTGCACATTTCAGTCTAAATGTCTCACCACTGTTCTCCCCACATTCCTGCTCTATCCCGTAATAGTCCCAGATCCTGAGGTTTCCTAGGTTACATCACCACAGAGACAGATTGGGAATGCTGGCCTAATCTCCTATTCTAGGTCACAGCATTATTTGGTGGTTTGAGATAGCTTCCAATGTTAGTATCAGGTAGAAAGGTGCTCTTTACAAACTATGGCTCTCTTGGATCCTTCATTATTGGCAGGATGTTTTCTCCCCATATCTCCCCATTTGTAGATGTAAACACACACACACACACACACACACACACACACACACACACACACACACACACACACTGAAATGCAGTGGGTCATGCCAGATTGAAAGTGGTCTGTACTACAATAGAGTGAATGTGTTCCAAGGGTTCAGAGGGGAGGAGGAATGAAGGGAGGTTCAGGTCTTCCATGTTCTGGCTTCTCATCAACATACACACACACACACACACACACACACACACACACAGAGTTACAGCTAAACCACAACCAGTAAAAATGCCTTGTTAGTGAGTTGTGAGACACTTTATGGTTTGTGAGTGACTGAGGCAGATGCTGATTTAGATTTTCTTGATAGAGATTAAGCCTATGTCTCTGCTAGCTATGTCTCTGCTAGCTATGTCTCTGCTAGCTATGTCTCTGCTAGCTATGTCTCTGCTAGCTAGTGTGTTACCGGGTCAGATAAGTATATGAACATATGAAACAGTGCTGAAAAACAACAGGAAGCCATGGGCAGGTCTCCATAGTAACAAAAGAACACCCTGGAAACATTTAAAGCCCCCACCTTTCTGAGGGAGGGGGACAGGGAAGGGAATCAGGGATGTAATGCTTCTCTCCAGTATTACTGAGCCATTATAGACCGTTCTATTCTTCATACAATCCCATGGGTATCCCCTAGGGACTTCAAGCTTTCTCAGGCATGACCTTTTCTTTGTACACATACAGTATACACACACACACACACTGGCCTAACAGTGGACACACCCTTTGCCATTCTCAGTGCTGTGTGGAAAGAGTGTCGCCATGTCTGTATCTGATATTGTTGTTCAGAATATTCAAAGTTTCTCTAAAGTTGTTAATAAATACACACCACTTATATAACTCCTGTCATTTATCATAATTACAACCCATAACTCCTTTAAACTGGTTTAATTTCTCATTGTGTTGTACATGTTGGTACATGTTTTTTACATTTTAGTCAGTTAGCAGACACTCCTATCCAGAGCAACTTACAGTAGTGAGTTTTTTTTTTTGTACTGGTCCCCCATGGGAATCGAACCCACAACCCTGGCATTGCAAACACCATGCTCTACTAACTGAGCCACAGGGAAGACTGTTGAAGTAGCCTTCCTGGAAAATGTGACTGTGGTCTGCAGTAATGTTCTATGGTCCATTGACTGATTACTAAAGCCTGATACGAGGGAAGATTAAAGCGATGGTTTGTGCCAGCACACAGGGTGTGTAGGCTTCAGTCTATTCCCTGCACTAACAAACCTGATCACACTAGTTCAATACCACAACAGCTACTGGGGTGTATGTGAAACTAGTGCCAGTGTTGTCTGATGTGACACTAGTGCCAGTGTTGTCAGTGTTGTCTGATGTGACACTAGTGCCAGTGTTGTCTGATGTGACACTAGTGCCAGTGTTGTCTGATGTGAAACTAGTGCCAGTGTTGTCTGATGTGAAACTAGTGCCAGTGTTGTCTGATGTGAAACTAGTGCCAGTGTTGTCTGATGTGACACTAGTGCCAGTGTTGTCAGTGTTGTCTGATGTGACACTAGTGCCAGTGTTGTCTGATGTGACACTAGTGCCAGTGTTGTCTGATGTGAAACTAGTGCCAGTGTTGTCTGATGTGTAACTAGTGCCAGTGTTGTCTGATGTGAAACTAGTGCCAGTGTTGTCTGATGTGACACTAGTGCCAGTGTTGTCAGTGTTGTCTGATGTGACACTAGTGCCAGTGTTGTCTGATGTGAAACTAGTGCCAGTGTTGTCTGATGTGAAACTAGTGCCAGTGTTGTCTGATGTGAAACTAGTGCCAGTGTTGTCTGATGTGACACTAGTACCAGTGTTGTCTGATGTGAAACTAGTGCCAGTGTTGTCTGATGTGACACTAGTGCCAGTGTTGTATGATGTGACAGTAGTGCCAGTGTTGTCTGATGTGACACTAGTGCCAGTGTTGTCTGATGTGACACTAGTGCCAGTGTTGCCAGTGTTGTCTGATGTGACACTAGTGCCAGTGTTGTCTGATGTGAAACTAGTGCCAGTGTTGTCTGATGTGAAACTAGTGCCAGTGTTGTCTGATGTGAAACTAGTGCCAGTGTTGTCTGATGGGAAACTAGTGCCAGTGTTGTCTGATGGGAAACTAGTGCCAGTGTTGTCTGATGTGACACTAGTGCCAGTGTTGCCAGTGTTGTCTGATGTGACACTAGTGCCAGTGTTGCCAGTGCTGTCTGATGTGACACTAGTGCCAGTGTTGCCAGTGTTGTCTGATGTGACACTAGTGCCAGTGTTGACAGTGTTGTCTGATGTGACACTAGTGCCAGTGTTGTCTGATATGACACTAGTGCCAGTGTTGCCAGTGTTGTCTGGTGTGACACTAGTGCCAGTGTTGTCTGATGTGACACTAGTGCCAGTGTTGTCTGATGTGACACTAATGCCAGTGTTGCCAGTGTTGTCTGATGTGACACTAGTGCCAGTGTTGTCTGATGTGAAACTAGTGCCAGTGTTGTCTGATGTGACACTAATGCCAGTGTTGTCTGGTGTGACACTAGTGCCAGTGTTGTCTGATGTGGCACTAGTGCCAGTGTTGTCAGTGTTGTCTGATGTGACACTAGTGCCAGTGTTGCCAGTGTTGTCTGATGTGACACTAGTGCCAGTGTTGTCTGATGTGACACTAGTGCCAGTGTTGCCAGTCTTGTCTGATGTGAAACTAGTGCCAGTCTTGTCTGATGTGACACTAGTTTCAGTGTTGCCAGTGTTGTCTGATGTGACACTAGTGCCAGTGTTGGCAGTGTTGTCTGATGTGACACTAGTGCCAGTGTTGCCAGTGTTGTCTGATGTGACACTAGTGCCAGTGTTGTCTGATGTGACACTAGTGCCAGTGTTGCCAGTGTTGTCTGATGTGACACTAGTTTCAGTGTTGCCAGTGTTGTCTGATGTGACACTAGTGCCAGTGTTGACAGTGTTGTCTGATGTGACACTAGTGCCAGTGTTGCCAGTGTTGTCTGATGTGACACTAGTTTCAGTGTTGCCAGTGTTGTCTGATGTGACACTAGTGCCAGTGTTGCCAGTGTTGTCTGATGTGACACTAGTGCCAGTCTTGTCTGATGTGACACTAGTTTCAGTGTTGCCAGTCTTGTCTGATGTGACACTAGTGCCATTGTTGTCTGATGTGACACTAGTGCCAGTGTTGTCTGATGTGACACTAGTGCCAGTGTTGTCTGATGTGACACTAGTGCCAGTGTTGCCAGTGTTGTCTGATGTGACACTAGTGCCAGTGTTGTCTGATGTGAAACTAGTGCCAGTGTTGTCTGATGTGAAACTAGTGCCAGTGTTGCCAGTCTTGTCTGATGTGACACTAGTGCCAGTGTTGTCTGATGTGAAACTAGTGCCAGTGTTGCCTGATGTGAAACTAGTGCCAGTGTTGCCTGATGTGACACTAGTGCCAGTGTTGCCAGTGTTGTCTGATGTGACACTAGTGCCAGTGTTGTCTGATATGACACTAGTGCCAGTGTTGTCTGATGTGACACTAGTGCCAGTGTTGCCAGTGTTGTCTGATGTGACACTAGTGCCAGTGTTGTCTGATGTGAAACTAGTGCCAGTGTTGCCTGATGTGAAACTAGTGCCAGTGTTGTCTGATGGGAAACTAGTGCCAGTGTTGTCTGATGGGAAACTAGTGCCAGTGTTGTCTGATGTGACACTAGTGCCAGTGTTGCCAGTGTTGTCTGATGTGACACTAGTGCCAGTGTTGAAGGTGTTGTCTGATGTGACACTAGTGCCAGTGTTGTCTGATATGACACTAGTGCCAGTGTTGCCAGTGTTGTCTGGTGTGACACTAGTGCCAGTGTTGTCTGATGTGACACTAGTGCCAGTGTTGTCTGATGTGACACTAATGCCATGTTGCCAGTGTTGTCTGATGTGACACTAGTGCCAGTGTTGTCTGATGTGAAACTAGTGCCAGTGTTGTCTGATGTGACACTAATGCCAGTGTTGTCTGATGTGACACTAGTGCCAGTGTTGCCAGTGTTGTCTGGTGTGACACTAGTGCCAGTGTTGTCTGATGTGGCACTAGTGCCAGTGTTGTCAGTGTTGTCTGATGTGACACTAGTGCCAGTGTTGCCAGTGTTGTCTGATGTGACACTAGTGCCAGTGTTGTCTGATGTGACACTAGTGCCAGTGTTGCCAGTCTTGTCTGATGTGACACTAGTTTCAGTGTTGCCAGTGTTGTCTGATGTGACACTAGTGCCAGTGTTGGCAGTGTTGTCTGATGTGACACTAGTGCCAGTGTTGCCAGTGTTGTCTGATGTGACACTAGTGCCAGTGTTGTCTGATGTGACACTAGTGCCAGTGTTGCCAGTGTTGTCTGATGTGACACTAGTGCCAGTGTTGCCAGTGTTGTCTGATGTGACACTAGTGCCAGTGTTGCCAGTGTTGTCTGATGTGACACTAGTGCCATTGTTGTCTGATGTGACACTAATGCCAGTGTTGTCTGATGTGACACTAGTGCCAGTCTTGTCTGATGTGACACTAGTGCCAGTGTTGTCTGATGTGACACTAGTGCCATTGTTGTCTGATGTGACACTAGTGCCAGTGTTGTCTGATGTGAAACTAGTGCCAGTCTTGTCTGATGTGACACTAGTTTCAGTGTTGCCAGTGTTGTCTGATGTGACACTAGTGCCAGTGTTGTCTGGTGTGACACTAGTGCCAGTGTTGTCTGGTGTGACACTAGTGCCAGTGTTGTCTGATGTGACACTAGTGCCAGTGTTGCCAGTCTTGTCTGATGTGACACTAGTTTCAGTGTTGCCAGTGTTGTCTGATGTGACACTAGTGCCAGTGTTGCCAGTGTTGTCTGATGTGACACTAGTGCCATTGTTGTCTGATGTGACACTAATGCCAGTGTTGTCTGATGTGACACTAGTGCCAGTCTTGTCTGATGTGACACTAGTGCCAGTGTTGTCTGATGTGACAGTGTTGCCAGTATTGAGTTGATAAGATGGGGCCACCCTCCATCCTAGTTACGAGGGAGCATGTGTGTGTCAAGCACTCTCTTGCTGGAAAGCTGTTGCACACACTCTCCCTATCTGTAATCACACACATACACCCTCTCTCTCCTATTCTTAGCACCATGCTCCATTAAGTGTTCATACTCCATTGAGTGTACAGTTCACCGAGCGTAACTGCACTGATTATCTCACACGTATACGCACACACACTCTCACACACACTCTTAGTCCCAACGCTGTGTTTATACATTCGTTTTTTCTCCATCAGATCCCCCTCCTCTCCGCTGTTCCTCTTGTCCCTCTCTCTCCATTCTTTTCCCATGCTGTTATGATTCCTGGGCTGTGCCTCCTCATCTTCTTCTTCCTCTGTCCTTCCTTCCTCACCCTGCCAGTTACCTTTGTTTTCTCGTGTTGTTCTGTACAGAGTTCACGTGTGTTTAGCATTTCTTAAACCATCTCACTGCCTTTGCATCTCTACCACCACCATTGTTGGTGTGTGCTGTTTGTGTGTCTCTATGTGTGTGTGTTTCCCAGCTACTAGTGCTGTAGTGTCTCCAATGTAACAGTAACTGCTGTGACTCTGCTCTCTGTGTAACGAGAAACAGACCTCGTCAGGCAGTTTATGTGTTTGTGTGTCTGAAGAGGGGGGCTGGCTGGCTGACTAAACAAAGCAAAAGTGCTACGTTTGGTGGGGCCACAGTAATCCTCTCCCCACTCACCGTCCCTCCCTTTCTCCCAGCCACAGAGCCCAGAGCAGGAAGTGTACTCCTCGAGGGAGAGAGGGGGGGTCAGGGGGAGGGAGGGGAGGGTCTTAGCCTGGCTACAGGAGAGGAGGAATCTTTACTTCTCACACACTCTCACACTCTCACACTCTCCCACACACACACACTCGCTCACTTGCCTACAGCTGGTAAACACCCGCCAACTCAGAACTTTCTGTTCCCCTGCACCTGGGGAGGATTTAACACACACACACGCACACACACACACACACACACACACACACACACACACACACACACACACACACACACACACACACACACACACACATATTGAGGAGACTTTCTCACCCAGCGGGGTGTGGTTTTATTTAAAGAGGAGCTGGTGGTTCGTAAAGAGGGTGGGAAAGAAGGGAAGAAAAACCCCCTCCCTCTCTCTCTCAAGGGGGTGAGGTCATTCAGCTGGGGGAAGAGTTCTGGACGAGCCCGCTGGGTCTGGATCTGATCAGAGACCCTTACCTCATGTCCTCCCTCTTTCCTCTCCTCCCTCTCTCCTCTCTTCACTCCTCCTCCTCACTCCTTTCCTGTTCTTTCTGTTTTTGGGGTGTTGCAAAACCAATCCTAACTCTCAGTGGATGTACAGGGAAGTCATATCCAGCCGGCAGTGTGTGTTTCTGCCTTCTCATGCTTCTGTGTCTGTTTATATCTCCGTTTGAAGTCTGTGAGCCTCTTTCAGTTCAAAAGTCTGTGTGTGTGTGCGTGCGTGCGTGCGCGCGTGGTGTGTGTGTCCTCAGGTGTTCCAATGGCGTCAGCTGGAGAACCTCTACTTCAGAGAGAAGAAGTTCTCAGTGGAAGTTCATGACCCCAGGAGGTAAATCTATATCACATCTCTGAGTGTGTGTGTGTGTGTGTGTGTGTGTGTGTGTGTGTGTGTGTGTGTGTGTGTGTGTGTGTGTGTGTGTGTGTGTGTCTGTTTTGTATCAGAAAGTAACTGTGTAGTAAAGAGGACCCTTTTCCATCTGCCCTGATAATATGTAGGATACATCGCTAACATAAGTTAGTTGTGTTGATGATAAACCATGTTGGCTGGAGTCGTGAAAGGAGTGTATGGTATAGAAAAAGAGGCTTGGGTAGATGAGATTTATAATGTCTTAATTGTACCCCAGTGTAAATGCTGCTAGCTGCTTTGTGTAAAGTTTAGCAGACATAAAAATCCCAGAGCGGAGATGGTCATGGGTTGGTACTGTTGTTAGTGGTGATGATATATTAAAGACAAGTAGAGACATCAAGAGGTAAACAGCGGTGCAAGTGGCTTGTTGACACACACACACACACACACACACACACACACACACACACACACACACACACACACACACACACACACACACAGTCTCAGTTTATCTTGGCTTTAAATGGAGCCTGACACAGATTGAACTGCTGATAGTCACACACACACACACACACACACACACACACACACACACACACTGAACTCTGCTGTCTAGAGGAGGAAGTCACCTGTCTTTTGTTTATTTCACATCTCTACAGAGAGAGAGAGAGAGAGAAAGACGAGAGAAAAGGAGAGAGACGGGCAGAGAGAAGAGAGCTGTTTTATTGGAGGCAGTAGTTAGCATGAGATACAGCTAACTTTCTGTCTAAACACTGTAGAGTAAATCATGTCATGGGAGTCAATGTGTGTGGTACTGCTGAACATCACTACTAGACATAGCCTCTCTCTTTCTAGAATAAGTGTGTTATCCCTTGCGTCTGGCCCTGCTATAGGCCGTTGGGGTGTGTGTGTACGTGCGCGTGTGCATGTTCTTTAATTTACTGTGTGTGTGTGTGTGTATTCAGTGTGTATAAGGAGGCCTTGTGTCCGTCTCTACTGTAGGGCGTCGGTGACCAGAAGGACGTTTGGCCACAGTGGTATAGCTGTCCACACCTGGTACGCCTGCCCTGCTCTCATTAAGTCTATCTGGGCCATGGCCATCAGCCAACACCAGTTCTACCTGGACCGCAAGCAGAGCAAGGTAACACATAGAATCACTGGGGAGGTTCTAGAATGAGTCTGAGGTTCTAGAATGAGTCTGAGGTTCTAGAATGAGTATGGATTCTAGGATGAGTGTTGGAGACTAGAGTGTGTGTAGTTCTAGAGTGTGGTATAGCATCACCATATCAGTAGAAACAAGCAGAAATACAGGATTTTGTAAAGATCTAATATCTCCCTCTGTGTGTGCGTGTCCAGTCTAAGATCCATGCGGCTCGTAGCCTCAGTGAGATAGCCATCGACCTGACAGAGACTGGCACTCTGAAGACATCTAAACTGGCCAACATGGGCAGCAAGGGCAAGATCATCAGCGGCAGCTCTGGCAGTCTGCTGTCCTCAGGTAAGTCTCTCCGTGTGTGGCTGTTTTTGCATGTGTCTGTGGCCTGCAGTACACTTACCCTGTACTCCACCCCATAATGTTGAGGCCCTGGCCTCTATATGTAGTGTGGTAGAGGAGAGGGGGATAGACGGAAGAGAGGGATGTAATGGAGGGTGGGCAGCTTTGTCGTGGTCTCTTGGACAAAGCCTCTCTGTGTAGAGGGAGGTAATGTGGTTAGAAAGAGATTTGTGAGAGGAGACTAGAGGTCGACTGATTATGATTTTTCAACGCCGATACCGATACCGATTATTGGATGACCAAAAAAGCCGATGCCGATTTTTTTTTTAAATTAATTTATTTGTAATAATGACAATTACAACAATACTGAATGAACACTTATTTTAACTTAATATAATACATAAATACTATCAATTTAGCCTCAAATAAATAATGAAACATGTTCAATTTGGCTTAAATAATGCAAAAACAAAGTGTTGGAGAAGAAAGTAAAAGTGCAATATGTGCCATGTAAAAAAGCTAACGTTTAAGTTCCTTGCTCAGAACATGAGAACATATGAAAGCTGGTGGTTCCTTTTAACATGAGTCTTCAATATTCCCAGGTAAGAAGTTTTAGGTTGGAGTTATTATAGGAATTATAGGACTATTTCTCTCTATACGATTTGTATTTCATATACCTGTGACTATTGGATGTTCTTATAGGCACTTTAGTATTGCCAGTGTAACAGTATAGCTTCCGTCCCTCTCCTCGCTCCTACCTGGGCTCGAACCAGGAACACATCGACAACAGCCACCCTCGAAGCAGCCTTACCCATGTAGCGCAAGGGGAACAACTACTCCAAGTCTCAGAGCGAGCGACATTTGAAACGCTATTAGCGCGCACCCCGCTAACTAGCTAGCCATTTCACATGGGTTACACCAGCCTAATCTTGGGAGTTGATAGGCTTGAAGTCATAAACAGCGCAATGCTTGAAGAATTGCGAAGAGCTGCTGGCAAACGCACGAAGGTGCTGTTTGAATGAATGCTTACGAGCTGCTGCTGCCTACCATCGCTCAGTCAGACTGCTCTATCAAATATCAAATCATAGACTTAATTATAACATAATAACACACAGAAATACGAGCCTTTGGTCATTAATATGGTCGAATCCGGAAACTATCATTTCGAAAACGAATTATTATTATTATTTCAGTGAAATACGGAACCGTTCCGTATTTTATCTAACGGGTGGCATCCCTAAGTCTAAATATTCCTGTTACATTGCACAACCTTCAATGTTATGTCATAATTATGTACAATTCTGGCAAATTAATTACGGCCTTTGTTAGGAGTAAATGGACTTCACACAATCCGCAATGAGCCAGGCGGCCCAAACTGTTGCATATACCCTGACTGCTTGCACGGAACACTAGAGAAGTGACACAAATTCATGTTAGCAGGCAATATTAACTATATATGCAGGTTTAAAAATATATACTTGTGTATTGATTTTAAAGAAAGGCATTGATGTTTATGGTTAGGTACATTGGTGCAGCGACAGTGCTTTTTTCGCAAATGCGCTTGTTAAATCATCACCCGTTTGTCGAAGTAGGCTGTGATTCGATGAGAAATTAACAGGCACCGCATCGATTATATGCAACGCAGGACACGCTAGATAAACTAGTAATATCATCAACCATGTGTAGTTAACTAGTGATTATGTTAAGATAGATCGTATTTTATAAGATAAGTTTCATGCTAGCTAGCAACTTACCTTGGCTTCTTGCTGCTCTCGCGTAACAGGTAGTCAGCCTGCCATGCAGGCTCCTCGTGGAGTGCAATGTAAGGCAGGTGGTTAGAGCGTTGGACTAGTAACCGGAAGGTTGCAAAAACTAATCCCCGAATCCCCCCTGAACAAGGCAGTTAACCCCCGTTGCTAGGCTGTCATTGAAAATAAGAATGTGTTCTTAATCTGACTTGCCAAGTTAAATAAAGGTGTAAAAAAATCTGCAATTCGGTGGCCAAAAATATCGATTACTGATGGTTATGAAAACATGAAATCAGCCCTAATTAATCAGCCATTCCGATTAATCGGTCGACCTCTAGAGGAGACAGTGGTAATCCCCCCGCCCCCCATCCCCTATCTAGGCCAGGGCAGGGGTCTGTGGGAACCGAGTTAGAGAGGACAGGGCTGTGAATCTACCTTTAAACTTCAGGACAGAAACCCTTGATGTTTTCCCAAAGGCCATTTCCACCAACATTGTGGAAGTGTGAAAGGCACAGGCAAGATCAACTAATGTTTAGTGAAAGTGCTAGTAGTTTAGAGTGAGAGAAAAGAGAGGTACGCACATACTGCCAACTGTGTGTGTGTGTGTGCATGTATGTGCAAGGTCAGCTATTTCCACACGCAGCTGACATCTTATGAATTCAATTAAGGGAGACTAGGGTTGGTTGTCACACTTTTTACTCTTGTGTGTATTTCTCAGCACCAGTATATCTTACAAGACTCTTTTGAATATCAGGAGAAAGACCAAGGTCTTGGGTTGAGATGGGATGCTTTTTATCCTCATATCGAACATGGAGTTATCAGCCATCAAACACACTCTTTCTGCTTGTGACAACCAGCCCCATCGCGGGGTTGGAAGTCACATAGTATGGGGTTGGTTGTCACAATGTAACGTATTCCTTTTGTAACAGGAAATTAAGCAACACAGCAAGCCTTTCTTTAATCCTACGATATTCCTAACTAAACTCATAATATTATACTTTGAGAATATTATATTACATTTTGAGTACATTTGTGTGTGTATGCGTGTGTTTGCACGTGCATGTGTGTGGATGTATGCTATTTCTCCTGTCCCATATTTCTCTGGATCTGCCTCTCTCTCTCTTCCTCACTTTGTGTCTTGCTGTTTCTCAGCTACAGTATCTCTATATAACTCTCCTCTCTGTCTTGTCCTCTCACCCTCTCCATTCAGTGTTTTTATCCCTGCTCTTACACACACACACACACACACACACACACACACACTCTATCTCATAAACACTCAGTCACTTACATATTCCTACTCACACAGTATATTCTCGCTCTCACCCTCGTCTCCAAGCCAGTGTACATGTGTGTGTGGTGTGTGTGTGTGTGTGTGTGTGTGTGTGTGTGTGTGTGTGTGTGTGTGTGTGTGTGTGTGTGTGTGTGTGTGTGTGTGTGTGTGTGTGTGTGTGTGTCTTGGATTGTATGCATTGAAACTGATCCAGTGGTAAAGTATTAGGAAACCGCCAGGCAAGCAGAAAGATGTCTCAGATTTTACACTAGTCAAACCTTGTTACCTCAGAACACACACACACACACACACACACACACAGAGAGAGGTCATTCTGGCAGTGGGATGTAGAGATTGTTAGTGAGAGGGATTCCTCCAGGCTTAGGTAGTCTTGGGAGATGTTGACCTAACTCAATACATCACTACTCTCTCTCCTCAGGGAAGTGTGCGTGTGTGTGCGTTAAAGGGATACTGCGTGATTCTGGCAGTTCTGATGTTTTTCTACTTCCCCAGAGTCAGATAAACTCGTGGATACCATGTTTATGTCTCTACATGCAGTATGAAGGAAGTTAGAAGTAGATTCTCAAGCCAATCCTTACTAGCATTAGCGCAATGACTAATAGTCTACAGGTACAGTAGCAGCTGTAGACTTCCATCTGATGACACGCCGCCGTGCTTACCACCGGTCATCTCTGCCTGGCAACAGAATGATGTCACTGAGTAGTGATGTCATCTTTAGGCGTCTCCTTCACATTCTCTACAATTTTCAGCAGTGTAGACATTCTGTATTCATTTCTCTTCAGTGCAGTCAATGTGGCAGTACTGGTTCACATCTTAGCTCCTGACCCTAGACCAGGGGTGGCTAACTTTCCTCCTGGAGGGCATCCCTGCTCTAACATAGTTCATACAACGACTAGTATAGCTGTTTATCATTATTATAAAATACAGTGTTTACTCCAGTATGTCGTACACAATGGTGTTTGGTGACAGGGGGACTGTTGTTAGTGTATTTGAGCAGTGACGGAGTGTGTGTGTGTGTGTGTGTGTGTGTGTGTGTGTGTGTGTGTGTGTGTGTGTGTGTGTGTGTGTGTGTGTGTGTGTGTGTGTGTGTGTGTGTGTGTGTGTGTGTGTGTGTGTGTGTGTGTGTGTATGTTTGATGGGGAGGGAGAGGCTGGCACGACGTTGTGCCTGCAGGGTTGGAGACCCTGTGCGTCACAGACTGTGTCCTCGGCTGCTCCATCCCACTCACACACACACACACACACACACACACACACACACACACACACACACACACACCCTCCCCACCACACACAGTCTTAGACCTCCTTATCGAAGCGTTCCACTCACTTCCCGGTAAACATCCTGAGTTGTCGGCAGGTGCCTTCGCCCCTCCCCCGTCCCTCACCCTCTCCTTGTTTCTCTCTGTCTCTCTGGAGGTCTGGGTCAGACAATGCCATTGTGTTGGGCTCCAATGTTGTCAGTGCTGTATTTGGGTGTATGTATATGTGTGCTCCACACAGTAACGTTACAGTAAGCTTGTTTCTGACAGGGTTCTACACTCTGGTCCATGTTTAGTGCTAAGTTCTTAGTCTGTTATTTGTGCGTGTGTTCTGACTGTATCTCTGTTCTGTGTGTGAAGGTTCCCAGGAGTCGGACAGTTCTCAGACAGCTAAGAAAGACATGCTGGCAGCACTGAGGGCCAGGCAGGAGGCTCTGGAAGAGACACTCAAACAGAGACTAGAGGAACTCAAGAACATCTGTATCAGAGAGGCGGTAAGACACACACATGCACGCACGCACGAACACACACACAAACAAAGACACAAACATACGCTGCATGTACACTCACAAAGACACAGACACATCAATGATTAATGATCAAGATAATGTATTTCTGTCCCTCTCTCTCTAGGAGTTGACAGGGAAGCTTCCTAAGGAGTATCCATTAGATCCAGGGGAGGAGCCTCCGACAGTCAGGAGGAAGATTGGCCCCGCCTTCAAACTGGACGAACACAAGATCAAGCCGAAAAGAGAGGTCAGAGAATACACTCAAACTGGCACTTCCCTAAAGTCCACATGAGAGCCAACTGTTTCCAGTGGTTCCATTCAGTTCAAGTAAATGGGAGGAGTTGTATTTGTCTCCCAGTATAGATACACTTCCTCAGGAACCTGGAGGGATTTAATAGATCTGGTTAAGACTTGGGGATGGAGAACTGATCCTAGATGATTGGGTGAAGCAGAAGAGTAACTGGGGCAGTGACTAAACCAGCAGTCTGAAACTTCTTAGATCTGGCTTGAAGTCATCCTCAATCCCTCTTTCTCACTATTCTTCTATTTGTGCCGTAATATATTTTCCACTGCTACAGGGCTGACTAAAAATAGCCTGTCTGTTCCTTACCACAGGAAGCGGTTATAGTGGGAGAGAAAGAAAGTGTGTGCAAGCCAGTGTACATGTGTTTGTGTGCACGCATGCATGCGTGCGTGTGCGTGCGTGCGTGTGTGCGTGTGTGTGTGTGTGTGTGTCTTGGATTGTATGCATTGAAACTGATCCAGTGGTAAAGTATTAGGAAACCGCCAGGCAAGCAGAAAGATGTCTCAGATTTTACACTAGTCAAACCTTGTTACCTCAGAACACACACACAAACACACACACACACACACACACACACACACACACACACACACACACACACACACACACACACACACACACACACACACACACACACACACACACACACACACAGAGAGAGAGGTCATTCTGGCAGTGGGATGTAGAGATTGTTAGTGAGAGGGATTCCTCAAGGTTAGGTAGTCTTGGGAGATGTTGACCTAACTCAATACATCACCACTCTCTCTCCTCAGGGAAGTGTGTGCGCGCGTGGCTGCGTGCATGTGTGAAAAAGGCCTACTGTTCTGTTTTTCTGAGGTGAGGTGAGGAGTGGGGGGGTGTTTTCTGAGGTGAGGGTTAGGGGGAGTAGGGGGGTTTCTGGGGGGAGTGGGGGGGTTTCTGAGGTGAGGGTTAGGGGGGAGTGGGGGGGTTTCTGAGGTGAGGATTAGGGGGGAGTGGGGGGGGTGTATTCTGAGGTGAGGGTTAGGGGGGAGTAGGGGGGGTTTCTGAGGTGAGGTGAGGGTTGGGGGGGTTCTGAGGTGAGGGTTAGGGGGGAGTGGGGGGGTTTCTGAGGTGAGGATTAGGGGGAGTGGGGGGGTGTTTTCTGAGGTGAGGGTTAGGGGGAGTAGGGGGGTTTCTGAGGTGAGGGTTGGGGGGGGTTCTGAGGTGAGGAGTAGGGGGGTTTCTGAAGTGAGGGTTGGGGGGAGTAGGGGGGGTTTCTGAGGTGACGGTTAGGGGGGAGTGGGGGGCGTTTCTGAGGTGAGGGTTAGGGGGGAGTGGGGGGGCGTTTCTGAGGTGAGGGTTAGGGGGGTGTTTTTTGGGAAATGGGGGTCTCGGAGGAGGCTGTGCAATGCTAGTGGACGGGGTGGAGGTTAGGGGGAGGGTAAGGGGGAGCTAGGGGTGTTTTAGGGGTTCTCAAGGGAGACGAGACAGGGCTAGGAAAGAAAGGGGGAGGAAGGAAGATAGATGATTTCCTCATTGTGTTTTTCCAGGCCTGGGAACATGCTTTAGGTTACTACTGGTGGACGTGGACAGGAGTTACTCATGTCTGAGTGTGTCATCGCTTGTGTGTGTTTGTTTCTCTTTGTGCACACAGTTATGTGTTTGTGTGTACACGTGTTTCACAATTCCTAACCCTTGCATCTCTCTCTCTCTCTCTCTCTCTCTCTCTCTCTCTCTCTCCCTCTCACCAGGAGGAAGAGCTAGAGCGTCTAGAGAGGGAGTTTGCCATCCAATCACAGATCACGGAGGCTGCGAGGCGGTTGGCCGGCGATCCGCACGGGAGCAGTAAGAAGCTGAGGAAACAGAGGAAGACGTCGTACCTGAACGCACTGAGGAAACTCCAGGAGATAGAGAACGCCATCAACGAACACCGTGTCCGCTCTGGGAAGAAACCCACGCAACGCGCTTCGCTTATCATAGAGGGTGAGACTACACACATGCTGAGAGAATCGCTTATACGAACCACAGCGCGTAACAAACAGGGTGAGACCAGGCACACATACACAACATCAAAAATTCACATACACCATACACACACACTCAAACACACTCACACAGACACCCACACACAGCAAGAAGTGCTCATAAACATTCATTTAAACACACCTACCTAACCCCAACCAATGCCATAGTAAGAGTGTTTTCCTCTGTCCTCTACCACAGAGGCCAACATCGGCTCAGAGGACAGCTCTCTGTACCTTCTCACCAAGCTGCTTGGCGATGGTCTTGTAGCCCATTCCAGCCTTGTGTAGGTCTACAATCTTGTCCCTGACATCCTTGGAGAGCTCTTTGGTCTTGGCCATGGTGGAGAGTTTGGAATCTGATTGATTGATTGCTTCTGTGGACAGATGTCTTTTATACAGGTAACAAACTGAGATTAGGAGCACTCCCTTTAAGAGTGTGCTCCTAATCTCAGCTCGTTACCTGTATAAAAGATACCTGGGAGCCAGAAATCTTTCTGATTGAGAGGGGGTCAAATACTTATTTTCCTCATTAAAATGCAAATCAACTTATAACATTTTTGACATGCGTTTTTCTGGATATTTTTATTGTTATTCTGTCTCTCACTGTTCAAATAAACCTACCATTAAAATTATAGACTGATCATTTCTTTGTCAGTGGGCAAACATACAAAATCAGCAGGGGATCAAATACTTTTTTCCCTCACTGTACACATACACACACCAATACATTATTGGCAGAGTGAGTTATAATGTGTTTGGGGATGAAGACCAGGCACTTAGGATCCTGCTCCTATTGGGCTTTTAACCCGGGGTTAAAGGGTAAAGGTTAGAAGCTCTGGCTCCTGTATTACAATTCACAGGACATAATCTGCATCCTATCAAAGCATCTTCAGCTCTGCTTCTCTTTATAACCTCTTTATAACCTCCAACCTACACACACCCTTTGCCCTTCTGCAGCACAGTACTCAGTCTAGCTACTGATCACAGGGCTGTCATGTCTTCCTAAAAGACTTGGACTTGACTTTGTTCTAACTCTCACCCTCACACTAAATACGCCAGAGTGATTTGTTAACTTCTCTTTCGCTCTTCTCTCTTTTTCCTTCTCATTCCGTCCCTGTTCATCTCTCTCCCTCTCTGTCTGTACTAACCTCTCTGCTGTCTGTCTGTCTGTGTGTTTCCTGGTTTAGCGGTACAGCAGACAGCTCTCCTACTGAAGACGTGTGTCAGTCTCCCCCTCAGCCCAGCTCTGAAGCATAGAGGTACTGACTGTCTGCCAGGACTCTGCCAGAACACAGACCTAGAAACACAACAGATAGACCAGAAAACAACAGAACAACAACGTAGAACCATAGACCATAGAACCAATCCTGTCTGAACACGTAGAAACACACCCCATAGAATGAGTCCTGACACAAAGACATAGAAACCTGAACTAGATTAGGGACGTAGAAATACATCCGCTTGACTAGATACAGTGCCTTGCAGTAGTATTCAACCCCCGTGGCATTTTTCCTATTTTTGTTGCATTACAATCTATAATTCAAATAGATTTTTATTTGGATTTCATGTAATGGACAAACACATAATAGTCTAAATTGGTGAAGTGAAATGAAGAAAATAACTTGTTTCAAAAAATAAAAACGGAAAAGCGGTGCATGCATATGTATTCACCACCCTTTGCTATGAAGCCCCTAAATAAGATCTGGTGCAACCAATTACCTTCAGAAGTCACATAATTATTTAAATAAAGTCCACCTGTGTGCAATCTAAGTGTCACATGATCTGTCACGTGATCTCAGTATATATACACCTGTTCTGAAAGGCCCCAGAGTCTGCAACACCACTAAGCAAGGGGCACCACCAAGCAAGCGGAACCATGAAGACCAAGGAGCTCTCCAAACAGGTCAGGGACAAAGTTGTGGAGAAGTACAGATCAGGGTTTGGTTATAAAAAAATATCCAAAACTTTGAACATCCCATGGAGCACCATTAAATCCATTATTAAAAAATGGAAAGAATATGGCACACAACAAACCTGCCAAGAGAGGGCCGCCCACCAAAACTCACAGACCAGGCAAGGAGGGAATTAATCAGAGAGGCAACAAAGAGACCAAAGATAACCCGCTCTCTCCACTGGCTTCCTGTTGAAGCTCGCATTCCGCTACAAGACCATGGTGCTTGCCTACGGAGCTGTGAGGGGAACGGCACCTCCGTACCTTCAGGCTCTGATCAGGCCCTACACACCAAACAAGGGCACTGCGTTCATCCACCTCTGGCCTGCTCGCCTCCCTACCTCTGAGGAAGCACAGTTCCCGCTCAGCCCAGTCAAAACTGTTCGCTGCTCTCTGGCACCCCCTATGGTGGAACAAGCTCCCTCACGACGCCAGGACAGCGGAGTCAATCACCCACCTTCCGAAGACAACTGAAACCCCACCTCTTTAAGGAATACCTAGGATAGGATAAAGTAATCCTTCTAACCTCCCCCCCCTTAAAAGATTTAGATGCACTATTGTAAGTGGTTGTTCCACTGGATATCATAAGGTGAATCCACCAATTTGTAAGTCGCTCTGGATAAGAGCGTCTGCTAAATGACTTAAATGTAATGTAATGTAAGCTGCAAAGCTCCACAGCGGAGATTGGAGTATCTGTCCATAGGGACCACTTTGGGCCGTACACTCCACAGAGCTGGGCTTTACGGAAGAGTGTCCAAAAAAAATAAGCAAACATGTTTGGTGTTCGCACAAAAGGCATGTGGGAGACTCCCCATGTGGGAGACTTCCTCTCTGGTCAGATAAGACTAAAATGTAGCGTTTTGGCCATCAAGGAAAACGCTATGTCTGGCGCAAACCCAGCACCTCTCATCACCCCGAGAATACCATCCCCACAGTGAAGCATGGTGGTGGCAGCATCATGCTGTGGGGATGTTTTTCATCGGTAGGGACTAGAAACTGGTCAGAATTGAAGGAATGATGGAGGACGCTAAATACAGGGGAAATTCTTGAGGGGAACCTGTTTCAGTCTTCCAGAGATTTGAGACTGGGACGGAGGTTCACCTTCCAGCAGGACAATGACCTGAAGCATACTGCTAAAGTGACACTCAAGTGGTTTAAGGGAAAACATTTAAATGTCTTGGAATGGCTAGTCAAAGCCCAGACCTCAGTCCAATTAAGAATCTGTGGTATGACTTAAAGATTGCTGTACACCAGTGGAACCCATCCAAGTTGAAGGAGCTGGAGCAGTTTTGCCTTGAAGAATGGGCAAAAATCCCAGTGGCTAGATGTGCCAAGCTTATAGAGACATACCCCACGAAAACATGCAGCTGTAATTGCTGCAAAGGTTGGCTTTACAAAGTATTGACTTTGGGTGTGGTGAATAGTTATACACACTCAAGTTTTCAATTTTTTTGTCTTATTTCTTGTTTGTTCACAATAAAAAAATATTTTGCATCTTCAAAGTGGTAGGCATGTTGTGTAAATGAAATTATACAAACCCCCCCTAAAATCCATTTTAAGGCAACAAGATAGGAAAAATGCCAAGGGGGGTGAATACTTTCACAAGCCACTGTATGTAAAAACAGAACCTGAACTAGATCAGGGGTGTAGAAAATAGAATCCCTTGTCTAGATTCTAAGTATCGTACCAACTGCTGAGTTGAATAGGGTCTTCCCATTTCTAATCCATTCTAATAGCAGGTTTGGGAATGGTGTCTGTTCTACCTGCTTTGTTTCTATGGCTGTAACTGGACTGCATGTCTGCTGTGTGTGGCTGTCCCTGTTTCTGCCTGTAGCTGCTCTCTACAGTAAACCTTAACCCTCACTACTGTACACTCTTCGAAAAAAAGGCTGTCCCCCATAGGATAATTATTTTTGGTTCGAGGTAGAACTTTTTTGGGTTCCATATAGGACCCTCTGTGGAAAAAGTAATACCTGGAACCAAAAAGGGTTCCTCAAAGGGTTCTCCTATGGGGACAGCTGAAGAAACCCTTTAGGTTCTACATAACACCTTTTTTCTAACAGTGTACTGTAGGGCTGACTCCATTTAGTCGACTGGTCGATTATTTGGTCGATAGGCTGTTGGTTGGGCTGAGATTTCTTTAGTCGAGAAGTAGCAAAAAAAGAAATTAATTAAACATGGTGTACAAGACACCTATCTGATTCACGTCTGTCTGTGTGCACTGATCCATTGTGGAGGCCGTGGGGATGGCACAGTCTATTGCTAAAACATGTGCTTCTGAAATTGTATATGGTGATATTATGTAAGAACAATGGTGAAACACAAATAAAAATAATATTATTTTATAACAAATGTGCTTTCCTCCCACATTGAATAGCGGTCGCTGTCCGCGATTCTGAAACACATCAGTGCACTGTTGAATTGGCGTCTTTTCCTAGACCCGCGTTGCTATTAGCATAATAGCAAAGTTAACCAGCATATTGAGAACAATGCAGCGAAGGCAGCAGCGGAGTTAAGAGATGAGAAAACAGCCCTTTCCTTAATTGCCTAAGAAAATGAGGAGAGAGGAAACCCCAACTTAATTAGTTCTATAATCAACAGCCTGTTAAATGTGCCTGGCTTTATAAAACATCAATATACAGTGTATTCAGAAAGTATTCAGCCCCCTTGACTTTTCCCACATTTTGTTATGTTACATCCTTGTTCTAAAATGGATTAAATTGATTTTTTTTTCAATCTACACATAATACCCCATAATGACGAAGGAAAAACAGGTTTTCAGCAATTTTTGCTAATTTATATATGTTTTTTTTACTGAAATATCAAATTTACATACAGTGAGGGAAAAAAACGTATTTTGATCCCCTGCTGATTTTGTACGTTTGCCCACTGACAAAGAAATGAATCAGTCTATAATTTTAATGGTAGGTTTATTTTAACAGTGAGAGACAGTATAACAACAAAAAAATCCAGAAAAAACGCATGTCAAAAATGTTATAAATTGATTTGCATTTGAATGAGGGAAATAAGTATTTGACCCCTCTGCAAAAACATGACTTAGTACTTGGTGGCAAAACCTTTGTTTGGCAACCACAGAAGGTCAGATGTTTCTTGTAGTTGGCCACCAGGTTTGCACACATCTCAGGAGGGGATTTTGTCCCACTCCTCTTTGCAGATCTTCTCCAAGTCATTAAGGTTTCGAGGCTGACGTTTGCAACTCGAACCTTCAGTTCCCTCCACAGATTTTCTATGGGAGTAAGGTCTGGAGACTGGCTAGGCCACTCCAGGACCTTAATGTGCTTCTTCTTGAGCCCCTCCTTTGTTGCCTTGGCTGTGGTGTTTTGGGTCATTGTCATGCTGGAAAAACCCATCCACGACCCATTTTCAATGCCCTGGCTGAGGGAAGCAGGTTCTCACTCCAAGATTTGACGGTATATGGCCCCGTCCATCGTCCCTTTGATGCGGTGAAGTTGTCCTGTCCCCTTAGCAGAAAAACACACCCTCAAAGCATAATGTTTCCACCTCCATGTTTAGACGGTGAGGATGGTGTTCTTGGGGTCATAGGCAGCATTCCTCCTCCTCCAAACACAGCGATTTGAGTTGATGCCAAAGAGCTCCATTTTGGTCTCATCTGACCACAACACTTTCACCCAGTTGTCTTCTGAATCATTCAGATGTTCATTGGCAAACTTCAGACGGGCATGTATATGTGCTTTCTTGAGCAGGGGGGACCTTGCGGGCGCTGCAAGAGTTTTAATCCTTCACGGCATAGTGTGTTACCAATTGTTTTCTTGGTGATTATGGGTCCCATTGACAAGATCCTCCCGTGTAGTTCTGGGGCTGATTCCTCACCGTTCTCATGATCATTGCAACTCCACGAGGTGAGATCTTGCATTGGAGCCCCAGGCCGAGGGAGATTGACAGTTCTTTTGTGTTTCTTCCATTTGCAAATAATCGCACCAACTGTTGTCACCTTCTCACCAAACTGCTTGGCGATGGTCTTGTAGCCCATTCCAGCCTTGTGGTAGGTCTACAATCTTGTCCCCTGACATCCTTGGAGAGTTCTTTGGTCTTGGCCATGGTGGAGAGTTTGGAGTCTGATTGATTGATTGCTTCTGTGGACAGATGTCTTTTATACAGGTAACAAGCTGAGATTAGAAGCACTCCCTTTAAGAGTGTGCTCCTAATCTCAGCTCGTTACCTGTATAAAAAGACACCTGGGAGCCAGAAATCTTTCTGATTGAGAGAGGGTCAAATACTTATTTCCCTCATTAAAATGCAAAATCAATTCATACAATTTTTGACATGCGTTTTTATGGATTCTTTTGTTGTTATTCTGTCTCTCAACTGTTCAAATAAACCTACCATTAAAATTATAGACTGATCATTTCTTTGTCAGTGGGCAAACGTACAAAATCAGCAGGGGATCAAATACTTTTTTCCCTCACTGTAAGTATTCAGACCTTTTACCTCAGTACTTTGTTGAAGCTTGGCATTCAGGCCAAAGAGCTCAATCTTGGTTTTAATCAGACCAGAGAATCTTGTTTTCTAATGGTCTGAGAGTCCTTTAGGTGTCTTTTGGCAAACTCCAAATGCAGGCTGTCATGTGCCTTTTACTGAGGAGTGGCTTCCGTCTGGCCACTCTACCATAAAGGCCTGATTGGTGGAGAGCTGCAGAGATGTTTGTCCTTCTGGAAGGTTCTCCCATCTCCACAGAGCAACTCTGGAGCTTTGTCAGAGTGACCATCCGGTTCTTGGTCACCTCCCTGACCAAGGCCCTTCTCCACCGATTCCTCAGTTTGGCCGGGCGGCCAGCTCTAGGAAGTGTCTTGTTGGTTCCAAACTTCTTCCATTTAAGAATGATAGAGGACCTTCAATGCTGCAGAAATAATAATTGTTATCCATTTTAGAATAAGGCTAGAACGTAACAAAATGTGGGAAAAGGGAAGGGGTCTGAATACTTTCCGAATGCACTGTATATTTACAGAAATAAGACAGATCCTGCTTCTGTTGCCAGTTTGAGTGTTTGTTTAATAACATACTGGTTCCGTGCACACCAAGCCAATCTCACAAATATGGCTGTTTTTCATCTTTGCTCTGCTGTAATAAAGGCTTTACATTTTTACCTTAGACCAGCCTCTGATATTATTTATAATTATTTAGTGCCTTTTACACTGTTCCAAATTGTCCAACAAAATATATTAATAATAACCCCTCCTTTTCCCTTGATTTCCTTGTTATTGTTATTATTACAATTATTTTTATGGTCATCAATATAAATAATAAGTAATGTCATTATCATTAGTAGGCTTAGTATAGTAGCCCTTGTATAACCACCCATCGAGCTGTAGGCCTGACGAGCGCATTCTGTTTAGTCTTAATACCATAACTAACTTAGGCCTGTATTTCAATACTTATATAGGCTACAGTATCAATCAATCATTCATTAGTAAATGTCATCAAACAGCATACGAGTCATTCATGATGTGAAATGCAATCAAGCTTTTTTAGTTTTAAAAATAAATAACAAAGCAACCATTGAATAATTAGCGTAAACAATAAATAGGCCTAAACCGTTCCATTTCAGAACTATTTTTAGTCTTTGCTGTAATAAAGGCTTTACACCAAAAAAAGACATTACAATAGACTCTCTGGTACACTTATAATTCATTTTGTGTTGTTTCAAACGAAAAATGATATTGTAATCTAACAGCACCGGTTTGGTACACATAATACGCACGCAGAGCTTGCTCCTTACCTTCTTTTTCTTGATCTCCAGTATTTTCCATAATTGTCAAATTTATTCCACACATCTGACTTCCCATTTACCTCTTGAGCAACCAGTAAACATTCCCCCTTTTCAAGTTTATTAGTCACGTCCACTGACATCCATTATGGTGTTCAGAGTTTGTTATAACCAATTTAATGATGTGACTATGATATGCTATAGGTCAGGCGCATGCATGTGTCACATAAAGAGAGCAAGGGTTAAGGGAATAGGGAATGTTTTTCCTAAACAAATTAGGGATTTCGGTAACATGAACTCTTCTGTCAGAAATGGCTGTAATTATGTTGCAGCTTCAGCAACACGGACAACGCGAGAAACACTATTGATGTTCTGTGGTGGTCGCTGCAGCAGGAAGGAGAGAGAGACAACGGGTGGCTAGTCACACAGTCACTCGCTGTCTTATTTTTCTAACACAGCGCAGCACGTCTGAGCCAGGCAGCACAATCAAATCAATTGCGGTCGGACTCCCTCTAGTCATTTGTGTTTCTTAATTATTTAATCAAACAGTTCGCTTAAAGCATCAGATAAGCTACGTGCATATAGTTGATTTGATTAAAACAATAGGATGTGTCTATATATGGAAAAATACACGTTTTAATATTTCTACCAATCATCAAATTGTTTGAAAGAACAGACAACTCTTGGTCGACCATTCATATTTTTTAGTCGGGGACAGCCCTAGTGTACTGTATTACCATCTTTGATTGAACTTGAACTTATTCAACTCAATTGCATTTCTCACTGTTGACTTGTCTGTGACGTGGGCTCTCATTCAGTCCATCTCAAGGATAGCGAAGCAGCAGCCACAGGGTGTATCCACCATAATACCAGTTAATTCATTATAAAACCATGAGGGGGGGTGATAAATGCGCTCTAGTCACCTAGTGTAGTTTTAGACCAGTACACTAACAGGATGTGTGAGCTGTCATAGAGACAGAGATATAGGAGGATTGAGAGATCAGTTTGAAATGAGGCCGGAAAAGAGGTAAGGCACCATGGATTGTGCACATTGTTTTCACAAAAGCTTTAGGTCTAGGCAAATGAAGTAACCATCAAAGCAATGAGACAGAAAAACAATCTCTCTCTCTCTCTCTCTCTCTCTCTCTCTCTCTCTCTCTCTCTCTCTCTCTCTCTCTCTCTCTCTCTCTCTCTCTCTCTCTCTCTCTCTCTCTCTCTCTCTCTCTCTCTCTCTCTCTCTCTCTCTCTCTCTCTCTCTCTCTCTCTCTCTCTCTCTCTCTCTCTCTCTCTCTCTCTCATCTCTCTCTCTCTCTCTCTCTCTCTCTCTCTCTCTCTCTCTCTCTCTCTCTCTCTCTCTCTCTCTCTCTCTCTCTCTCTCTCTCTCTCTCTCTCTCTCTCTCTCTCTGCAGGTCATTCAATGATAGCTGTTTCCTCAGCAGTCCTCTGTGTTCAGAGCTGGCAGATGTCCAGTGGTACGGACACGACAAGGCCAAACCTGGAACCCTGGTCTGACCTACTGACCATCACCCACTGATCCTTACTGACACAACCTCCAACATCTCAACTGACCCTTACAGCCCCCACCAACCTCTCCTCCAGTGCTGACTAGATTGGCCTTATCATGGGCAGGAAACCCTCATCCTCATCCACTTCATCCATTTTTCCCTTTATCAGTTTCTGTGCATATCGGGCTTGGCTGAATTAGGGGTTCTAGGACCGACATGACTATTGCTGTGGAACAGCCAACCATAGCCTCCGATCCTGAACTCTGAGCGTGAACTCTGACCTTTAATCCCTGACCCTGAGTCTGCTCCAGTCTGATCCCAAGGATAACCAGGAATGGGCAAGGGGGGAGGAGGGGTAAACCCAGACTACACTCGGCCCACCAGGCCCTGACTCATATCTACCCCTGACCCCAGTGTGCTGCCAGTGTGCTCCCATGTGTTTTGGCTCATGTTCTGGACCTGTGTGTGTACGCTGGATCTGCTAGGTTCATTTATTTCATGTTTTATGTTTTAGTTTATTTCTCTATCGTTTTCTACAACAACAACAAAAAAATGCTGGAGAGACACTCTATTGCCCCCTCTTTATGAAAACCTTCAGAATAATTTTCACTCTTCAGGAAAACTGCAGCGTGGATTATTGGAGAATTCTAGATTATCTGAAAGACTAGACAAACATACAAACATTCCCAAAAATCCTAATCCCAATCCCAACTCCTATCCCACAACCAAAGATCCATCTGGGTGACCAATGGCACCAGTCCCATGGACACACTGGGAAAACTGGTTTATCATACTGGGAGTTACACCCCACAATACTAGGAGTCCTCAAAGGAACTGAAAGACTGATCAATTCTACTGAGATCCTGCTCAGCACGTCTACTGGGATGTCAGTCATCTGAACTGGTAGTGTACAACAGCCAGCCACACTGATCAACTAGTTTCTTGTACTGGGATGATCCACACTTCTACTGAGCAGTGAGCTCCTGGACTGGGATGTTTTGCCACTACTGTATACTGGGGGACTGTGGTCAGCTGTACTGGGAGACTATGGACAGACTGGGGGCCCTGCACAGCCAGATCAGAGATAGACGGGGACTGACTGTTAGCCACAGGCCACAGACACTTATTCAAGGTTTGGGCCCTGAAAGGCCAAGCCACAATATGCAAGGAATCTCACTGAAAGCCAATGTCTTGAGTTTGTGATGGGTGAAACTGTAGCTATATGTGTAGCAGTTTTGGGGTTAAGACCACATATAGTTTTGGGTGTTTATTTCCAATCATATCTGCAGGCTTTCAGTGGTCTATTTCATCTGGCTCTACCTCTTCGTTTCACTTCCTGGTGAGAGGTGAAAGCTGATTGGATGTTTAGGACTGTGTGTGCCTCCCACTCCTCTCTCTCTCTGGTGATGGGCGTATGCTGTGGAGCTGATCGATCACACAGCTGTAGCGAAAGGCACACCACTCCTTCATAGTCGAGCTGCGCATATGATAAGATTGGTGAGATGTTAAACACTTCTCGAGGCGTTGTGATACCTGACTCTGCGCAGTCCTCTGTTAAAAAACGGGATGCAACCCATGTTTAAGGACCAGTCTGTCTCTGTGACATCGATCTGTCTGTCCAACTCCACGATTGGTCATTGTCTCAGACACTAGGGTAGTATATTTGAGGGTAAACATTTAGATCAGGCATGAGGCCTGTAAACTCCAGTGGGTATTCGTTTGTACAGGTCACTATCTCAGGCTATATTCTCTCTGCCTAAAGTCTCTCCTATCCACCAGTCAGAACACACACATCTTGTTTGTGGACACACACACTTTTCTCATCAGTGCCATCTATGGTGGTGCTTAAAGTCTGTACTGTAACCCAGCACTGAAAACAGCCACTCACTAAAACTACAAACCATATAACTACAAATCCCACAGAGCCCGGTTCCTAGTCTAGCGGAGGAAGTGGCCGTGTTCGAGAGCATCAAAACGATGATATATCATGGGTAAATTGTGACTGACTGATCTACAAATAATAATAAGTTATTTATGATGCAAGGTGATTTGTAGCTAAGTCAGTCAGCAGTCGGCCGCAATGTC
This sequence comes from Salmo salar, assembly GCF_965601325.2. Classification (NCBI taxonomy): domain Eukaryota; kingdom Metazoa; phylum Chordata; class Actinopteri; order Salmoniformes; family Salmonidae; genus Salmo; species Salmo salar. Next base: position 94,416,772 of record NC_138300.1, on the reverse strand, counting down.
GAACAAGCCCCATGTCTGCTATATAGAGAACCTGCTTCCCAGAGCCAAAAGAACATCAGAGGAATATACACCAATCAGAGCTGGATCTGCTATATGGGGTGTTGACTATTGTAACTGTGTCAAGTATTCAATCTAAGTGTTGTTACACTTATGTATGAAGACTATAGGCCTACTATATACAGAACCAGTTTTCATCTAGTTCTCCTCCTGTCTTTTTGATACATATAAGGGGATTAAAAACATCTGCATAACAACACATTTATGATGTAAGAGTAAATCCAGACTTGATATAAGAGTAACACACATATCTAGAATATAAATAATGTCACCCCGGCACCAAAAGGGTGTTTATATCATTGTGCTTTTATTGTGCCCCGTTCAAGACAACTGGCAACTCGGAAATCTCCGACGTTGGACTTCAGTGTGTTCAAGACAACTGGGAACCCTGAAAAAAAACTAACTCCAACTGGGAAAAATAGTTTTGAACGGTCATCCGGAGTTCCAAGTCGGAAACTCGGGGATCATCCTAAAGCTCCGACTTCTCCAACCTGAAGATCACTGATGTCATGATTTGATCTCGTTTTATTCTGAGTTCCCAGTTGTCTTGAAGCACCATTAATGTGTAGATAATGTCATCAATGAACTCTGAAATTTGACCTTGGTTTAGTAATGGAGGCCATCACCGTATCCCACTAACACGGCTGTGACTCAAAGAGAACGTGTAGATTCCATATAACTCTCGCTTACATAGACCAACTCTTGTCACAAACAAATTCTTAAGCAGGTATTTTAAAGCACACCTGATTTTCTGCTGGGGAAAAGAAGCCTCTGTCCAACGTTGTTGTAGTGCTGTATGTGTGGACAGTGTACAAAACCCCAAACAAAGCAAGTATTGCAGTCCCTCTCTCACATCTGCCTGTGCTTTGTAAAGGCTTATATTCTCCCTTGAATCTTAAAAAAACAAACATCTGAAAACATTGGTTAAATGTTGCACAAAAATCTGACCCCGTCAAATTAGTTGAACTTGTACCAAGCGGCATGGTGGACTGAATATCCTTCAGTTTGAACGAGTTTCACGGCCCCCTCCCCAACCCTGCCACACTGCAAAGTCCTGGTAAAAAATGCTCTGTTTCTTATGAACTTTGAACTCCTGTTGTTTACCTCTTTAGAACCACTGGGGGACTGCAGTCTGCCATCAGCTAGGCTAAGGCTCATTAGCCTGTCCATTTCCCATGGATGAGACACCTCTGCTAGCTCACACCATTCCATGCATGCTCAAAAAAACAAAAATACTACCCTTCTCCACTCACATTTTCCTCCTAGACATAAGCATTCTGTATCCATGACAACACCCCGCAACCCCCAGTTTGACTTTTGACTCCTGACCCCTCTGACCTTTGAACCCAATGTGGTGATGATGTGTGCTGTACCCTCTTCTAGGTCCCCTATGCCCATACTGTCTGTCCATAGAAACATAAAAAAATGTATAGTTAAAGAAGATGAACTCTTTTATCAACCTCTTTCCTGTACGTACTCTACAGAGGGGCACTGTAAGCCTAAGTGGGGGTTTTAACATTCACTGTAAGCCTAAGTGGGGGTTTTAACATTCACTGTAAGCCTAAGTGGCGTTTTTAACATTCACTGTAAGCCTAAGTGGGGGTTTTAACATTCACTGTAAGCCTAAGTGGGGGTTTTAACATTCACTGTAAGCCTAAGTGGGGGTTTTTAACATTCACTGTAAGCCTAAGTGGGGTTTTTAACATTCACTGTAAGCCTAAGTGGGGGTTTTAACATTCACTGTAAGCCTAAGTGGGGTTTTTAACATTCACTGTAAGCCTAAGTGGGGGTTTTAACATTCACTGTAAGCCTAAGTGGGGTTTTTAACATTCACTGTAAGCCTAAGTGGGGGTTTTAACATTCACTGTAAGCCTAAGTGGGGGTTTTAACATTCACTGTAAGCCTAAGTGGGGTTTTTAACATTCACTGTAAGCCTAAATGGGGGTTTTAACATTCACTGTAAGCCTAAGTGGGGTTTTTAACATAACCATGTTCCTTTTTATATGAACCAGTATTAGTTGTTTCTTTGGTTTTTGTTTCTAAGTTCTGACGTAGTAAGAATCCTTTCAGGTGCTATATGATGACCAGTTACCGCTTTGTCACATAGGATATAGACTCTCCTCATTGTTGTCAATAGTTTGAATATGTTGTGCAGAGCAAAGACCGTCCCTTTAGGCAGTAGGACACCCATCCACCAGACCATAGAGCATGTAACATGATTTTATTGGTTCTCTTCAACTGTAACCTGACGGAAAAAAGGTGTTGTAGAAAAAACTATGTGGAATTGACACAAAAAAATACTGAATTCCACAGTTAATTTATTCTTTTTTCTATTAAGACTTTGTATAGGAACTTTCAATTTTTCTAAATGGTGTTGTTGGCACCTGATGATGGATTGTCCAGATGAGAAGACTTGGTGGTTCTTCAGATTATGAAAATAAATTATTGCTGAATGTTCTCAAGATGGTTTCCTGGTCTCTTCTTCTCTGTGTAATCTGTTGTATGTTCCTTAAGGTTTTGGGGTAGCATGTCCCTCTCACACCTCAATAGCTCAAAGTGGCTTCCTCTCCACCTCTCCTTTCCTCTGCTCTGGTAACTTTGGACTGATGCAGTAAACACCTGGCTGGCTTCATTGTCTTAAGTTAGATAGTGGAAAGATTCTGCCTGCACTGACTGATGGGTCGGTTGAGGGACGAGCATATCGTAGGAGTGACACCACCTGTCTGTAGACAATAGGCTGGCCTGGCATGCACCATATTGCTTTAACTTTTATCAGAGCAAATTAAGGAGAGGAAGCCACATTCAGATGCGAAAATAATTAGGAGGACACCACTGAAAAGAACACACTCCTGTACAACCCTCCACCCTGTGGTCTCCATGCTGACAGACCGAGTCCAGACCCACTCTGGGACCCCATCTCTTTGAAACTGGGGATTGAAAATCCCCTCACATCAGAGAGGCAAACTCAGGCAAGTCCAACTGTTAGCCCCCCCATTCTCTTTCCCGTGCATTCTTTCTCTTACCCTTTGACGTTTTTCTCCCATTCTCTTCCTTTTCCATCTCCATCCCCCCCCACCCCACACCCTTCCCACTATACTCCCTCTCTCCTCTAAAAATCCATATTCTCTCTGCTGGTGTTGCCATAGCAGTGCTCTCAGAAACTGTTTTCCTGTCTCACTTTATTTAGGAACCCTTTAGAAATGGTGTGTGCATGTTTGAAATAGTGTGTGTGCGTGTGTGTGTGTGTGTGTGTGTGTGTGTGTGTGTGTGTGTGTGGGGGGCACTTTGCTTTGTTTAGTGAACCTCAGGCAGTACTGAAATGGCAGTACTGAAATTATGTAACAATGAACTCAGGATTTGGGACACCACAAGAGCGGTTGTTAATACATTTGAATACATTTTTGAGAAGCGTAGTAGAATGGTCCCACTTAAGTTCACTTTTCTAGATACTTTACTTAGGACAGCTAATCAGCCGTACCAGTGATTGTCCGGGAGGTGGCGTTATTGTCTCTACCTCGTGTTGAGATTTCAGAGTTCGAACCACTTTGGATGTGAGCTGCAGCTCAACGCCTCTCTGGTCTCATATATTAATTCTTAACCCCTCATTTTATACAGTTCTTCAAAAGGGGCAGTTCGTGAGGCTGACACGCTCTCTGACCCTCACTCAAGAGGGTGGTGACTACTCACTTGTACAAAGTTATAGAAACTATTTCCTCTTATAGTTTCTAAGATCACATCCCTCTCTTAACAAAAACACTATCATCATTTTTCATATTTTATCCACACCGTAGAGGATGGACATTTCACAGATATAGAGTGTATACTTTTCAAGTTACAGTATAAAATATTTAATGACATCACAAAATAACAACCAAATGACATTATTATTGTTTAGATCGCCTCTGACCATTCCGCACGTTCTATGTCAGAAATATTGTTCCAGTTTTATAACGTGTTAGAGTTTCGGCGGGAAAATGTCTGTGTAGACAAAGGCACATTCCTGTGTGAACATTGGAGAGGGATGTTCTCTCCTTGATTTACAACAGGGTGTGTGCTGTCAACCCCCCCTCTGCTGGTGAGAAGCTGAAGTTATTTATTGCCAAGCTGATCTGACCTATTCAGATCCTCACAGGACAGTCATGACAGGGTGATCAGGACAGTCTAGGATACTGTTAGCTCTCCTCACCACTTGCTTTCTGAATGTCACTGAGAGCTGTGCCTGTTGCACCCCGATGACCTTGCTGGCCACCTTAACTACTCTGTCTAACCTATTTTTGCTGTAAACATTAAGATTGCCAAACCAGGCCAACATCGAGCCCACTACCCTATGCTTTGACCTCTTTCTCCCCTCTCTCTCCAGATGAAATCTTGCGACTTGTGACTGCCGGCCGCCCAACAACCTTCCCGCTTGACCCTATCCCCTCCTCTCTTCTCCAGACCATTTCCGGAGACCTTCTCCCTTACCTCACCTCGCTCATCAACTCATCCTTGACCGCTGGCTACGTCCCTTCCGTCTTCAAGAGAGCAAGAGTTGCACCCCTTCTCAAAAAACCTACACTCGATCCCTCCGATGTCAACAACAGACCAGTATCTCTTCTTTCTTTTCTCTCCAAAACTCTTGAGCGTGCCGTCTTTGGCCAGCTCTCTTGCTATCTCTCTCAGAATGACCTTCTTGATCCAAATCAGTCAGGTTTCAAGACTGGTCATTCAACTGAGACTGCTCTTTTCTGTGTCACAGAGGCCCTCCGCACTGTTAAAGCTAACTCTCTCTCCTCTGCTCTCATCCTTCTAGACCTATCTGCTGCATTTGATACTGTGAACCATCAGATCCTCCTCTCCACCCTCTCCGAGTTGGGCATCTCCGGCGCGGCTCACTCTTGGATTGCGTCCTACCTGACAGGTCGCTCCTACCAGGTGGCGTGGCGAGAATCCTTCTCCGCACCACGTGCTCTCACCACTGGTGTCCCCCAGGGCTCAGTTCTAGGCCCTCTCCTATTCTCGCTATACACCAAGTCACTTGGCTCTGTCATATCCTCACATGGTCTCTCCTATCATTGCTACGCAGACAACACACAATTAATCTTCTCCTTTCCCCCTTCTGATAAGCAGGTGGCGAATCGCATCTCTGCATGTCTGGCAGACATATCAGTGTGGATGACGGATCACCACCTCAAGCTGAACCTCGGCAAGACGGAGCTGCTCTTCCTCCCGGGGAAAGACTGCCCGTTCCTTGATCTCGCCATCACGGTTGACAACTCCATTGTGTCCTCCTCCCAGAGTGCTAAGAGCCTTGGCGTGACCCTGGACAACACCCTGTCGTTCTCCGCTAACATCAAGTCGGTGACCCGATCCTGTAGGTTCATGCTCTACAACATTCGCAGAGTACGACCCTGCCTTACACAGGAAGCGGCGCAGGTCCTAATCCAGGCACTTGTCATCTCCCGTCTGGATTACTGCAACTCGCTGTTGGCGGGGCTCCCTGCCTGTGCCATTAAACCCCTACAACTCATCCAGAACGCTGCAGCCCGTCTGGTGTTCAACCTTCCCAAGTTCTCTCACGTCACCCCGCTCCTCTGCACACTCCACTAGCTTCCAGTTGAAGCTCGCATCTGCTACAAGACCATGGTGCTTGCCTACGGAGCTGTGAGGGGAACGGCACCTCCGTACCTTCAGGCTCTGATCAGTCCCTACACCCAAACAAGGGCACTGCGTTCATCCACCTCTGGCCTGCTGACCCCCCTACCTCTGCGGAAGCACAGTTCCCGCTCAGCCCAGTCAAAACTGTTCGCTGCTCTGGCACCCCAATGGTGGAACAAGCTCCCTCACGACGCCAGGACAGCGGAGTCAATCACCACCTTCCGAAGACAACTGAAACCCCACCTCACCTCTTTAAGGAATACCTGGGATAGGATAAAGTAATCCTTCTAACCCCCTGCCCCCCCCCCAAAAAAAAGATATAGATGTACTATTGTAAAGTGGTTGTTCCACTGGATATCATAAGGTGAATGCACCAATTTGTAAGTCGCTCTGGATAAGTGTCTGCTAAATTACGTAAATGTAAATGTAAATCAACACAGATTCAATAAAACTCCTGTAAAACAGTGTCATTATTGTCTTGCTGATATTAAAAGCAGCTACTGTCCCTTTTTACAGATGGCATCTGTTCTCCTCAAACGTCAACTTGTTGTCCAGCACTGTCCCAGGTACTTGTAGGTATTGACCAGCTCAATGTCATTTCCCATGACCACAGTGGGTGTAGGGTTCAGTGGTTACCTTCTATAGTCAATTACCATATCTTTAGTTTTGGAGACCTTCAGTTGGAGGAAGCAGTTCTCACGCCATGACACAAAGTCATCTACCACAGGCCCATGCTCAGACTCTCCATCCTGTAGTAGAATGACGATGACAGAGTCATCAACAAACTTGATGATGTGCCTGTTTTCATATTCGCTACGACAGTCATTAGTGTATAGTATGTACAGGAGAGGAGAGAGCACGCAACCTTGTGGGGATCCGGTGGAGGAGCAGAGCTGCTTTGACATGATGCCACTTGTTGGGACCGGTTGGTAAGGAAGTCCACTATCCAGCCCACAATGCTCACGTCCAGCTTGAAGTGGGAGAGCAGCTTCTCTGCTAGTATATGAGATTGGATTGTATTGAAGGTCGACGATAAGTCGATGAACTGTCACGTCCTGACCCTTGTAAGAGGTCATTTTCCATAGGAGAGTTGTGGGTGGTTTTGGTTCTGTTTCTATGTGGATTTTTTCTAGATTTCTATGTTTTTGTTTTCTATGTTTTGGCCAGGTATGGTTTCCAATCAGAGGCAGCTGTCTATTGTTGTCTCTGAATGGAAGCCATACTTAGGCAGCCTGTTTTTCAGGTGTGGGTGTGGGTAGTTGATTTCCGTTTTGTCTATGTACCTGACGGAACTGTTGGCTGTTGTTTTTGTTGAAGTGTTATCATTAAAAGGAAATATGAGCACTTTACACGCTGCACCTTGGTCCCCTTTATACAGATGCACCGTGTTGTGGTCAGATGAGCCAAGCAGGGCTCTCGCTATAGACTTGTAGGCACCTCTGATGGAGCCATAACATAGGTCCAGGGTCTTGTTGAGGCGTGTTGGGAAGGTGAAATATTGATAGATATTATTCTGAGTTTTCTTCATGTTACAGTGATTAAAATCTCCTAAAATAATATTGGGGCATAGGGAGACACCGATTGCAGTTTGTGTGACAGTATAAATAAGATCAGCAGCGTTATTCGCATTGGCCTTCGGGTGAATGTAAATGACCGTGATAAATATTTGGGGAAACTCTCTTGGGAGATAGAAAGGTCTTACTGACACTGACAGAAGTTCAATATTAGGTAGACTTGAGCTGTGTTCCAATATCCATACTGTATACTACATACTTAATGAGTATATACTACATACTATTAGTTAATTTTAGTATACTGTATACTTGTATCCTTTCAGTTAATGCTGTTGCTATGCAACCTCATGCTAGCTTGTTAGCATAGCAAATTATTAGCTATACATTGTACGATTTTGGGTGTGTTCGTAAATTCAATCTGGAGTGCCAGAGTGAGCAAATCCAGATCGTTGTCAGATTGTCCGTTCGTAAATTCAGAGCGTTTCGCTCTCCGAGCGTACACTGGACGCTCTGGCCGAGGAGTAGTGTTGATCTGAGCGTTCTGACCTCGCAACGGCAGTCACCCACCCAAGCTAACTGGTTTAGAGCGTTGGGCCAGTAACCAAAACAAGCAGTGGCATCCACTACAATAAGAATAACTTTTCAAAAATTGCATTTAAACTTCACAAAAGCAGACTTGATAGAACACAAAGCCATTAATCACAAAGAGAATCCAAATGATAGGAGTGAAATGAACGGTGGTGTTTGAATGAGTTCAGGTTTTGAATGTCATGGACATACTCCCTCATCGGTGGAAATCATGTTTATGTCTAACAGGTCTGCTAGAGCATTGAGAGGAACTTGGCCCTCGTTTAACAGATAACAATGGAGGGAGTGAAGGGATTACTCAAATATCTAAATTCAGAAGTTCTCATCAATGACAAAGCCTACTAAGTCATCAATTCAGTTCAAGGGGCTTTATTGGCACAGGAAACATGTTAACATTGCCAAAGCAAGTGAAGGAGATAATATACAAAAGTGAAACAAACAAACATTACTCACAGAAGTTCCAAAAGAATAAAGACATCAAATGTCATAGTATGTATACATAGTGTTGTAACGATGTGCAAATTGTTAAAGTACAAAAGGGAAAATATGGGTTGTATTTACAATGGTGTTTGTTCTTCACTGGTTGCCCTTGTGGCAACAAGTCACAAATCTTGCTGCTGTGATGGCACACTGGTATGTCACCCAGTAGATATGGGCTTTTATCAATATTTTATATGTTTTTGAATTCTTTGTGGATCTGTGTAATCTGAGGGAAATATGCATCTCTAATATGGTCATACATTTGGCAGGAGGTTAGGAAGTACAGCTCAGTTTCCACCTCATTTTGTGGGCAGTGTGCCCATAATCTGTCTTCTCTTAAGAGCCAGGTCTGCCTACGGCGGCCTTTCTCAATAGTAAGGCTATGCTCACTGAGTCTGTACATAGTCAAAGCTTTCCTTACGTTTGGGTCAGTCACAGTGGTCAGGTATTCTGTCGCTGTTGTTACGAATCCCTTTGGCACTGCAGTCTAGGGGGGGGGGGGGGATGGAAACGAGACCCGTAACATAACACATGCAAATTATAATAGTGGAAAGGAACAGTGACAAAAAAAAGAACTTAAATTTACCATCAAACACTAAAGGTTTATTGCTTAAACACATGGCAATGGGGTGTGAGAAAAGGGGCTGAGCTGGACCCAAGTAAAGAAACAATAATCCAAAACTAGACAAGCCTACTTCAAGAACAGCTAGCTAACTAACCAAAAATACAGTGGGTGGTCCACCCAGTTCTAACTAGGGTACTTAGACAAAGTATTCCTACTGGTAAAATATGCCCATGGGCTGCTTGTCTTGATAACCCCTTTTCCCACCAACAAACAAACAGTCAACACTTTAACAAAGACAATACTCACAGGTGGGATGGACAAAGTGACATGTCGTTACAAACGCGATCAATACAGAACGCAATTGAGAGAGAATGAACACAAAGATTGATCTGGGGAGAAAACAACTGACTGAGTTTTTAAACCAAGGGAAAGGGATGTGATTGGTTGAGGGAAAAGGAGCAGGTGTCTTGTTTGGTGACTGATTGATGACTGATTGGGGAATGATGATTGTCACCTGTGAGGGGAGAAGGAGAGAAAAGAAACACACAGGATACCTGTATCCATAAGACTGTGTACTCTCTGTTTAGGGTCAAATAGCATTTTAGTTTGCTCTGTTTTTTTGTTGTTAATTCTTTCCAATGTGTCAAGTAATTATCTTTTGTTTTATCATGATTTGGTTGGGTCTAATTGTGTTGCTGTCCTGGGGCTCTATGTGATCTGTTTGTGTTTGTGAACAGAGCCCCAGGACCAGCTTGCTTAGGGGACTCTTCTCCAGGTTCATCTCTCTGTAGGTGATGGCTTTGTTATGGAAGGTTTGAGAATCGCTTCCTTTCAGATGGGTGTAGAATTTAACGGCTCTTCTCTGGATTTTGATAATTAGAGGGTATCGGCCTAATTCTGCTCTGCATGCATTATTTGGTGTTTTACGTTGTACACAGAGGATATTTTTGCAGAATTCTGTATGCAGAGTCTCAATTTGGTGTTTGTCCCATTTTGTGAATTCTTGGTTGGTGAGCAGACCCCAGACCTCACAACCATAAAGGGCAATAGGTTCTATAACTGAGTCAAGTATTTTTTTGCCAGATTCTAATTGGTATGTCAAATTTTATGTTCCTTTTGATGGCATAGAAGGCCCTTCTTGCCTTGTCTCTCAGATCGTTCACAGCTTTGTGGAAGTTACCTGTGCCGCTGATGTTTAGGCCGAGGTATGTATAGTTGTTTGTGTGCTCTAGGGCAACGGTGTCTAGATGGAATTTGTATTTGTGGTCCTGGCGACTGGACCTTTTTTGGAACACCATTATTTTGGTCTTACTGAGATTTACTGTCAGGGCCCAGGTCTGGCAGAATCTGTGCAGAAGATCTAGGTGCTGCTGTAGGCCCTCCTTGGTTGGTGACAGAAGCACCAGATCATCAGCAAACAGTAGACATTTGACTTCAGATTCCAGTAGGGTGAGGCTGAGTGCTGCAGACTGTTCTAGTGCCCTCGCCAATTCGTTGATATGTATGTTGAAGAGGGTGGGGCTTAAACTGCACCCCTGTCTCACCCCACGGCCCTGTGGGAAGAAATGTGTTTTTTGCCAGTTTTAACAGCACACTTGTTGTTTGTGTACATGGATTTTATAATGTATGTTTTTCTCCCAACACCACTTTCCATCAATTTGTATATCAGACTCCCATGCCAAATTGAGTCTAAGGCTTTTTTGAAATCAACAAAGAATGAGAAGACTTTGCCTCTGTTTTGGTTTGTTTGTTTGTCAATTAGGGTGTGCAGGGTGAATACGTGGTCTGTTGTACGAAAATTTGGTAAAAAGCCAATTTGACATTTGCTCAGTACATTGTTTACACTAAGGAATTGTACGAGTCTGCTGTTAATGATAATGCAGAGGATTTTCCCAAGGTTGCTGTTGATGCATATCCCATGGTAGTTATTGGGGTCAGATTTTTCTCCACATTTGGGGATTGGGGTGATCAGTCCTTTGTTCCAAATATTGGGGAAGATGCCAGAGCTAAGCATGATGTTAGAGTTTTAGTATAGCCAATTGGAATTTGTTGTCTGTATATTTGATCATTTCATTGACGATACCATCAATACCACAGGCCTTTTTGGGTTGGAGGGTTTTTATTCTGTCAATAGATAATTATTTGTGTTGTTTGTTTAGTGTTTTCCAATTTTCCCAGAAGTCGTTAGTCTATGGATTCTTCAAGTACATTGAGCTGATTTCTGACGCGCTGTTCCTTCTTTTTCCGTATTGTATTTCTGTATTGTTTTAGTGATTGACCATAGTGAAGGTGTAGACTCAGGTTTTCTGGGTCTCTATGTTTTTGGTTGGACAGGTTTCTCAATTTCTTTGTTAGGTTTTTGCATTCTTCATCAAACCATTTGTCATTGTTGTTCATTTTTTTTGGTTTTCTGTTGGAAATTTTTAGATTTGATAGAAAGCTGAGAGGTCAAATGTACTGTTAAGATTTTCTACTGCCAAGTTTACACCTTCACTATTACAGTGGAATGTTTTGTCCAGGAAATTGTCTAAAAGGGATTGAATTTGTTGTTGTCTAATAGTTTTTTTGGTAGGTTTCCACACTACATTCCTTCCATCTATAGCATTTCTTAATATTACTCAGTTCCTTTGGCTTTGATGCCTCATGATTGAGCATTGCTCTGTTCAAGTAGAGTGTGATTTTGCTGTGATCTGACATGGGTGTCAATGGGCTGACTGTGAACGCTCTGAGAGACTCTGTGTTGAGGTCAGTGATAAAGTAGTCTACAGTACTAGTGCAAAGAGATGAACTATAGGTGTACCTACCATAGGAGTCATCAACTCATGTCAAGGTCTGAGTAGTCCACCATGGCATAGTCGTATCCCTCAGCTATCCACTACTGTGCTTTACTCTATGTTTTACAGTGGGTCTTTCTGGCTGTGAAGGCCATGAAGCAGTGGAGTTAAGCTCCTCAGATGTCAACTTCAAGGTGATGTCAGATGGGGAGGTTAGGGTTTAGAGATTTGAGACTGGGGTACAAACCTTCTGGAGTCAATAACCCTATGACCAGGAGGGTCATTGTCATGGTGATTATCATCACATTTACATTTATGTCATTTAGCAGATGCTCTTATCCAGAGCGACTTACAGGAGCAATTAGGGTTAAGTGCCTTGTTCAAGGGAACTGACAGATTTTTCACTTAGTCGGCTCAGGGATTCGAACCAGCAACCTTTCGATTACTGGTCCAATGCTCTTAACCACCTGCCGCCCAGGTGGGCAGATTGCCTGGTCCACTTCAGGTGGGAATTTTTATGTTAGTAGCATAATGTTCATGTGAATGTGGTGTCTTGTTGTTACCTGACATGCTAGGCATGGTGCCTAGCAAGTTTATAGATACATTACTGCTTAATGAGATATGTACACAAACTTCATCTCTCAGGGTGAGCCCTTCCCAGCTGTCCCTGTGCTGGAGTTACCAAAATCCTGTGTGAGCCAGATAAGGAGGAAGAGGGATTGGGTCATCCCTCCAATCAATGTAGCCGAGAATGGCAGGAGCCCCTTCCTCAGTCCTATAGTGCAGGTATGTGTCTGTTACTGTACACACACACACACACACACACCTCCTTAACGTATTATTGACTGCTTCGTGTTTCCTGTGTTGTTCAGATCAGGTACAGTAATGATAACGCAGTGAAGATGCTTTATAAGATCAAAGACCAGGGGGCAGACCATCCTCCAGTTGGCCGATTCAAGATCGAAAGGAACACTTGTAGGCTGTGGCGACCCGTCATTCAGGGCAGGTGGGCCCCATCTGTTTTGAGCCCCACATTTTTAGAAGAAAAAAAAAAATATATATATATATATATATATGTGTATTTTGGGGCTTGCCTGTTTTGCATGTTATTTTGGATTAGAGAGTTTATAGGCCAAACCGTACAGACGTTTTTGTGAAAAGACCGATTTTCGATATGCCTCATGGTCTAATAAACACAGCTGTAGCTTGCCCACCTTCCACCACAGGTGCGGAAGGCCGCCATAGGCGGATGCGGTGGATTGATAAATATGTGTAAAAAATATATATATATACACTGCTCAAAAAAATAAAGGGAACACTTAAACAACACAATGTAACTCCAAGTCAATCACACTTCTGTGAAATCAAACTGTCCACTTAGGAAGCAACACTGATTGACAATACATTTCACATGCTGTTGTGCAAATGGAATAGACAACAGGTGGAAATTATAGGCAATTAGCAAGACACCCCCAATAAAGGAGTGGTTCTGCAGGTGGGGACCACAGACCACTTCTCAGTTCCTATGCTTCCTGGCTGATGTGTTGGTCTCTTTTGAATGCTGGCAGGGCTTTCACTCTAGTGGTAGCATGAGACGGAGTCTACAACCCACACAAGTGGCTCAGGTAGTGCAGCTCATCCAGGATGGCACATCAATGCGAGCTGTGGCAAGAAGGTTTGCTGTGTCTGTCAGCGTAGTGTCCAGAGCATGGAGGCGCTACCAGGAGACAGGCCAGTACATCAGGAGACGTGGAGGAGGCCGTAGGAGGGCAACAACCCAGCAGCAGGACCGCTACCTCTGCCTTTGTGCAAGGAGGAGCAGGAGGAGCACTGCCAGAGCCCTGCAAAAATGACCTCCAGCAGGCCGTAAATGTGCATGTGTCTGCTCAAACGGTCAGAAACAGACTCCATGAGGGTGGTATGAGGGCCCGACGTCCACAGGTGGGGGTTGTGCTTACAGCCCAACACCGTGCAGGACGTTTGGCATTTTCCAGAGAACACCAAGATTGGCAAATTCGCCACTGCGCCCTGTGCTCTTCACAGATGAAAGCAGGTTCACACTGAGCACGTGACAGACGTGACAGAGTCTGGAGACGCCATGGAGAACGTTCTGCTGCCTGCAACATCCTCCAGCATGACCGGTTTGGCGTGGGTCAGTCATGGTGTGGGGTGGCATTTCTTTGGGGGGCCGCACAGCCCTCCATGTGCTCGCCAGAGGTAGCCTGACTGCCATTAGGTACCGAGATGAGATCCTCAGACCCCTTGTGAGACCGTATGCTGGTGCGGTTGGCCCTGGGTTCCTCCTAATGCAAGACAATGCTAGACCTCATGTGGCTGGAGTGGGTCAGCAGTTCCTGCAAGAGGAACGCATTGATGCTATGGACTGGCCTGCCCGTTCCCCAGACCTGAATCCAATTGAGCACATCTGGGACATCATGTCTCGCTCCATCCACCAACGCCACGTTGCACCACAGACTGTCCAGGAGTTGGCAGATGCTTTAGTCCAGGTCTGGGAGGAGATCACTCAGGAGACCATCCGCCACCTCATCAGGAGCATGCCCAGACGTTGTAGGGAGGTCATACAGGCACGTGGAGGCCACACACACTACTGAGCTTCATTTTGACTTGTTTTAAGGACATTACATCAAAGTTGGATCAGCCTGTAGTGTGGTTTTCCACTTTAATTTTGAGTGTGACTCCAAATCCAGACCTCCATGGGTTGATAAATTGGATTTCCATTGATTATTTTTGTGTGATTTTGTTGTCAGCACATTCAACTATGTAAAGAAAAAAGTATTTAATAAGATTATTTCATTCATTCAGATCTAGGATGTGTTATTTTAGTGTTCCCTTTATTTTTTTGAGCAGTGTATATTTAAGATTCTTCAAAGTAGCCACCCTTTGCCTTGATGACAGCTTTGCACACTCTTAGCATTCTCTCAACCAGCTTCAAGAGGAATGTTTTAACAACATTCTTGAAGGAGTTCCCACATATGCTGTTGGCTGCTTTCCTTCACTCTTTGGTCCAACCCATCCCAAACCACTCACTCTCCTTGGTCAAATAGCCCTTACAAAGCCTGGAGGTGTGTTTTGGAACATTGTCCTTTTGAAAAACAAATGATAGTCCCACTAAGCGCAAACCAGATGGGATGGCATATCCCTGCAGAATGCTGTGGTAATCATGCTGGATATGTGTGTCTTGAATTCTAAATAAATCACAGACAGTGTCACCAGAAAAGCCCCCCCCCCCCCCCCCCACACAATCACACCACCTCCTCCATGCTTCACGATGGGAGCCACACATGCGGAGATCATCCGTTCACCTACTCTGCGTCTCACAAAGACACGGCGGTTGGAACCAAAAATCGCAAATTTGGACTCATCAGACCCAAGGACAAATTTCCACCGGTCTAATGTCCATTGCTCATGTTTCTTGGCTCAAGCAAGTCTCTTCTTCTTATTGGTGTCCTTTGGTAGTGGTTTCTTTGCAGCAATTCAACCATGAAGGCCTGACTCACACAGTCTCCTCTGAACAGTTGATGTTGAGATGTGTCTGTTTCTTGAACTCTGTGAAGCATTTATTTGGGCTGCAATTTCTGAGGCTGGTAGCTCTAATGAACTTATCTTCTGCAGCAGAGGTAAGTCTTGGTCTTCCTTTCCTGTGGCGGTCCTCATGAGAGCCAGTTTCATCATAGAGCTTGATGGTTTTTGTGACTGCACTTGAAGAATCTTTCAAAGTTCTTGAAATGTTCTGTATTGACTGACCTTCATGTCTTAAAGTAATGATGGACTGTCATTTCTCTTTGTTTATCTATCCGGCCGGCCAACTGGACCCATCTCAACTGCCGGCTGACTGGTCGACCGAATGGACACATCTGGACCTTACTGGAAGGCCGAATAGCACATCTGGATGGCCGACTGGTCCTATCTGGCCGGCTGACTAGACCTAGCTATCTGGTCGGTCAGACCAATACATCTGGTCTGGCCGACCTTATCTAGCAATCTGGCCGGCAGGCCGGACCTGGCAGGCTGGCAGGCCGGCCGGACCTAGCTATCCGGCTGGCAGGTGGGAGCTAGCTAAATGGTTGGCTGGCCTGACCAAGCTATCTGGCTTGCTGGCCGGACCTAGCTATCTGGCAGGGTTGGGGAGTAACGGATTACATGTCATCCGTTACATTACCGGCAAAAATATTGTAATCAGATTACCAATACTTTTGAAAAACTAGGTGATTACTTCAAGGATTACTTTTAAATTCGTTAAGGATGTTTGCGGAAAAAAATCTCAATGACATTCAAATCAGCATTGAAAAAAGGCCCAAATATAAGTTTGTTCCAACTGAGTGAGTCTGACCACAAGTCAGAGACCACTATGATGACACACCAAATGTGTTTGATGGATCGCGGAAAAAGAGCAGGAATAAGCTATTGTAAGCTACAGTTCAAGCTATATCTTCCAATGGTGTGACTGCTTTTGTCATCCAAAGATTGTCCAACTTGAATAAATCCTTGGAGGTAAGGATGACAGCAGTGGTGTAGTCTACGATGATATGGATATCACTTATTATTGATATCTACATAGCGCATTGATGTGAAACACTGCTACTCTCTAATTTAGCTATTTGCGCTTTACGGATTGTGGTTGTTGTGGATGGCTGTTCACAAATCTAAATGTGTATTTGAACCAAATAATGGTTGAAGTCAAAAAGTTTAAGCTGCCAATCAATCATTGTTTTTGAAATCAGTGGACAGCCAGTGAAAAATGCACTCTTGCAATAGCTGCATTGTGCGGATCCAAGACTATGGAATTAAAGTGAGGCTTTTATTTCTCAATCTAATTACTGCTGATAAATAAAAATCCATAGGTCTAATGGACTCATGCGCAAACTCACACACTTTTGATAGACTTAAAGGTGCAATATGTAGTTGCTACATCTATTTTTGGACTTACAAATTATATTTACAGTACCAGTCAAGAGTTTGGACACAGTCATTCAAGGGTTTTTCTTTATTTTTCCTATCTTCTACATTGTTTAAGACATCAAATAATGAAGACATCAAAACTATGAAATAACACATAAAGAATCATGTAGTGACCAAAAAAGTGTTAAACAAATCAAAATATATTTTAGATTTTAGATTCTTCAAAGTAGCCTCCCTTTGCCTTGATGAAAGCTTTGCACACTCTTGGCAAAGCATGCCATTCCATGAGCGCAGCATTTATTTTCCAATTGGAATCAATGAGCCCAATCAGTCCTCCATGACAACAAAATCATAAACAACAGAGTAGGGCTGGCTAATAAGTCCTTAGTTTTGGGGTCATGCTCAGGTAAAACAATTTGGCTTATCTATATTTCCAAGTCCTATTCTTGATGATCAATGGGTATAATGTTAGAAATGACTGGAATTCTGATAGACTTTGGTTTTAAATGTAAAGATATAATTTAATTGTATTATTATATGTAGTAGGAAGCGATGGGTTAGAGGAAGCCTACATAACCAACCCATAAAGTAAAATTGAACATCCATATATGGCCAGCTATGTAAAATGTAACATTGATTTATCCTGCAATAGATGTCGTTCAGTTGGTAACATACATTTTTGTCTTCTTCTAATGCCTCTTAAGAGGAAAGTCATCTAAAAATAACGGAATGTAATCAGATTACGTTACTGAGTTTTGGTAATCCAACAGTTACATTACGTATTACAGTTGGACAGGTAACTCATAACTGTAATGGATTACATTTAGAAAGTAACCTACCCAACCCTGCTATCGGGCCTGCCGGCCGGAACCTAGCTTTCGAATCAACTGCACACCCAAAGCTGATTTTTTTTTTTTTTTTTTTTTTTTAAGGTGCTCGAGGCAAAACTGGAGAAACAGGAAAAGGTCTTTACAGACTTCCAGTCAATGCAAATTAATTTTAATTATAGATGAACCATCATTAACTCAACCTTCGTCAGAGCATATCTCCACAAATAACAGTGGGACAGATTAGGCCACACAGCGGTCATTGCAGACACAAAAAAAATGGAAAACTTGAGCGTGCGTAACTATTCACCCCCCCCCCCCAAAGTCAATACTTTGTAGAGCCAACTTTTGCAGCAATTCAAGCTGCAAGTCTCTTGGGGTATGTCTCTATAAGCTTAGCACATCCAGCCACTGGGATTTTTGCCCATTCTTCAAGGCAAAACTGCTCCAGCTCCTTCAAGTTGGATGGGTTCCGCTGGTGTACAGCAATCTTTAAGTCATACCACAGATTCTCAATTGGATTGAGGTCTGGGCTTTGACTAGGCCATTCCAAGACATTTAAATGTTTTCCCTTAAACCACTCGAGTGTTACTTTAGCCGTATGCTTTAGGTCATTGTCCTGCTGGAAGGTGAACCTCCGTCCCAGTCTCAAATCTCTGGAAGAGTGAAACCGGTTTCCCTCTAGAATTTCCCTCTATTTAGCGCCCTCCATCATTCCTTCAATTCTGACCAGTTTCCCAGTCCCTGCCAATGGAAAAATATCCCCACAGCATGATGCTGCCACCACCATGCTTCACTTTGGGGATGGTATTCTCGTGGTGATGAGAAGCGTTGGATTTGCACCAGACATAGCGTTTTCCTTGATGGCCAAAAAGCTACATTTTAGTCTCATCTGACCAGAGTACCTTCTTCCATATGCTTGGGGAGTCTCCCACATGCCTTTTGGCAAACACCAAACATGTTTGCTTATTTTATTCTTTAACTTCTCTAGGGTAGGGGGCAGTATTTTGACATCCGGATGAAAGGTGTGCCCAACTTAAACTGCCTGCTACTCAGGCTCAGAAGGTAGGATATGCATATTCGTAGTAGATTTGGATAGAAAACACTCTGAGGTTTCTAAAACTGTTTGAATGATGTCTGTGAGTATAACAGAACTCATATGGCAGGCAAAAACCTGAGAAAAATCCAACCAGGAAGTGTGGAAATCTGAGGTTTGTCGTTTTTTCAAGTGATTACCTATACAGTATACAGTGACTTAGGGTTAATTTTGCACTTCCTAAGGCTTCCACTAGATGTCAACAGTCTTTAGAACATTGTTTCATGCTTCTACCGTGAATATGGAGCGAACAAGAGGGCCTGGAAGTTGATGAGTGAGGAAATGACATGAGCTCAGAGGTGAGCGCTCACATGAGTGTGAGCTGTGTTCCTTTTCTTTTCTGAAGACATTGGAATTGTCCAGTTGGAATATTACTGAAGAGTTATGTTAAAAAATATCCTAAAGATTGATGCTATACATCGTTTGACATATTTCTACGAACATAAATAAAACTTTTTTTGACTTTTCGTTGTGACATTTTTGCGCGCTTCCTGCATTTGGAGTAGTGGACTGAACGTGCGAACAAAAATGAGGTATTTGGACATAAATGATGGACTTTATCGAACAAAACAAACATTTATTGTGGACCTGAGATTCCTGGGAGTGCATTCTGATGAAGATCATCAAAGATAAGTGAATATTTATAATATTACTTCTGAGTTTTATTGACTCCACAAATTGGCGGGTTTGGGTTTGTGTCTGAACGCTGTACTCAGATTATTGCAAAGTGTGCTTTCACTGTAAAGTTTTTTTTAAATCTGACACAGCAGTTACATTAAGGAGAAGTGTATCTATAATTCTTTGAATTACAGTTTAATATTTTATCAACGTTTTTGATGAGTATTTCTGTAAATTGATGTGGTCATTCACCGGAGGTTTTGGGAGGCAAAACATTTCTGAACATTACATGCCAATGTAAAATGGGGGTTTTGGATATAAATATGAACTTTATCGAGGCAAAACATGCATGTATTGTGTAACATGAAGTCCTATGAGTGCCATCTGATGAAGATCATCAAAGGTTAGTAATTAGTTTTAGCTGTATTTCTGTTTTTTGTGACGCCTCTCCTTGCTTGGAAAATGGCTTCTTTAAAATGGGATATAATAGTTGTATGTTTGAGAAATTTGGATTATGATATTTTTGTTGTTTTGAATTTGGCGCCCTGCTATTTCACTGGCTGTTGAATAGTGTGTCCCGCAGGTGGGACGGTCACGTCCCACATACCCCTTAAGCAATTACTTTTTTATGGCCACTCTTCCGTAAAGCCCAGCTCTGTGGCGTGTACGGCTTAAAGTGGTCCTATGGACAGATACTCCAATCTCCGCTGTGGAACTTTGCAGCTCCTTCAGAGTTATCTTTGGTATCTTTGTTGCCTCTTTGATTAATGCCCTCCTAGCCTGGTCCATGAGTTTTGGTGGGCGGCCCTCTTTTGTCAGGTTTGTTGTGGTTCCATATTCGTTCCATTTTTTAATAATGGATTTAATGGTGCTCCGTGGGATGTTCAAAGTTTCTGATATTTTTTTATAACCAAACCCTGATCTGTACTTCTCCACAACTTTGTCCCTGACCTGTTTGGAAAGCTACTTGGTCTTCATGGTGCCACTTGCTTGATGGTGCCTCTTGCTTAGTGGTGTTGCAGACTCTGAGGCCGTTCGGAACAGGTGTATATATATACTGAGATAATGTGACACTTCGATTGCACACAGGTGGGCTTTATTTAACTAGTTATGTGACTTCTGAAGGTAATTGGTTGCACCAGATCTTATTTAGGGGCTTTATAGCAAAGGGGGTGGATATATATGCACGCACCACGTTTCCGTTTAGCTTTTTTTTTAAACAAGTAATTTTTTTCATTTCACTCCACCAATTTTGTAATGGTTGTAATGCAACAAAGTAGTAAAAACGCCAAGGGGGATGAATATTTTGAAGGCACTGTACTTCTCCCCATCTTATCTACTGTTGTGTCGATATGTTTTGACCATGACAGTTTACAATCCAGGGTAACTCCAAGCAGTTTAGTCACCTCAACTTGCTCAATTTCCACATTATTTCTTACAAGATTTAGTTGAGGTTTAGGGTTTAGTAAATGATTGTCCCAAATACAATGGAATAAGTTAGTCCTAAATATCTCTAAATATGCCCCCCACTCTGAAACTAACTGCAACTCTTTGTTAAGTATGCAGTCATTTCAGTCGCTGTAGTACAGTGGTTCTTCCTTTAAAAGTTGCATCATACTGCACCACACCTTGCGGGCTGCCGCAAAATTCTATGGCATGTAATTTAATTGTCAGCAATTGTTACCATTAATGCTAGTTAGTTAGAGCTAGTTTGACCACCAGAGGGCAACTTTGAGAATCATTTGATAGCCTTCAATATTGGCTGTACTAGAGAATTTAAAACCTTTCGTGTAAGAACATAGTATATGGGATTGATTTTAAGAAATGTAGCTTAATTATTTGTATTAATATTATGGTGTTTCTATTCCAAGAAAAATGGAAAACGAAACCCTCCGAGTTTCCGTTAGGTTGGGGCGAAGAATACGTCGCTGTACAATGTGACGGTCGGGAGTAGACTTGAGTACTAAGGGCATAACATTTCCACACCCTAATTGTAGTCTAGACTGTAGTCTAACCAATACCATAACGGAGATTCAGTGAAAATAAAAATCTAATTGATTTATCAAGACCAGTCCTCATGCTTGTCTCAGAGCAGCGCGAAATGGTGCTGAAATAGTTGACCACAGCGGGTAGGCTATTGCTTCAAATCCTATTGCTTCTAACTTCACTGTGCTTTTTAAATAAATAATACCTACACCACTTTTAACAGCACATTACTCAACACTAGTGAGACTCATGTCGCCTACGGTAGGCCTACACATTGTATATCGGTAGGCCTACAATATTTTTGTCAATGACGTGACGCTCAGCCAATAATTAGATTTAGAGGATTGGAGGATTCTAAATTAATATCTAAGGGGCATTTTTAGTTAGGGCAAATCTGATCTGTGAGAATATCTAAGGGGCTTTTATATCATTCTAAATTAATTCATAATAATAATCACTTTGTTTAAAAAATATATATATATTTTGGAGATTATTTCATTTTCAAATATCCTATAGTGAGCGAGAAAAAGGCCATTCTTGAACATGAGGTGAGACATTCTTACTAATTTGTAAATCAAGCCAGTTTGTTATTTAGAATTATTTATTTCTATTTTTAGAGGGAGAGAAACCAAAAGCCCACCGTCACCTCATGGGTCTCCCAGTCGCGGCCGGAATGGGTATCGAACCAGCATCTGTAGCAATGCAGTTTGCTCTGTGATGCAGTGTCTTAGACTGCTGCACCACTCCGTTAGGAAAATATGGTGCTGTACAACGTGACCGTTTCCACACCCTAATCACAGTCAGAATACAGTTGAATAAACTTGAGTGGACTTATAGAAAGGCTCTGGAAGACGTATTATATATCAGGGTTCGTCAACTAGTTTTGGGCTTGGGCCAAAGTTTTTCTGAGCCAATAGTCGGCGGGCCAGAACATAATAAGTATATAATATTAGCACAATGAATTGGCCTACACTACAAATTGAACATGTTTACCGGATATGATTAGTACATAATAAATTAAGTGACAATAAGATAATTTTGATCTGATTACTCTCATAAAATCAATGTCTCTATTTAATTATTATTATTGTCCATTTCTCTGTGCGTTGATTGGTGGGGAACAACAGGTCTACAATACATAGCCTACACTACTTTTTTTAAAGTCAACATTTGTTCAGAATAATTTGCTTGATAGCAAAATAAAATGTCGCTCTAAAAAAGTATCAAGAAGAAAGGTGGATAATGAAAATCTAAGTTTCAGAGAAGAATGTACAGAGATATGCGTTCATCTCTTCATCTTTTCCCAATGCCAAGCCAGTGTGTCTTATTTGTAATGAAAATATCGCAGCTTGCAAATAGTTCAATCTCAGACATAATTATGAATCTAAGCATAGAACTTTCAGTGGTATTCCCGCCCCATATAGAGGCCCGACACAGAAACATTGAATCCTTAACAGCAAGCTGCACACACAGCTTTTTTTGCGGACATATTCTGTAACTTAAACAGGTTAAATCTGCAGTTACAAGGAAGAGGGAAACAGTCATGGACATGGTGGAGAAATTTGAGGCCTTTACTAGGAAGCTTGAGTTGTTCGATTTGGACCAGGTCGCAGCATTGTCACAGAGGTGATGGAAGATTTCATCAAGCAGCTGAGGGGCAACTTATCCATCAGATTTGAAGATTACTGTCACGGATCCCTCTGGAAGTTTCATTGCGCGCACCTGGCCCCTATTCCCACTGATTGTACTTGTATATATGTGCCCTTTGTTCACCATGATGGGGTTGATTATTGTTACAATGGCTGTTGGTGCGTGTGAGTACCTGTGCTGTGTGTTTTGGGCTTTCATGCCCTTGTGGATAGCGTAGATGATTACGGGTGATTCTCGTCCCGTGTGTTAATCATTGTGCGCGTGTGTTATTTATTCGAGGTACTCCTCACTCTTTTGTTTGAGTTTCTACCCTGTATTTTTGTTATGTGTTTGCTTGGTCTTCGTCCCGTGCCTTTACACGGCACGCCGTAATTTGGGGCTTAATAAAAAAACGATTACACATTCCTGAGTCTGTTTCCCGATCCTTCATGCCAACGTGACAGAATAATCAACCATTAAGGGAGACAGCGGTAATGGCCAGTCCGGCGCCGTCTCAACTTCAGCAGCTGCCACAACGAGTCAGTCCGACGACGTAACTTCAGCAGCTACAACTGGCCCATCCGACGCCGCCACAACCGGTCCGTCTGACGCTACTGCTACTGGTCCATCCGATGCCGTCGCAACTTCGGTAGTGGCAACTGGCCCATCCAATGACGAAGCAACTTCGGCAGCTGCATCAGGCCCTGATCGACCCACACTGCGTTCCTGTGATCGTCCTCAAGACTGGTGTCGTTGCGCTGCTAGTGCAGCGCGTCAGGGGTGGGGTACTGTCACGGATCCCTCTGGAGATGTTATTGCCCACACCTGGCCCCTATTCCCACTGATTGTATTTGTATATATGTGCCCTTTGTTCACCATGGTGCGGTCGATTATTGTTACAATGTCCGTTGGTGCGCGTGAGTACCTGTGTTGTGTGTTTTGGGCTTTCGTGCCCTTGTGGATTGCGCAGATGATTACGGGTCTCGTCCCGTGTGTTAATCATTGTGCTTGTGTGTGTTTGAGGTACTCCTCGCTCTTTTGTTTGGGTTTCAACCCTGTGTTTTTGTTATGTGTTTGTTTGGTCTTCGTCCCTGTGCCTTTACACGGCACGCCGTAATATGGGTATAATAAAAAACTCTATTACGCATTTCTGTGCCTGTCTCCCGAATCATTCATGCCAGTGAGACAACTACTGCATGCCTAAGGATATCATTGCGTTTGTACCTGATCCTCTCACAGTCCGCCCAGGTGGAGAATACTCCTTCCTTGCTAAGAAAACTATACCCTTGCTGGATGAGGCCGCATTTCAAACTGAGCTGATTGAATTCCAGACATCGAGCCAAATCAGGGATACACTCAGGAGTGCCGAGTCCCTGTGTCCGTTGTGCGTGGCATGCTCAGAGGAATAGAGCACAATAAAGAAACTTGCATTTTATGTGCTAACAATATTTGGATCGACTTACACCTGCGAGTCCTCATTTTCCTCTCTGAACGCAATATAGATTCACGACAGGAACCGGCTTTCACATAAGTTAATCGAGGACTGACTGCACATCAAAATCACATCCATCCATAAACCCGACATCCACAAGATTGTATCTGAGGGTAAATGCAACTTATCTAATTGAATAAGTAACTTAGTGGCCTACATGACTGTATTTAGTAAATTCTAATATTATTGTGAGAGGTTATCCAGGGATATTTACATCTCAAGCTGACAGTATGTTCTGTCTGTTCTGTCGTTACAAGAGCAGGCTATCCCGACACAGACAGCATTTCTTTCTTTAAATAATTGTTTTATGTAGGATGCTACATTTTTGACCAGTTGCAATTGTAAGTAGGCCTAATAAAAAAAAAAATCCTACTTCAATTAGGCTGTTAATCCGTATAGGCTACCTCAGCCAGTTAAGTTATTTTATATAGGTCTAGGCTCCGAAGAAATAGACTCCAATTAAGCCCTCTTGTTGTTTGTAAAGTCAAATTAAAATGAAGACTATTGTTGAAATGAATTGCTTGACTGGTGTAGGTTTTCTCCATCTGTTGGTTTTTGGACAAGGACATCCCGGTCACGGACAGTGCTATTCGCAAACACTATCATCAGGTGCCTGTGTTACGCCGAACGCAAAAGCCCAGGAAAATGAACAGGTACAGTAGGCGACAATACTCTATAGTAGGCCTAATAATACTTAAAATAATGCTTAAATAAATTGACTGCTGGTCTTTACTGTATGCTGCACATTTTTACATTGTATTCCATTTCCAGCGAGACTATTCAAGCCATCGACTCACTGATGAATGAAGATGATGAGCGATCGGCAAAGGCCATCTGTAATCTGCTGGCATCACGGCACATCAACATCGCTGTAATCACAGTCAGAAGATACTGTATTCAAATTGCAGGGGGCAAAGACACCAGATGAGGCTGCTATGGTGGTGTGACCAGGGGAGACGGAGAAGGCAGTTGGTCCAGAGGAGGCTGCGTTGGTGGTGATAGACGGGGGGTGGTGTGCATCGTGGAGGTGGTGGACGAAACCGTCGACGATGGCTTGGAGGAGCTGGTGTTTGTAATGGTGGGGTTAAGGGGCTGACGATGGTGGGGGCGGGAGAGTAGGCACGTGGCCTTCTTCTGCAGCTGGGGGCTCCGGCGGCTCCTACAGGTGTTGCACACTGGGAGGCACTGGTAGTGGTGATGCAGCTGTCAGGAGTGGTTCCAGCGGGAGATCCAGCAGAGGCGATGGCGTCAATGGTCTCATCCTCTCCTGTGCCCTCTGTGTTCTGAGGGCTGCCCGACACTCTTTCCCCTCTGCCTCGGCCCTCTCCTTCTCATGCCTCTCCTGCCACTGGCGCGTGTATTCCTCCCCGGTGAGGCATGTGGCGACCACAGGGAGTCTTCTGTATCGGTCTAGCCGATACTTTAAGACAGTAAGGATGTGCCCTAGGTCCTTCGCTATCAGCTCCCCCCTCTATTAGGGGGTGCTCTTCTAGAGCCAGGGCTGGGACTGGAGCAGGGGCTGAGGGTCCTCCTGTGGTCGCTGGGGAGGAGGTGCTGATGGACGGCACAGTGCTGCTGGTTCCAGGAGAGGCGGTAGTGGGACCTGGTAGGGACCGAGAAGGCATTAAACGGGACTTCAATGGCTGAAGGGTCAAAAGGGAAGAGGGCACACTTCTTAAACCCTTCCACAACATAGCGCATGTCCTTGCAGCGCTGGTACGGGTAGCGGAATACTATGGCAAACTCTGATTTGTTTATAATGTAGGAGTGGTCAAAATGGCTGTGGTCTCCAGCTACCTTGGAGAACTCAGCTCTTAAAGGGCCAAATTATGCCACGTCCAGCGGCTGCAGGACATGGGTGCAGTGTGGTGGAAGACAAACAAGTATAACCGCTTCCCTTAGTGCCGCCGTGAGCATCTCCAGGTCCATGTGGCTCTTGTGTCCATCAAAGAGGAGAAGGAGAGGGCGCTCCACTGCATGCTGAATGAAGTGCTGAAACCACTTTCTGAACAGGTCCCCGTCAATGTAGCCACTGTTTGACTGTCCATACAAGGCTTGGGGGGGCTCCCAGTGTGTAGTGGCCACCGGGGAAACACTTGGGGTAGATGATAAACAGTGGGACATCCTCCCCAGCTGCGTTGAAGCAGGCCAGCAATGTGATGTGCTCCTTGGTCCCTGGAGCCTGCTGGTACACTGCTGTTTTGCGCCCTGGGGAGCCAACACTTTTGCCTGCTCTGGTCGCTTTGAAACCCAGACTCATGGCAGTTATAGATTTGTCTGGGTTTCTCCCTCAACCCACTCTCCTCCAAGTGCTTCTCATAAGAAGTAAAGGTGTCCATCGTCAGACGTATGGCACACTTAGCTCTGCCCCTGTCTAGGGTGTCCGGCCTCCTCATGCTCAGGTTCTTGTGCCTCCTCCTGAACATTTCCCACCACCTCTTCCACAGTGGTGGGATTGTTTCCCCTGGGTGCCAAAACTTATAATAAAGTATAAAAAGTACATCAGGATGAAAATGTTTGTTTTGGCGTCACCATACACATCCACATTTACATCACACACATTGAGAACATTCAGTCCAGCATTCTACATACATAAACACATAGAACATATTTTATCAGCCTCTGTCTGGTGAAGGGGAATCCATGGCTGACGCAGTAGATACAGTAATGCACCAGAGAATTATCATCCTCTGGTGCAAGCATGGGTCACCCGGCCGCTCAGCCTGTCTGCCAGGGTCTGCCGAGGTACACCATGCACCTTGGTAGATAGAAAACTGTTACTAGCAGATAAAATTCAAATATAGGTGGTAATCTCCTAAAAACAAAAGATGCCTAACCTTGGCAGCCTGGCGGATAGCCATCCTTGCCCCTCAGTCCTCCATGGCATGGAACATGTCCACCACACACGCTTCCTCTTGACTGATCTCCATGCTGTGGTGGTAAATACATGTCGCTAAATAACCTGGTACACTATACACATTTTAGAAAGATAGCCAAATCTGAATACGTATAAACATTTGCATTTCAGAGCTAAGGCATTCAAAGGTGATGATGAAAGTTTTAACAATAACTGAAAGTGTACCCACGTTTTTTTGTTATCTGTAATGAAAATGTGTGTCCCAATTAGTTTAATATTGATGCATACATTGTAACATTTGACTAAATACTGCCTCTATGTAGCTGTTGTAAGATTAAAAGTTAATGGTTCAAAGTTCAAAATACATTTTTGCAGATTGTGCAAAACGCCCCTGTCAGAGGACTCCAATTTTGATATGGTAAAGCTTGACAACATACAGTTGTTTTCGTGATATGTATTATCTAACGCTTACAAATCCGTTAGCTATATTTCAGAGGTAAAAAGTTGGATATTAAATGGTGTGGTCTGTCGCGCAGTGAAATTTTACAATATACAGCGTGTCCTACAAAATGTGTAGACATGTTACTTTTTGAAAACTCTCAAAACCTAACTTAACCTACATAAATTGCAATAAAATCGGTTGTCAGCTAGCTAGAAGGGTGTCTTTAGTCGCAAAACTTGTTATTTTCCAGTCCACTTAAATGTTGAGCTCGAGGTGATTTAGTCCTCCAACCGCTAGAGAGTTAGTGGGTGGCCAATGTTGTGGGAAAATTATTAATATATATATATATTTATTTAGAGCATTAACCATGTGTGTTCGCTTGTTTTCTACTGTTCTTTAGTTTCGACCCGATAAGTCATCTGACAAACAAAGAAATTTGCATCCTGCAGGCCCAGGCATGGATCAAAGCTGGCGAGACATGACGTCATCTGCACAGAAGAATCAACTGTGGACCTTGAGCAATTTGCTCAGAATTGCTTCAGAAAAAAAGGAAGAAGATCAAGCCAGCCGAGTCCCAAGCATCTGCTCAAACTCCATGTGTGGCTGGCAATTTCTCGCCAGGGACTAGGCCCATATTAGATTTTTGATGTAAATTTGGCTATTTACAAAGCAAAGGGTACATAAAATGTTGTAGCCTACACCTCACGGACTGCTATGTGTTCTACAATAATTCACTGTTGCCTCCTTTTTCAGGTATCATGGCTCAAGATTTCTTTGAGGAAGAAATCATCAAGAGATATGCTGGACCCTATATCAGGTGTTTCTGGGACCACATCGTTTCTTTCAAGATAGGATTATAGCAATATTTTGTTATATTTAGGCTTATTTACATGTAAATTTCTAGTATTGTACCTAATGTTGGCTGTTAGGCTAAAATGCAGACAATGAACCAAACACACTGCCACCTCGGTTTACATTGCAAATGAGGGGATAAACTGGGTCAAATACACTGATAATCTCAGCAAGGTTTAACCCGTGGTCATGGAGCTGGGTGGAAGTGCAACTAAAATGTAGTTTAAATAAACATCTCGTTATTTTATTAATGAAAGCATAAAGATGTTGATGAAGAAATACTGTACTGCTGTTTGAGTTAGAAATGTAACACTTTAGAGTACTTAAGCATCGAATACAATGCAAGTTGGGGGATGTTCACACCTTCAGTAGCCGGACTATAAAGAGGCTATTGTCATGCTAAATCAGGATACACCTGCTACAGTACACTTGTGAAAAACAAGTGTTTGAAAACCTGTTTTCAAAATGCATCCAGCTGTCCATCACTACTGCAAATAAAAACACAGCATCTAGTTTACATTCTTTATTGTAACCACGTCACAAATAACTTGTATCTACCTTCCCAATTACTTTTAGAGTTTGGGATTTATCAATGTGCGCTTTTCATGTCATTTTTCGTTAAATCCAGTAAAGGATTTAAGTATAACTTTTGACTGATGCCTTTAGTGAGAAATCTAACGCTTGAATATTTAATACTTTTTCCCCTCCGAATTCATATCTAAAGGGGCATTTTTCGCGCCATTATTAGTTACATTGTTTTAGTTTGAACATGCAGAAAGGCACTAAGAACAGCGGGAGCGTTTCCCTAGTCAGCGCCATTATTAGTGCAATACCCCTTAAAGGGTTGCTCTGTGCTACCCAGTGGGGCAGGGCAGGGTGGGGGCCCACCCCCTCCCCATGGACTTGGTCCGTCTTCTGTGCTCTGCTCTGCTGCCCGTCACGTGCCCCCTGCCCTCGTGCTTTGAACCTCATGCGTCCACCGCTATCTCAGTGGATAAAGCTGGATAACTGCAAGGCAATCCCGTTGTGCGCCACTGAATGGTCTCGCTGTGATTTTCTGACAATATACATTGTCCTGCTAATAGCCCATCCTAGAAATGTTGTTTGCAGAATTCACAGCCTGCTGCTGGTGAAAAACAGGGTTAATAATATATCTGTGAGAATATCTAAAGGGCTTTTATATCATTCTAAATTAATTAAGAATAATCGCTTTGTTTAAAAATAATGATATTTTGGAGATGATTTTGTTTTCAAATAACGTAAACTGAACGAGAAAAAGGTCATTCTTGAACATGGGGTGAGACATTGTTACTAATTTGTAAATAAAGCCAGTTTGTTATTTAGAATGATTCATTTATGTTTTTAGAGGGAGAGAAACCAAAAGCCTACTGTCGCCTCATGGGTTTCCCGGGGTATTGAACCAGTATCTGTAGCAACACAGTTTGCACTGCGATGCAGTGTCTTGGACTGCTGTGCCACTCAGGCGCTGTACAATGTGACCGGTTGGGAGTAGGCTACAGTACTACAGTAAGAGCAAAATAATCCTAACATTTCCACACCCTAATTGTAGTCTAAGTTTCTCTTAGTTTTAGTAAGTAATACTGAAGTTGTGCACAATTATACGTTTCTATTTGGTTTATGTTGCCCTTTCATTGTCAGTTAGAGACACAGTAGTGCCTTGGGACCAAAAATCATAATCAGTGCACTAACTTCCCCTTGCGCTGGTCTGGAGCAATGAAGTAGTGGTGCAGGGTACCGTAGTAAACCACAAATTACCCCTACGTCCCGCAGCATAATCGCAAAACTTTTAGTTGAGCAACTACTGTAGCTGACATGTATAGTGTTGAGTCACTCGCATATATTGACACTCTGGCTTTCTTCAAAGCCAGTGGCAATTCATTAGTCAAGATTGAAAAAAGTAATGGGCCTAGGCAGCTGCCTTGGGGAATTCCTGATTCTACCTGGATTATGTTGGAGGCTTCCATGAAATAACACCCACTGTGTTCTGTTAGACAGGTAACTCTTTATCCACAATATAGCAGGGGGTGCAAAGCCATAACACATACATTTTGCCAGCAGCAGACTATGATTGATAATGTCAAAGGCCACATTGAAGTCTAGCAAAACAGCCCCCCCAATCATTTTATCATCAGTTTCTCTCAGCCAATCATCAGTCATTTGTGTAAGTGCTGTGCTTGTTGAATGCCCTTCTCTATAAGCACGCTGAAAGTTTGTTGTCAATTTGTTTACTGTAAAATAGCATTGTATCTGGTCAAACACCATTTTTTTTCAAAAGTTTACTAAGGGTTGGTAACAGGCAGATTGGTCGGCTATTTGAGCCAGTAAAAGGGGATTTACTTTTCTTTAGTAGCGGAATGACTTTTGCTTCCCTCCAAGCCTGAGGGCACACACTTTCTAGTAGGCTTAAATTGAAGATGTGGCAATATCGTCCGCTATTATCCTCAGTAACTTTCCATCCAAGTTGTCAGACCTCGGTGGCTTGTCATTGTTGATAGACAACAATAATTGTTTCACCTCTTCCACACTAACTTTATGGAACTTAAAATTGCAATACTTGTCTTTCATAATTTGGTCAGATAAACTTGGATGTGTTGTGTCAGCATTTGTTGCTGGCAGGTTATGCCTAAATTTGCTAATCTTGCCAATGAAAGAATTATTAAAGTAGTTGGCAATATCAGTTGGTTTTGTGATGAATGAGCCATCTGTTTCAATGAATGATGGAGCTGAGTTTGCCTTTTTTCCCAAAATTGAATTTAAGGTGCTCCAAAGCTTTATACTATCATTCTTTATATACTTTATCTTTGTTTCATAGTGTAGTTTATTCTTTTTTTATTCAGTTTAGTCACATGATTTCTCAATTTGCAATCAGTTTTCCATTCCTTTTGCCTCATCCCTCTCAACCGTACAATTTTTCAATTCCTCATCATTCCACAGGGATTTAACAGTTTTTAGTCATTTTCTTAATGGGTGCATTCTTATTAGCAACTGGAATAAGCAATTTCATAAATGTGTCAAGTGCAGTGTCTGTTTGCTCCTCATCACGCCACGGACCAAGAGTTATTCTTTACATCAATAACATAGGAATCACTACAAAACGTATTGTATGACCTCATACACTATATTAGGCCCAGCCTTTGGAACTTTGGTTATCCTTGATATGGCTACTATATTGTGATCACTACATCCGATGGATCTGGATACTGCTTTCAAGCAAATTTCTGCAGCATTAGTAAAGATGTTATCAATACATGTTGATGATTTCATTCCTGTGCTGTTTGTAACTACCCTGGTAGGTTGACTGATAACCTAAACAAGGTTGCAGGCACTGGTTACAGTTTGAAGCTTTTTCTTGAGTGGGCAGCTTGATGAAAACTCGCCAATACTTAAATCGTCCAGAAAATATACCTCTCTGTTGATATCACATACATTATCAAGCATTTCACACATTATCCAGATACTGAATGTTAGCACTTGGTGGTCTATAGCAGCTTCCCACCAGAATGAGCTTTAGGTGAAGCAGATGAACCTGTAGCCATATTACTTCAACAATATTTAACATCAGCTCCTCTCTAATCTTTACAAGAATGCGGTTCTGAATATAAACAGCAACACCTTCACCACTGGCATTTCTATCTTTTCTATAAATGTTATAACCTTGTATTGCTCCCACTGTATCGTCAAAGGTATTATTAAAGTGAGTTAGTCAGAGATAGAATATTAATGTCATCTACTACTAGCAAATTATTGATTTCATGAACCTTGTTTCTTAAGCTATATGTATTAACGTGGGCCATTTTGAGCACTTTTCTTCTGGGATGCTTACTTGCTTTCATTACTTTACTGGGAAGCTTAGCAGCATTAGATGTGCTCATGTTCTTTATGTTAGTGCAGGGTGAGCTGCACACAGTGGACTTCCTCTTAGGGCATACAGACTTAGTGCTAATGTTGGGGTCATGATAGGGGCTGCACCAAATGTTTGATGTATTATAATAATTGATTATGCTTATGTTGTATTAATAGACGGGGAAGGGCTACCCCTCCCCCACTACATTTATAGGATCCTGGACTATAGATTAGCAATATATACATTCATTATAAGGTTTAATATTGTTCCACAGTTCTTTCCTAGTCTCTGCTTCTTATAAGGAACAGTCTGAGAGATGTGTGAGTTATTGCAGTCAAAACAGGGTGTCTGTGAGAAAGCGCATCAAGGCTAAAAGAGATTCATAGACACAGAACCCTGAAGGGGAGTGAAAGAGATAAGAGACTAGTCAGACATACCACTATAAAGCAACTTGGGGAGTGGAAAACTACTGCTGAGCCCTTAGAAAACACTCGAACTATTGTCTCCTCTGCAAGTTTGTAAAACTGTATATGCATGGTCTCATGAGTAGAAGTTGCAGTTACATCACTAGGGGTTGACTGCAAGCATTTTAAAAGCAACTTGGACTTTTCCTATTTTGCAGAGCTCAGGAGAGACATCAGTTGTATGTTTGATCTCTGACTTCTGTCTACAGCTGTATTTTGATTAAAATTGTTATGATTTATAAGTGCACATTGAGTATTCCTTATTTGTTAAGTAAATAACGGAGCCCAGAAAAGTGGAACCAACATTAACAGTATAAATCGGCACATGATTACTTCATACAATAGCTGTAGGATCAGTAGAGGCATTCAGGGCAGTTAACCTGTTATGGCTAGGGGGCAGTATTTTCACGGCTGGATAAAAAACGTACCCGATTTAATCTGGTTACTACTCCTGCCCAGTAACTAGAATATGCATATAATTATTGGCTTTGGATAGAAAACACCCTAAAGTTTCTAAAACTGTTTGAATGGTGTCTGTGAGTATAACAGAACTCATATGGCAGGCAAAAACCTGAGAAGATTTCATGCAGGAAGTGGCCTGTCTGACAAGGTGTCGTTCCTCTTGTCTCTGTTTATTGAAGAGTGAGGATCTTAGCTGTCCCGTGACACTTCCTACGGCTGCCATAGGCTCTCAGAAGGCGGCAAAATGCTGAATCGTGGCTTTGCAGGCTCTGGCTGAAAAAAAGTAGCGCGTTTGGGTAGTGGCTGGTTACAGTACTGTGAGGCTCGTGCCCGCGTCGACCGAAAGCTTTGTTTTCTTTCCTCTGTTTAGCTAAATGGACATTCCCGGTCGGAATATTATCGCTTTTTTACGAGAAAAATGGCATAAAAATGGATTTTAAACAGCGGTTGACATGCTTCGAAGTACGGTAATGGAATATTTTGGTTTTTTTTGTCACGAATTGCGCCATGCGCACGACCCTGATTTACCATTTCGGATAGTGTCTGGGACGCACGAACAAAACGCCGCTATTCGGATATAACGATGGATTATTTTGGACCAAACCAACATTTGCTATTGAAGTAGCAGTCCTGGGAGTGCATTCTGACGAAGACAACAAAAGGTAATCAAACTTTTATAATAGTAAATCTGATATTGGTGAGTGCTAAACTTGCCGGGTGTCTAAATAGCTAGCCCGTGATGGCTGGGCTATGTACTTAGAATATTGCAAAATGTTCTTTCACCAAACAGCTATTTTAAAATCGGACATATCGAGTGCATAGAGGAGTTCTGTATCTATAATTCTTAAAATAATTGTTATGCTTTTTGTGAACGTTTATCGTGAGTAATTTAGTAAATTGTTAGTAAATTCCCCGGAAGTTTGCGGGAGGTATGCTAGTTCTGAACGTCACATGCTAATGTAAAAAGCTGTTTTTTGATATAAATATGAACTTGATTGAACAAAACATGCATGTATTGTATAACATAATGTCCTAGGTGTGTCATCTGATGAAGATCATCAAAGGTTAGTGCTGCATTTAGCTGTCTTCTGGGTTTTGTGATATTATATGCTAGCTTGAAAAATGGGTGTCATTATTTCTGGCTTGGTACTCTGCTGACATAATCTAATGTTTTGCTTTCGCTGTAAAGCCTTTTTGAAATCGGACAGTGTGGTTAGATAAAGGAGAGTCTTGTCTTTAAAATGCTGTGAAATAGTCATATGTTTGAAAAATTGAAGTTTTTGTATTTTTGAGGAATTTGTAATTCGCGCCACGCCTATCATTGGATATTGGAGCAGGTGTTCCGCTAGCGGAATGTCTAGATGTAAGAGGTTAAAGAGACACAAATTAGGTTACTTATATTGTGTGTATTGACGCCCCTGATGTAATGTACAATTGCTGAAGCATTACGACAACTCTGCATCACAATGGTAGGGATTAGCTGAGCTGGGCCCAAGCTAGCAATGAGGAATCGGCCCAGAAGCGGTCCTCTTCCGGGGGGACGGAACTGATTGAATCGCCCCGGAATCGGGTGTCGGACTCGGCCCGGAATCAAAATGAATGACTGCCCAGAATTGGCCCGGACATGGAGCACGTGTTCTTGGCGGGAGCGGGAAAAGACGAGGATGTCATCAATGTAGACTAAGACGAACCGGTTCAGCATGTTGGGGAGAATGTCATTCACCAGAGCCTGGAACACGGCAGGGGCGTTGGTAAGGCCAAAGGGCATGACCAGATATTCATAGTGGCCGCTGGCCATGTTGAAGGCGGTCTTCCACTCGTCCCCCTCTCGTATCCGCACCAGGTGGTAGGCATTTTGTAGATCCAGCTTGGAGAACACAGTGGCCCCCTGGAGCACCTCAAAGGCAGAGGAAATGAGTGGTAGCGGATAACGGTTCTTTACAGTGATGTCATTGAGTCCCCGGTAGTCAATGCACGGGCGAAGGGTCTTGTCCTTCTTCTCCACTAAGAAGAAACCTGCACCAGCGGGAGAGGAATGGATAAATCCAGTAGCTAGGGAGTCCTCAATGTAGTCCTCCATAGCCTTGGTTTTAGGTCTCGACAGCGAGTACAGACGCCCCTGGGGCAGCATGGTGCTAGGGAGAAGGTCAATCCCGCAGTCATAGGGGCAGTGCGGCGGAAGGGAAGTGGCCCGGGACTTGCTGAACACCTCCTGGAGATCCTGGTACTCCACGTAAATGGTGAAGAGATCCAGAACCACCTCCGAGGACCCAGGAATATGCTCCGGGGAAGTTGCGCCGACTTCAGACAATGGGTGTGACAGAACGGACTCCAGCCCATGATTGCACCAGTAGACCAGTTGATGAGTGGGTTGTGTCGCTGGAGCCAGGAGAGTCCCAAAACCACGGGAATCTGGGGGGACTTGATGAGCAGGAACTGAATGGTCTTGCTGTGATTCCCTGACACATGTTGGTTGATGGGGGTGGTGTTATGGGTGACCCGACCTAGAGACCGCCCATCTAATGCTCTAACATCCACGGGAATGGAGAGGGGCTGAGTAGGGATGTTCAGCTCGGAAGCCAGTGTGGCGTCCAAAAAGCTCTCATCGGCCCCAGAGTCAATGAGGACTCGGAGAGATTTTGACTGGATTACCCACAGCAGAATGACATGACAAGGGGTGCGAGTAAGGGAAGCAGAAAAGTTCCCATATGGCCCACCAGAGTACTCGCGCCTACCGGTGAGCCTGGTCTTTTATCGGGCACGAGGACACAAAATGAGCAAAAGTCCCGCAACACAGACAGAGCCTTGTGCTGATCCAATGTTGCCGTTCCACTGGCGACAGCCCAGCCCTGCCTAGTTGCATGGGCTCGAGAAACAGTGCCTCGGCCCTCCTTGGTGACTCTCGAGGAAAGTCGGGAAATCCCTGGTGCTCTCAGCCACGGGACTGTCGAGGACTTCTAGGATGACTCAGAGGCAAGGTGGAATCCTTGGACGTGCAAGTGAAATCAAATTTCCTCTCCACCCGTCGATCCCGCAATCGTCCATCGATGCGGATCGACAAAGCGATGATTGAGTCAAAATCTGTGGGTAACTCCCGAATCGCAAGCTCGTCCTTAACTTCCTCTGAGACGCCCTGCAGGAACATGTCCAACAGTGCTTCTGGGTTCCATGCACTCTCCGCTGCCAACATACGGAAATCCAACGCATAGTTGGCCACAGTGCGGGTGTCCTGCCGGAGCTTGATTAGCTTCCGTGCAGCTTCTCTCCCAGAGAACGGGGCATCAAAAACCTTCCTCACCTCACCCACGAACCCCTCCAGGCTTGCGCATATGGCCAGTTGCTGTTCCCATAATGGCGGTAGCCCAAGTGAGAGCCCTTCCAGACATCAGTGTGATGAGATAGCCTATTTTGGGGCGATCCGAGGGGAAGGAGGGCTGAAGCTCGAAAATGAGGGCACACTGAGCTAAAAACGTATGACAGATGCTTGGCTCTCCATTAAAGCATTCAGGAGGAGGTAACCGGGGCTCCCGGGAAGGTGGAGTGGTCAGTGGGGCGGCGCTGCTAACCGCCGAGTTGCTGAGGGGTGGTGGAGTTACCATCGACAACCCGCGGAATTGCTCCTGCAGCATGTCCAACGGCGGTCATGGTGCTCAGCCAACATTTGGACCCCCCTCCATCAGCCCACGAAGCAATTCCTCGTGCCTACCAATGGAGGCTCCTTGGGAGGAAATGGTGTTGTGCAGCTGGTCCGGGTCTGCCGGGTCAGTCAGGGCCAGTTCGTACTATCAGGTATGAAGGTAAGACCCAGATGCAGACCACGTTGAATAAACAATAGTTTCATATTTCAACAGGGGCTTCCCCCTTTTCGTCATATCCAATTGTCTTGTCCCATCGCTGCAACTCCCGAATGGCCTCGGGAGAGGCGCAGGTCGCGAGCCGTGCGTCCTCCAAAACAAAACCACGCCAAGCCACACTGCTTCCTGACAATGCACGTTTAACCCGGAAGCCAGCCACACCAATGTGTCGGAGGTAACACCGTACACCTGGTGACCGTGTCAACGTGCATGCGCCTGGCCTGCCACAGGAGTCGCTACAGCGCGATGGGACAAGGACATCCCGGGCCGGCCAAACCCTCCCCTAACCCGGACGACGCTGGGCCAATTTTGCGTCGCCTCATGGGTCTCCCGGTCGCGGCCAGGAGACAGTGTCTTAGACCGCTTAACAACTCAGGAGGCCCCATCTACAAAGTTGTTAATGCTTATCAATTGCCTTGCGCAAAGTATCAAAATACTACTTAAACAGGACTCTAAAAGAATTTAATTTAAATGTTAATTTTATTTTTTGATCACAGAAACAATGACAAAATATGGAAAAATGGGCCACATGATGTTGGCCAAGTCTGACTCTCAGCGAGTGCCGCGACTCTGTCGGAATCGGCCCAGATCCACTGTGCTAGCTGGGGCTTGAGTCATTGATAAGTCATTGTCTCCACGCAGCCTTATAGTGCTGTGAAAGGATCCAGGATCCCAAATGATTTGGGTGGATCCCATCCTCCTTATAAAACGTGTTTTGTTTCCAAAAGGTATCGAAATTGTCAACAAAAGTTACACCCATTGAGCTGCAATAATCACGTAGCCAGTTGTGAAGAGAAAAAATCCTGCTAAAGCGTTCAATGCCGCGATTCAGAGGGCACAGGGCCAGATATGATGGGTCTTTTGTTAGTGTTTAGCAGAGAGTCAGTCAACTCTTTAAAATCCAGTTTCAACTTTTCAGAACTGCCCTTTAATAATGTAATTAAAACCCACATGGAATACGATAGAATTGATTTCCTTGTAATTTACACGAGCTTCAGGTTAAGACATTGTTTTTGCACCAGGAACGATCACATTTCTTACCATGGAGCTGGCGAGAAGGATGAGGGAATCCGCCCTCTCCCACGCTTCTCAGGATTCGGAGAACCCTTTATGGACTGGCGAGAGGCAGGATAACTTGATCCCGTTGCTCCCGGCGCCTTTGGCAGGCCTCCGACAGATGGAGAAGCCCCGCTCGATCCAGAGCAGGGACGGAAGGTTGTTGACATCGACTTCGAGTAGTTGTAGGCACTGCGGCCGCAGACACAGGCACCCCCAGCGACGAAGGTGTAGGAAGATCAAGCTCCAGGACGCCGAAACTATTTGTTGTTTGTATCCTATCCGGCCTCTCGTTGGGAGTGCAGACTGCTTTACGGGAGGTTGCTGTCTTCGGCTTCCATGGCTCGTGACATGCGACCATCGTTGATTGTCTTGCTCCTCTTGCTGTCCTCCTTCGACTCCGCTATCAGATGGGGGAGCTCCAGGCTCTCTCTCTCCAGTTTCCTGTAAAAATTAAACTGTGGTGTTAAATAGTTCCAATGGGGTGTAAACTAGCATGGTAGCTTCTCTCATTCTTTGTCCAAATTCTTCACTTCTGCTTTTCTGTAATGTTGTAACTACTTAGTTGACAAAAAAGTGTTTCTCTTCCCTTTTTTCAAAACTGTTTCTCTTCCCTTTTTTCAAAACTGTTTCTCTTCCCTTTTTTCAAAACCATGTTGGCAGTTTGAATGGTCCCTTTTTGTGTTGTTTTGGAGGGAAAGAAGGGGAAAAAGTTACTCTAGCCTATCTGCAAAAATATGATTCTAAGATAATTGGCTTTAAAGTTCCAAACCCTCACTGGTTTGAACGGTGTCAGCAATTGTTTTTATTTTGTATTCTTTGGAACTTAACATGAATTGTGGGATTTTGAGTACTTTATAGGTAGAGGACATTGTACAGTACAAGGCTATGTCAATAACTCAATTTAGACAAATTGCAGATAGATCCTTATACTGTAGACTCAAGCTTTCATAGTAGCTCCTCTCCCTTCTTGTCTTGAAGCTAGGTCCAGTAGTAGCTCCTCACTCTCCTTATCTTGAAGCTAGGTCCAGTAGTAGCTCCTCTCTCTCATCTTGAAGCTAGGTCCAGTAGTAGCTCCTCTCTCTCCTTATCTTGAAGCTAGGTCCAGTAGTAGCTCCTCTCTCTCCTTATCTTGAAGCTAGGTCCAGTAGTAGCTCCTCTCTCTCTCCTTATCTTGAAGCTAGATCCAGTAGTAGCTCCTCTCTCTCAAATCAAATCAAATTTATTTATATAGCCCTTCGTACATCAGCTGATATCTCAAAGTGCTGTACAGAAACCCAGCCTAAAACCCCAAACAGCAAGCAATGCATGTGAAAGAAGCACGGTGGCTAGGAAAAACTCCCTAGGAAAATCTCCCTAGAAAGGCCAAAAACCTAGGAAGAAACCTAGAGAGGAACCAGGCTATGAGGGGTGGCCAGTCCTCTTCTGGCTGTGCCGGGTGGATATTATAACAGAACATGGTCAAGATGTTAAAATGTTCATAAATGACCAGCATGGTCAAATAATAATAATCATAGTAGTTGTCGAGGGTGCAACAAGCACGTCCGGTGAACAGGTCAGGGTTCCATAGCCGCAGGCAGAACAGTTGAAACTGGAGCAGCAGCATGGCCAGGTGGACTGGGGACAGCAAGGAGTCATCATGCCAGGTAGTCCTGAGGCATGGTCCTAGGGCTCAGGTCCTCCGAGAGAGAGAGAGAATTAGAGAGAGCATATTTAAATTCACACAGGACACCGGATAAGACAAGATAAATACTCCAGATGTAACAGACTGACCCTAGCCCCCCGACACATAAACTACTGCAGCATAAATGCTGGAGGCTGAGACAGGAGGGATCAGGAGACACTGTGGCCCCATCCGATGAAACCCCCGGACAGGGCCAAACATGCAGGATATAACCCCACCCACTTTGCCAAAGCACAGCCCCCACACCACTAGAGGGATGTCTCCAACCACCAACTTACCGTCCTAAGACAAGGCCGAGTATAGCCCACAAGGATCTCCGCCACGGCACAACCCAAGGGGGGGGGGCGCCAACCCAGACAGGAAGACCACGTCAGTGACTCAGCCCACTCAAGTGACGCACCCCTCCCATGGACGGCATGGAAGAACACCAGTACGCCAGTGACTCAGCCCCTGTAATAGGGTTAGAGGCAGAGAATCCCAGTGGAGAGAGGCGAACCGGCAAGGTAGAGACAGCAAGGGCGGTTCGTTGCTCCAGCCTTTCCGTTCACCTTCACACTCCTGGGCCAGACTATACTTAATCATAGGACCTACTGAAGAGATAAGTCTTCAGTAAAGACTTAAAGGTTGAGACTGAGTCTGCGTCTCTCACATGGGTAGGCAGACCATTCCATAAAAATGGAGCTCTATAGGAGAAAGCCCTACCTCCAGCCGTTTGCTTAGAAATTCTAGGGACAATTAGGAGGCCTGCGTCTTGTGACCGTAGCGTACGTGTAGGTATGTACGGCAGGACCAAATCGGAAAGATAGGTAAGAGCAAGCCCATGTAATGCTTTGTAGGTTAGCAGTAAAACCTTGAAATCAGCCCTTGCCTTAACAGGAAGCCAGTGTTGAGAGGCTAGCACTGGAGTAATATGATCAAATTTTGGGGTTCTAGTCAAGATTCTAGCAGCCGTGTTTAGCACTAACTGAAGTTTATTTAGTGCTTTATCCGGGTAGCCTGAAAAGTAGACCATTGCAGTAGTCTAACCTAGAAGTGACAAAAGCATGGATTAATTTTTCTGCATCATTTTAGGACAGAAAGTTTCTGATTTTTGAAATGTTACGTAGATAGAAAAAAGCTGTCCTTGAAACAGTCATGATATGTTCGTCAAAAGAGAGATCAGGGTCCAGAGTAATGCCGAGGTCCTTCACAGTTTTATTTGAGACGACTGTACAACCATCAAGATTAATTGTCAGATTCAATAGAAGATCTCTTTGTTTCTTGGGACCTAGAACAAGCATCTCTGTTTTGTCCGAGTTTAAAAGTAGAAAGTTTGCAGCCATCCACTTCTTTATGTCTGAAACACAGGGTTCTAGCGAGGGCAATTTTGGGGCTTCACCATGTTTCATTGAAATGTACAGCTGTGTGTCGTCCGCATAGCAGTGAAATGTAACATTATGTTTTCGAATGACATCCCCAAGAGGTAAAATATATAGTGAAAACAATAGTGGTCCTAAAACGGAACCTTGAGGAACACCGAAATTTACAATTGATTTGTCAGAGGACAAACCATTCACAGAGACAAACTGATATCTTTCCGACAGATAAGATCTAAACCAGGCCAGAACTTGTCCATGTAGACCAATTTGGGTTTCCAATCTCTCCAAAAGAATGTGGTGATCGATGATATCAAAAGCGGCACTAAGATCTAGTAGCACGAGGACAGATGCAGAGCCTCGGTCTGACGTCATTAAAAGGTCATTGACCACCTTCACAAGTGCAGTCTCAGTGCTATGATGGGGTCTAAAACCAGACTGAAGCGTTTCGTATACATTGTTTGTCTTCAGGAAGGCAGTGAGTTGCTGTGCAACAGCTTTTTCTAAAATTTTTGAGAGGAATGGAAGATTCGATATAGGCCGATAGTTTTTTATAATTTCTGGGTCAAGATTCGGCTTTTTCAAGAGGCTTTATTACTGCCACTTTTAGTGAGCTTGGTACACATCCGGTGGATAGAGAGCCGTTTATTATGTTCAACATGAAGCTTGGTCCAGTAATAGCTCTCTCCTTGTCTTGAAGCTAGATCCAATAGTAGCTACTATCTCTGTCTTGAAGCTAGCTAGGTCCAGTAGTAGCTCCTATCTCTCTCGTCTTGGAGCTAGGTCCAGTAGTAGCTCTCTCGTCTTGAAGCTAGATCCAGTAGTAGCTACTCTCTTTCTTGTCAATAAGCTAGGTCAACTGGCTGCTCCTCTCCCTGTGCTGATGCTGTGTTGACTGGTGGTTTTGGATCATATCAGCATAAAGCTGGTGGGAAACAAGGAAGAAGGTAAAGGTGACCTCTGCCACCGACAGGCACCCACCAGGTTTGTTGTCACTCCTGTTATCTCACACACACTCACCTTTGCTGAGCCCTGTGGGACAGACAATCTAAGAGACAAAAAGCAGAACAGACAGAAGTACTTACCTGGGCATTCACACGATTGGATGTTTGGTAATAATAAAGAGGTTTTGTGAGAGGACTATTAGAGGAAATTAAATGAATCAATGACACATTGTAGTATTGCTTCTCAGTAAACGGTACACACTGGGCGCAGACGTCATTTCAACCTTTAGTTTTTATTTACATTTGGTTGAGATGTCAACTAGCATGAATTCAACTTGAAATCAACAAAAAATGTCAACATGTCATTGGATTTAGGTTAAATGTTGGGTGAAAAAAAAAAAAAACTTAATTCCCCTTACTTTTTGCAAATCCAATCAGTTTTCCACATTGATTCACATCATCAGATATATTTGTTGTTCTTGAAATGCAGTGGAAACATTGATGCAACTAGTTTTTGCCAAGTGGGTATTTAATGAACTAGCTTTGTCATGAGAAGTGCTTTAAAGGAGCAATAAAGTTAATATGAAATTAAAACGTAAACAAAAAACAGAATAAATTAGCAGTTAATTTCTGATGTCATACTGAGTGTGTTTGTATTTGAAAAGATGGCGCCGGAGATGGCTGCCGTTTTATGGGCTCTTAACCAACCGTGCTATTTTGTTTGTTTTTTTCACATTGTTTGTAACTTATTTTGTACATAATGTTGCTGCTACCATCGCTTATGACCGAAAAGAGCTTCTGGAAATCAGAACAGCGATTACTCACCTTGAACTGGACAAAGAATCTCTCTTTAATGAGTCAGGAGAGAGCAATTTACTCCAGACACCCGAACAAGCCCTCATCCCCATCCTTCGCAGGAGAAAGAGACGGAAAAGATTTTGCAGAAGGAGATCGGGGTGCCTTGTGAGGATCTGCCGACATGAGGCTAAATCTGCCGTTGCCATCTGTACTATTAGCCAACGTACAATCGCTGGCTAATACATTGGACGAACTAAAAGCACGTATATCCTACCAATGGAACATTAAAAACTGTAATATCTTATGTTTCACCGGGTCGTGGCTGAACGACGACATGAATAACATTCAGCTGGCGGGTTATACATCGTATCGGCAGGATAAAACAGCAGCCTCTAGTAAGACATGGGGTGGCGGTCTATGTATATTTGTAAACAACAGCTGGTGCACGATATCTAAGGAAGTCTCAAGGTTTTGCTCGTCTCTGTTATTATCTATGCATAAGTCACTTTAATAACTCTACCTACATGTATATATTACCTCAACTAACTGGTGCCCCCTGTACTATTGTTCTTTTACTGCTGCTCTTATTTATTT
The DNA here is from genome assembly GCF_965601325.2 of Salmo salar. Lineage (NCBI taxonomy): Eukaryota > Metazoa > Chordata > Actinopteri > Salmoniformes > Salmonidae > Salmo > Salmo salar. The sequence goes on along the minus strand of NC_138300.1, from coordinate 94,373,362 downwards.
GTTACTTTTATTTCTTATTTTTTTAGGTATTTTTCTTAAAACTGCATTGTTGGTTAAGAGCTTATAAGTAAGCATTTCACAGTAAGGTCTACACATGTTGTATTTGGCACATGTGACAAATAACATTTTATTTGATTTTGTGTTGACAGACTCCTGTAACCTACTGTATATATAAGCCTGATTCCATTGTGGTCCCCTTTCCCTAACATTTTGGTGTTGCAGATCTAAAAGAATGGGATAGGTGATGACTCCATGTGGTTTTCTAATAGGCCAAGTGAAGCATCCTCCATATTGCTTACATCCTTCCAGTCCTGTCAAACTTGTGCACACTGAAGGGGTAGGAGCTAACTCCCAAACTGGAACTAGGCCTTGTTTGAGTTTTTCATGGCTTACTATTTTCCTCAGCCCACAGAGGCCAGCATGCATGTGTTTATACAACAAACCCTGGTTCTTCAGATTTGCAGTCAGGACACAAACAATCTTTTATGTCAGAGCTGGGGAAAACAGCAGCACTCCATCAGCAGAGACATTAAGCATATTTTTCAGAACTTCAAGATTATAAAAAAAGGAGAAATAACAACGTTATGGACTAAATCCATACCAAGTTTAATATGAAAGCTCCTTTACTTCTATCACTGTGTCAGTATCTTCACAGATGATCCATGACCAACTGTAAACCCAGGATAAAGAGGTTCAGTGAATGTGGTCTGGACTCTGTGGAGGAGGGTCATTGTGTCAGAAACGTTGTAGAAGGACAGAGTTCCTGCCCTGTGGTCCAGGTACACGCCAACTCTGGAGGAGCAGGGGACAGTGATAACAGTTGTTGAGCAGTTGTGCATGAAAGTACATCTAGAGGTTGAGCAGTATAAACTCAACGACTGATCATTCCGTCCAAACGCACCAACTTCATCCCATCCGTTTCCATTCCTGATGATTCCTTTATATGAGACGGCTACTTTAACAGAATCCCCGCTCCACTCTACCTCCCAGTAGCAGGCTCTAGACAGACCCTCTCTACACAGCACCTGGACGAAGTAGGTAAATCTGTCTGAATGGTGAAGGTAGGGCTGGGCCTTTCCATTATTTGTCACCTTCCTGTTTCCCTCAGACAGACACAGGCACTTTTGAGCTGAGTTAGGATCCAATGTGAGCGGTAAGGAATCTGAGAAAATGTCAAAACAAAGTTGAAAATGCAGATGTAATAGTGTGTGCATGCATGGGTATATGGAATTGTGCGTTTCAAACTCACATTTCAAGAACTCTTCTCTGATCCTGGGTTCGGGGAGTGGAACATCATGAAGATTTGTTGCTATGGATTACAGAGAGAATCAAATATAGCTGATCCACTCTGATCATCATGGCCCTGGGCACACTCAACAACAGTTGTGTTAAAACGTTTGTGCACTTACCTAGATTGACTAGATAGTGTTGTTTTTCCCGTAGAATCTCATAAAAGGCTGCTTTCACCTTAGAGCCTCCTGAGTGGAGGGCCTCGTACAGCAGTCTCATCTGTTCCTGGCTGGGCCTGGCATCACGGATCGTATTATACATTTCTTTATGAAGCATGCATCTCTGAAGCAGTTCATCTGCTATAGGCATCACCATGGTTACCCTCTGAATGAGCTCAGACCTTTGCTCATCCACAAACTGGACACCTTCAGTTGGAGAGAGAGAGAGAGAGATAAAGTTATGACAATAATATCACCATCTTTCAATCTGCCTCTAGATTTTTATAGTACCAGTCAAAAGTTTGGACACAGGGTTTTTCTTTATTTTGACGATTTTCTACATTCTAGAATAATAGAGAAGATATCAAAACTATGAAATAACACATGGAATCATGTAGTAACCAAATAAGTGTTAAAACCGGTTCGGGATAGGGGGCAGTATTTTCACATTCGGATGAAAAGCGTGCCCAGAGTAAACTGCCTGCTACTCAGGCCCAGAGTCAAATATTTGCATAGTATTAGTAGATTTGGATAGAAAACACTCTGACGTTTCTAAAACTGTTTGAATGATGTCTGTGAGTATAACAGAACTCATATGACAAGCAAAAACCTGAGAAAAATCCAACCAGGAAGAGGGAAATCTGAGGGTTGTAGTTTTTCTTTATAATCCCTATTCAAACTAGTGTCTGTGGGGTCATATTGCACTTCCTAAGGCTTCCACTAGATGTCAACAGTCTTTAGAACCTTGTTTCATGCTTCTACTGTTACTGGGCAGAGAATAAGAGCCCAGTCAATCAGTGGACTGCCTGGGACCAGTGAGTTGTCCTTCTTTTTCCTCTGTAATGAATACGCTATTGTCCGGTTGGAATATTATCGAATGTTTATGTTAAAAAGACCCTAAGGATTGATTGTAAACATCGTTTGACATGTTTCAACGAACGGTAATGGAACATTTTGACTTTTTGTCTCTGGTTTTACGCTCGCACATTTTGCCTTTGGATAGTGATTTGAATGCGCGAACAAAAGGAGGTATTTGGACATAAATATGGAGTTTTTCGAACAAAAAGAACATTTCTTGTGGAAGTGGGAGTCCTGGGAGTGCATTCCGACGAAGATCAGCAAAGGTAAGTGAAGATTTATAATACTTTTTCTGAGTTTAGTTGACTCCAGAACTTGGCAGGTAACTGTATAGCTTGCTTTGATGGCTGAGCTCTGTACTCAGAATATTGAAAAATGTGCTTTCGCCATAAAGCTATTTTGAAATCTGACACAGCGGTTGCATTAAGGAGAAGTGTACCTATAATTCTTTCAATAACTGTTGTAAAGTTTATCAACGTTTATGATGAGTATTTTTGTAAATTGATGTACTCATTCACCGGAAGTTTTGGGAGGCAATACATTTTCTGAACATCACGCGGCAATGTAAAATGGGGTTTTTGGATATAAATATGAACTTTATCGAACAAAACATACATTGAGTCCTGGGAGTGTCATCTGATGAAGATCGTCAAAGGTTAGTGATTAATTTTTGCTGTATTTCTGGTTTTTGTGATGCCTCTCCTTGCTTGGAAAATGGCTGTGTGGTTTTCTTGTCAAGTTGATGTCCTAACATAATCTAATGTTTTGCTTTCGCCGTAAAGCCTTTTGAAATCGGACAATGTGGTTGGATTAACGAGAAGCTTATCTTTAAAATGGTGTAAAATAGTTGATTGTTTGAGAAAATTGAATTATGATATTTTTGTTGTTTTGTATTTCGCGCCCTGCTATTCCATTGACTGTTAGCGGAACTCCTGTCCATAACAGGTTTTAAACAAATCCAAATATATTTAATATTCAGATTCTTCAAAGTAGCCACCCTTTGCCTTAATGACAGTTTTGCACACTTTCTCTCAACCAGCTTCATGAGGTAGTCACCTGGAATGCATTTCAATTGTTAAAAGTTCATTTGTGGAATTTCTTTCCTTAATGCATTTGAGGCAATCAGTTATGTTGTGACAAGGTAGGGGTGATATACAGAAGATAGCCCTATTTGGTAAAAGACCAAGTCCGTATTATGGCAAGAACAGCTCAAATAAGCAAAGTCAAACGACAGTCTATCATTACTTTAAGACATGAAGGTCAGTCAATGCGGAACATTTCAAGAACTTTGAAAGTTTCTTCAAGTGCAGTCACAAAAACCAACAAGCGCTATGATGGAATTGGCTCTCATGAGGACCGCCACAGGAAAGGAAGACCCAGAGTTACCTCTGATGCAGAGGATAAGTTCATTAGAGTTAACTGCACCTTATAAATGCTTCAGAGTTCAAGTAACAGACTCATCTCAACATCAACTGTTCAGAGGAGACTGCGTGAATCAGGCCTTCAAGGTTGAATTGCTGCAAAGAAACCACTACTAGTAAAAATAAAGAAAAACCCTTGAATGAGTAGGTGTCCAAACATTTGAATCGTACTGTATATGAATTAATAAATCATCATGAAGGTTGCTTTGACCTAAAATCAAATATCATTTAATATTGAGTTGGCCCCAAATGCAACATTACCATATTCCTCTGTACTTATGGTCGCTGGCATCAGTACTAGAATGGTATGAAAGAGCGCCAACGAGAGAGATTTCATGAAACATGTAATGTTAAAGATGCAATATAGAAAGTCTGACAAGCTAAAACATTGTTCTCATATTTACTGTTCAAAATGAAATTATATGATCATACCATATGATTTACTCTCTTGCCAGATAAAGCAACATAATCTTTATGTACCAACATTTCCAAATAACAATAAGATATTACACTGTGCTTTTGCTGTTTGTGAAGTCCTACCTTTCCCAGGTATCTTGGCCATTTCCTCCTTGAACATAACCTCCAGTCGCTGTTTTAGTGCAGATATTGATTTCTTTAAATCCTCAAATGAGATTTGGTAGACAGTGATGCTGGGTAAGGCCTCAGATCCAGGAGGGACACAGAGAGACTGGAAACTCTACAGAGACAGATCAGAAAACAAGAAAAAGATTATCAACGTGGGCAAGACAAAAGAGCTGATCGTGGACTACAGGAAACGGAGGGCCAAACGCCCCCATTCACATCGACGGCTATAGTGGAACGGATTGAGAGCTACAAGTTCCTCGGTGTCCACATCACTATGGACCTATCACGGTCCAAACACACCAACACAGTCGAGAAGAGGGGAAGATAACATCTCTTCCCCCTCAGGAGGCTGAAAAGATTTTGCATGGCCCTCAGATCCTCAAAAAGGTCTACAGCTGTACCACTGAGATTATCTTGACTGGCTGCATCACCGCTTGGTATGGCAACTGCTTGGCTTTTGACCGCAAGGCGCTACAGAGGGTAGCGCGTACAGCCCATTACATCACTGGGACCGAACTTCCTGCCATCCAGGAACTCTATACCAGGCGGTGTCAGAGGAAGGCTTTAAAAATTGTCAAAGACTCCAGCCACCCATGTTATAGCCTATTCTCTCTGCTACCGCATGGCAAATGTTACTGAGACCCAAAAGCTCCTGAACAGCTTCTACCCCCAAGCCATAAAACTGCTAAATACTCTACCCACCCACTCACACACGTATCACATATGCTGCTGCCACTGTATATCTATACTGTTGCCTTGTCACTTTACCCCAACCTATATGTTCATATTTACCTCAATTTCCTCGTACCCCTGCACATAGACTCAGTACTGGTAGCCCCTGTACTGTATATAGCCAAGCTATCATTGCTTATTGTGTATTTATTTCTCATATTACTATTTTTATTTCTATTACCATTTTTTTATTTTTTATTATGCATTGTTGAGAAGGGCTTGTAAGTTAGCATTTTACTGTTAGTCTCCACCTAGTTGTTTACGAAGCACGTGCTAATTAACATTTGATCATGGAGAAAGACATTGACTACACTTCAGGAGTAACACCTGCTGCAATGGACAGAGAGTCAGTGATGTCACCTGGAGGAAATGGATGTGATCCTCTGTGTGTGAGAGCTGCTCCAACTCAGCCTCTCTCCTCTTCAGCTCAGCGACATCCTGCTCCAGTTGCTTCAGGAGTCCTTCAGCCCGACTCACTTCAGCCTTCTCCTGGGCTCTGATAAACTCCTTCATCTCAGAGCGCCTTTTGTCAATTGAGTGGACCAGCTCAGTAAAGATCCTCTCACTTTCCTCAACTGCTGTCTGTGCAGAGCGCTGTTAGGACAAACAGAGAGGAGGGATTCCATTTTAATAGGGCTAGGCCCCTTTTTTCTCCATTTCCACCTGAATGACGTGCCCAAAGTAAACTGCCTGTTGCTCAGGCCCTGAAGCTAGGATATGCATATAATTGGTACCATTGGAAAGAAAACACTTTGAAGTTTGTAGAAATGTTATAATAATGTAGGTGAATATAACACAATAGATATGGTAGGAGAAAATCCAAAGAAAAAACAACCAGAATTGTTTTGGTTGAGAGATCATCCTCTTAGAATGGCAAGTATAAGGTCATATTGAAAATTAGCTCCCTGGGTGCAAATCCTATGGCTTCCATAGGGTGTCAGCAGTCTACGTTCAAGGTTTCAGGCTTGTAACTTACAAAACGAATAAGAAATATCAGTTTTAGTACAGTCTTGGTAATTGGTAATTTGTGTTTGCGCGCGCCTTGAAGACAGGGTGCACCTTTCCTATTGAACATACTTCTTTCCGTAAGAAATATTATAGTTTGATTACATTTTAGGGTATCTGAGGAGTAAATAGAAACGTATTTTGACTTGTTGAAACAAAGTTTAGGGGTAGATTTTAGGATTCCTTTCTCTGCATGTTGAACGAGTGGATCACTCAAATCGATGGCACCAACTAAACTGACTTTTTGGGATATAAAGAAGGATTTTATTAAACAAAACGACCCTACATGTTATAGATGGGACCCTTTGGATGACAAATCAGAGGAAGATGTTCAAAAAGTAAGTGAATATTTAATCGTTATTTGTGAATGTATGAAACCTGTGCCGGTGGAAAAATATTTTGATGTGGGGCGCCGTCCTCAAACAATCACATGGAATGTCTTCGCTGTAATAGCTACTGTAAATCAAACAATGCAGGCAGATTAACAAGAATTTAAGCTTTCAGCCGATATAAGACTGTACTTAAATGTTTAATATCCATCATTTTTATGATTATTTATTTGAATTGCGCACCCTCCAGTTTCACCGGAAGTTGTCCCACTAGCGGGACGCCTAGCCCTAAAATGTAACCAGTCTATTTACTCAGCTCTCACCAGAACCCCAGCCTGTTCCCCCTAGTTATACTGGGCTTCAGTTTAGGAATAGTAAGTCACTTTATAGAGTACTATCTGTTAACCTCTTACATCTAGACGTTCCGCTAGCGGAACACCTGCTCCAATATCCAATGATAGGCGTGGCGCGAATTACAAGTTCCTCAAAAATACAAAAACTTCCATTTTTCAAACATATGACTATTTTACAGCATTTTAAAGACAAGACTCTCCTTTATCTAACCACACTGTCCGATTTCAAAAAGGCTTTACAGCGAAAGCAAAACATTAGATTATGTCAGCAGAGTACCCAGCCAGAAATAATCAGACACCCATTTTTCAAGCTAGCATATAATGTCACAAAAAACAAAACCACAGCTAAATGCAGCACTAACCTTTGATGATCTTCATCAGATGACACACCTAGGACATTATGTTATACAATACATGCATGTTTTGTTCAATCAAGTTCATATTTATATCAAAAACCAGCTTTTTACATTAGCATGTGACGTTCAGAACTAGCATACCCCCCGCAAACCTCCGGTGAATTTACTAAATTACTCACGATAAACGTTCGCAAAAAACGTAACAATTATTTTAAGAATTATAGATACAGAACTCCTTTGTGCAATCGAGGTGTCCGATTTTAAAATAGCTTTTCGGTGAAAGCACATTTTGCAATATTCTGAGTAGATAGCCCAGCCATCACGGCTAGCTATTTAGACACCCACCAAGTTTAGCCCTGACCAAACTCCGATTTACTATTAGAAAAGTTTGATTACCTTTGGTGTTCTTCGTCAGAATGCACTCCCAGAACTGCTACTTCAATAACAAATGTTGGTTTGGTTCAAAATAATCCATTGTTATATCCAAATAGCGGCGTTTTGTTCGTGCGTTCAAGACACTATCCGAAGTGTAAATAAGGGTCACGAGCATGGCGCATTTCGTGACAAAAGATTTCTAAATATTCCATTACCGTACTTCGAAGCATGTCAACCGCTGTTTAAAATCTATTTTTATGCAATTTTTCTCGTAAAAAAAAGCGATAATATTCTGACCGGGAATCTGCATTTAGGTAAAAAGACGAAAGAAAATAAAGCATGGGGTCGACTCGGGCACGAGCCTGAGTCTTACAGTACTGTGACCAGCCACTATCCAAACGCGCTACTTTTTTCAGCCAGAGCCTGCAAAGTCACGATTCAGCTTTTTGCCGCCTTCTGAGAGCCCATGGGAGCCGTAGGAAGTGTCACGTAACAGCAGAGATCCCCTGTATTGGATAGAGATAATCAAGAAGGGCAAGAAATTGTCAGACGGGGCACTTCCTGCATGGAATCTTCTCAGGTTTTGGCCTGCAAATGAGTTCTGTTATACTCACAGACACCATTCAAACAGTTTTAGAAACTTTGGAGTGTTTTCTATCCAAAGCTAATAATTATATGCATATTCTAGTTTCTGGGCAGGAGTAATAATCAGATTAAACCGGGTACATTTTTTATCCAGCCGTGAAAATACTGCCCCCTAGCCATAACAGGTTAATTGGAATCATGTAAAAAAACTCACCTTGAGTGACTTCACAGCCTGTCTCACCTCCTGTATCTTCCCCTCTCTCTCCTGAATTCTCTGCTTGGCCTGGTTGTCACTTAACTGCTTCTGTAGAGAAACAAATGTCATAAAATGAAAGCTTAAATATCATGATGTTAATTTATATTGGCTATTCTTTCTAAAAGCATACGTTTGTCACATATTAGTACCATCATATAGACGTGTTAGTAACATCATACAGACATAATGACTATCTCACATTAAATTATTCTCTGATTAATTACATTTTCATATATACTGTATCCTGGATGAGATGTTTAGCATTGTTGCCCTTACCAGCCTCTCAATCCTTTCTACTGCTGGGGAAACGGTATCATGGCCTTTGTGTTTCTCCATCTCACACTGATAACAGATACACTGCTGATCAGTACGGCAGTAAACCTCCAGCAGCTTGTCATGATGAGAGCAGATCTTCTCCTGTAGTTGTGTGGAGGCTTTGACCAGCTTGTGTTTTTTAAATGCAGGAGATTCATAGTGAGGCTGGAGGTGAGTCTCACAGTAAGAGGCTAAACACACCAGACAGGACTTGACGGCTTTTAATTTTTTCCGAGTACAGACGTCACACTCAATATCTCCAGGTCCACCAAAACAGAGAGCTGGAGGAGCAGCTTGGATTTCTGTCTTCTTCAGTTTCTCCACTAACTCGGTTAGTAGAGGGTTTCTGTTCAGAACAGGTCTTGGGGTAAAGGTCTGCCTGCACTGGGGACAGCTGTACACACCTTTTAGATCATCCTGATCCCAGCAGCCTTTAATACAGTCCATACAGTAGTTGTGTCCACAGGGAATAGCGACTGGATCCTTCAGTAGATCCAGACAGATCGAACAACTGATCAGGTCCCTGGCCTCTGCCATGTTGATACATACACTGACCAAGCAGCAGAGTTCTGTAAGTAAAGCATTGGTGGTTGTGACTGGGAAGGAAACACTGTGTGTTCTGTAAGAGGTGTGGTGTTGAGCAAAGATCAGGAAGTTGTTGCAGACTCAAGGGAATATCTACAGTAAGTTCCTTTATTTCTTAAAAACGAAAGAACACTCATGACTAATGACTATTTGGTCACACGAAAAATAACTTTCAAAAAGTCTTCATAAGCACTATAAATGCTTCACAGTCAAACAAAGGCTGATATGATATGCCACTATTTAATAATAATTTATTTTTCAATTAAAATGCTTCACTTTTATTTAGACAGGTGGGTAATTGACAAATGTGTTTCCTACAATTATGCCCTGCCATTGGCTGTGAGTAGATCATCCCAGTTTTCCCAGAAATGCCAACTCTTGCTGCATGAAATAAAGCTGCTTCTGCTGACATTATTGTAAAAATAAAAATGTCTTTATTTATTTAACTAGGCAAGTCAGTTAAGAACAAATTCTTATTTACAATGACGGCCTACCAAAACGCAAAGGGCCTCCTGTGGGGACTGGGGCTGGGATAAAAAAATATTTATATATATATATAAAAAAGAAATATATAAAAATATATATAAAAATAACATGGTAGCAGCACAAAACATGGTACAAACATTATTGTGCACAGTCAACAGCACAAAGGGCAAGAATGTAGAGACAACAAAACATCACACAAAGCCGCCCACAACTGTCAGTAAAAGTGTCCATGATTGAGTGTTCGAACGAAGAGATTAAGATAAAACCGTCCAGTTTGAGTGTTTGTTGCAGCTCTTTCCAGTCGTTAACTGCAGCAAACTGAAAAGACAAGCGACCCAGGGATGTGTGTGCTTTAGGGACCTTTAACAGAATGTAACTGGCAGAACGGGTGTTGTATGTGGAGGATGAGGGCTGCAGTAGGTATCTCAGATAGGGGGGAGTGAGGCCTAAGAGGGTTTTATAAATAAGCATCAACTAGTGGGTCTTGCGACGGGTATACAGACATGACCAGTTTACAGAGGAGTACAAAGTGCAGTGATGTGTCCTATAAGGAGCATTGGTGGCAAATCCGAATGGCAAAAAACATCTAGCCGCTTGAGAGCACCCTTACCTGTCGATCTATAAATTATGTATCCGTAATCTAGCATGGGTAGGATGGTCATCTGAATCAGGGTTAGTTTGGCAGCTGGGGTGAAAGAGGAGCGGTTACGATAGAGGAAACCAAGTCTAGATTTAACTTTAGCCTGCAGCTTTGATATGTGCTGAGAGAAGGACAGTGTACCGTCTAATCATACTCCCAAGTACTTGTATGAGGTGACTACCTCAAGCTCTAAACCCTCAGAGGTAGTTATCACACCTGTGGGGAGAGGGGCATTCTTCTTACCAAACCACATGACCTTTGTTTTGGAGGTGTTCAGAACAAGGCTAAGGGTAGAGAAAGCTTGTTGGATACTAAGAAAGTCTCTACAATTCCAGTAACCATCCGGTTCCCCTCAGACAGATACAGGTGCTCATTGACTGTGTTGGGTTCCAAGGTCAACTGGCAAGAATCCCCCGTGACAGATTTATCAGGTAGTTCCAGGATTATAATGTGTTTTACTTACACTTTCAAAACTCCTCTCTGGTCTTGGGCTCAGGAGTGGGGTCCATGATGTCACTATAGAAAGACAGACAACTCTTTAGTTTAAATCAACATAATCTTCGATAAGATTACAGCATTTAAGGAAAACTTCTATTACAAAAGGAAACGCTACCACATCTACATGGAGACAACCTCTTCAACTGAATTCCACTAAAACAATGATTATATCTTTACCAAAGTCATGAGGCAAGTCAGCTTGGAGTTGTCTTCTTCATTTACCCTAGAGCAGATCTATGCCCCTGTTCAGTTCTAGGCCTGTTGGTTTACACTCCCATAGACATCAACATCTCACTTCCTCTTCAGTCTCTGCTACTACTTAGTGAGGGACACATGAAAGATCGCAAGCCCATAAAATGTACATTACTGCCACCAACTGGACATTATAAAAACCCACAGCAATCAACAGGCAAGAAAGGAATTCAGAATCAACACCTCGCCCCTACACTCTAGGCACTTCTATACACCTGAAACAATTGGAAAGGTGTAAGACATATGGTGAAAATTCCATCCAGCCTAAAGGCTATTTCCCAATTTTACATAATTCTCCCAAAATGTGCACTTGCACACTTCTCAACATGTATTTGAAAGCATTGGATTGTAAGCATTGGCTGGAGAGTTTCCACCATTGTTAAATCCATGAGTGGAGTATGCAACTTCACAGGGTGGAGGATCAAGATGCAATCTTAGAAGGCATGATGACCCAATTACCTATCAAATTCTTTCATACAGGAGGGTCTAGGGGTATTTTGAATTCAGCAGCGCTCACAGCTTTCAACACATTTCCAAAGCAACTTTTAATTGCATATTCTGAACATTTTACTGACTGAATACACCCAATATCGCTCCCCCAGTCTCTCCCTTATGACAGTGCAGACTAGAAGGTCATGTTTCACCCATGATGATTAAGGGTAGGATTTGGGGAGGGTAACCTCCTGCTTGTTCTGCCAGACATAACAGCATTCAGACCAACAGCCTGTTCTTCTCCATCTGATTCATATCAGTCCAAGGGGCTCAGACCTCAATAAACAACACTACATAACTCCACTCTGCTGATTTACTGGCATGTCCAGATGTGGTCACCACAGAAAATTACAAGGACTACTGGTTAGATAGGAAACGGAAACCAATTGTTACTTATAAATAAAAATTAATGTACTGAATGTGCTGGTTGACAACATGCATAGTAAAGTTTGCTTAACTATATATATATATTTGTCTGTCGTGACTACAACACAAAGCATATTGAAACATGGTGGCAGCGGTACTCAAAAGAACCTGGATCTCATCGATTAAAATAAAGAATACATCCCAGGCGTCAGTTTGGAAAAGTGCCGCGTTAACAAGCTAGTCATCACGCTGAACGTCGTTAGCTGGCTATCGTGACTCTATGCTAAAAGCTAACTGGCTATTGGATACAAGCAGATTCATGAGTAGCTAACGTTCCATTCTACAAATAAATCGCCATGGAAAATGCACTGAAACCTGCGGGAAAAATATACTTTGATGATTGTAATTTAGCACTCACCAAGGAAAAGATGGAAAGAGGAATTCAATTTGTACATGGGAGAAAAACCTGATGACCACAAAGTGAAGCTACTGTATAATCGCATTGGGGGAAAAGGCAGATATTTATGAGACCCTCATAAATATGAACACAACAAATACAAAAACAGAAGTATACAAACAAGAGTACATAAACCTAACAGACAGGGGTATTACATATCAAGATTCATTTTCAATTTGTTAAATATTTTTATGGTGCGTATTGCTTTTTTGTTTTTACATTTACTGATCATTTCAAATAATATTTCAATTCTATCTTAAATAATGTGAAGAGGGGTTTGTTCTCTGTCCACTTCATTTTATGGACAAAGAATCTTCCATGAAAGATAAACAAATTAACAATGGAAGTTACATCTTCTAACTCACACCAAAATCGTCTGACATAAGAGCAGTCCCAAAATAAATGGTCAAGAGTCTCTGGGTCACAACCACAAAATACACATTTGTTATCAATAGCTATTTTAAATCTGTGTATAATAAAGGTCTTTACAAGGTAGATTCTATGAATGAGTTTGTATGATACTTCTTTCACCTTATTAGAAATACAATATTTACCAGATAACAACGAAACTTTGTTCCAGTTCACTTGTCCTAGGGCTGCATTCCAGTACATTCTAGCAGAGGGAATAGTAATATATTGACATAGTTTCCTTATATACATGTTATTACATTTATAGTTTAAAATGTCAATTCCTTCTAATTGTATTGAGGCTACAAAATCCTCAACAGTTGCACTTGGAGTATTGTAATATTCTCCTAAAAGAAGAATAGCACCTTTAGGGACAGCTCTTACAACAATTTGATACTCCTCGGGAGTGAATGTAACATTATGTGTTCTAATAAATTCTGGATAATCATATAGTTGTCCATCATTATTCAATAATTGTTTAACCCAAATAATGTTGTTGTCAAACCAGTTCTGGAAAAACAAAGACTTGTTTTTGTATTTTATGTCTTTATTATTCCAGATTGTATACCTATGAGGGGAAACATTGTGTTTGTACATGAGGTTCCAAGTAAGAAGTACTTGTTTCTGAAAGTTTGCAAGCTTAATAGGGATTTTACCCATATCAAAGTTGCATTCGAGTAAGAATTCTAGACCACCAATTTGTTAGAATATTAATTTAGGGATTACATTCCAAATGCAATCCTTATTTCTTAAATTGTTTTGTATCCATTTAATCATAAATATTATATTAGAGGTTTTAAAATCCAGAGCATTCAACCCTCCCTCACCTTCGGTGCTACATATTACCGCTTTTCTTAAATAATGAGGTTTATTCCTCCATATGAAGTTAAATAATTTAGTATCAACCATTTTAGTTCCTGACAGAGGAACATCCAAGGCAAGAGAGGTATAAACTAATCTGGACAGACCTTCAGATTTTGATAAAAGTACACGTCCAGATAAAGAAACATCTCTTAATAACCAGGAGTTAAATCTCTTTCCAATTTTCTCTACAATTGGAGAGAAATTTAAGTTGGCCCTTTTTTTCTGATCTTTGCTAACTGTAATACCAAGATATGTGATCACATCTCTTACAGGGATATTACATACTGAGTTTAAGTCATATCTTTTCAACGCAAATAATTCACATTTCCTAATATTCAGAGATAAACCTGATACATGTGAGAACACTCAATAGCTTTCCTGACTTCATTATGATCTTTCAAAAAAAATGGTGGTGTCGTCAGCCAATTGTGAACATTTTCTTTCTTTGTCTTGTATCTGAATACCCCTAAAACTATCCTTATTGATATGAAGTGCCATAACTTGCCAATAAAAATAAGAAAGGAGAAATTGGGCATCCTTGTTTAATTCCACGTCTAATGTCGAATCTTTGTGAAGTTCCATGGGATAATTTAACAGAGCTGTTACTATTATTGTAAAGTGTCTTAATTACTCTTTGAAAATATTGACCAAAACCAAAAAATCTAAGAGTCTCAAAAAGAAAATAATGTTCAACTGTATCAAATGCCTTGTAAAAGTCTACAAATAAAATAAAGCTATCTTTCATAATGTGCTCATTGTAGTCAATCAAGTCCAATACTAGTGGAATATTATTACATATATGTCTGCCCTTCATAAAACCAGACTGGGTATCATCAATGATTTGGTCAAGACCTTTTTTAAGTCTTTCTGCAAAGATCGATGCAAGTAGCTTTCCATCATTGTTCATTAATGTGATTGGTCTCCAATTTTCTAACATCATAGAATCTTTGTTTGGTTTGGGTATTACAGAAATTAGGCTCTGTGTCATAGAAACAGGCAAGACCCCTAAATCAATTGCCTCCTTAAAAACATTAAATATAAATTCAATAATATCCTCCTGAAAATAGTTATAGAATTCACTGATAAGGCCATCATTCCCTGGAGATTTGTTCTCTTTTAACTTGCTGATACATTTTTTTATTTCATTGATAGAAATAAATTCATCACAAGACTTTTGGAAGTCTTCATCTATGAATTTTGCACAGTCTTTGACAGAGTCTAGAAAGGCAGATATGTCACTAGTAGGACAGGCATTACCGGTATAAAGGTTACCTTAGAATTCTGAAACATATTTTGAAATATCTCTGGGGTTTTCATTTTCTTTGCCGTCTATATTGAGCTTATAAATAGATGTAAATTCAGAATTTTTTTCTTTCTAAATTGTAAAAGTATTTTGTATTTTTTTCACCTTCCTCCAACCATCTCCTTCTTGATCTTACAAATGCCCCTTTTGCTCTCTCTTCATTCGGTCCCTTTCTAGTTGTAAAGAGAATAACTGACCCTTTCCTTCTTCATCAAGGTCCTCCATAGAAATTTGAGAAAGTATTTCCTTAACAAGTTTATCTTCCCTCAATCTTTTAAGTTCAGCAATTTCTTTAGCTCTCTTCATGGCTGTTTGTCTTATTTCATACTTTATTAATTCTCAATATTTCCCATAAGACTTAAATAGTTGGTGTAACAACTGTCTTCAAAAATGGACCAAGGCGCAGCGGGAATGTGGAATGTGTTTTAATAAACACAAGTAAAGCATCCACAGGGAAAAACAATAAACTCTACTCACGATGACAGGAACAGTTTTGCAGGCACACAACACGCAGTGCAAAAACAACTACCCACAACCCCAAAGAAAAACACACACTCCTATGTAGGACTCCCAATCAAAGGCAACTCAACACACCTGCCTTCAATTGGGAGTCCTAATCACCAACACGACACTTAACACACAAAAAACCTGCCACGTCCTGACCAAAACTAATACAATACCTCCCTCTGCTGGTCAGGACGTGACAGTACCTCCCCCTCAAGGTGCAGACCCCAGAATGCACCTAAAAGAAAAAACAAACCCCCAAACAACAAAAAATATCCCCCTAAACAATAAGGAAGGGAAGGGAGGGTGGCTGCCGTCAACGACGGCACTGTGCTACACCCTCCCTCCCCAACCCACCTCTCCTGGAGGTGGCTCAGGTGCAGGACGTGGACCTCGCTCCACCTTCGGCGTCGCCCACTTCGGTGGCGCCGATAGCTGCGCCGGGCAGACGGGCCACTCGGGCTGACCCTGGCAGACGGACCACTCGGGCTGGGCCGGAGGACAGGCGGGCCACTCGGGCTGGCCCGGAGGACAGGCGGGCCACTCGGGCTGGCCCGGAGGACAGGCGGGCCACTCGGGCTGGCCCGGAGGACAGGCGGGCCACTCGGGCTGGGCCGGAGGACAGGCGGGCCACTCGGGCTGGGCCGGAGGACAGGCGGGCCACTCGGCTGGGCCGGAGGACAGACGGGGAACCCTGGCAGATCCGGGCAGTCGGGCCGCCCTGGCAGACCCGGGCAGGCGGGGCGCCCTGGCGGCTCCGGGCAGTCGGGCCGCCCTGGCGGCTCCGGGCAGTCGGGCCGCCCTGGCGGCTCCGGGCAGTCGGGCCGCCCTGGCGGCTCCGGGCAGTCGGGCCGCCCTGGCGGCTCCGGGCAGTCGGGCCGCCCTGGCGGCTCTGGCGACTCCTGACTGGCGGGCGGCTCTGGCGACTCCTGACTGGCGGGCGGCTCTGGCGACTCCTGACTGGCGGGCGGCTCTGGCGACTCCTGACTGGCGGGCGGCTCTGGCGACTCTTGACTGGCGGGCGGCTCTGGCGACTCTTGACTGGCGGGCGGCTCTGGCGACTCTTGACTGGCGGGCGGCTCTGGCGACTCTTGACTGGCGGGCGGCTCTGGCGACTCTTGACTGGCGAGGCTGGGCTGACGCACTAGACGCCTGATGCGTGGGGCTGGTACTGGACGTGTCAGCCTGGAGACACGCACCTCCATGCTAGTGCGTATAGCGGGAAACACCGGACCGTCGAGGCGCACTGGCGGTCTTGAGCGCAGGGTTGGCATCACCCCTTCCGGCTCGATGCTCACCTCACCCTGGCACATGCGGGGCGCTGGTACAGGGCGGACTGGCCTGTGCGTACGTATAGGCGAGATGGTGCGTACCTCAGCATAACATGGCGCCCTCCACCTCATACGCACCTCCCTGTAATCACGGGTAGCTGGCTTACGGCTCTTCCTTGGCCTGGCCAAACTACCCGTGTGCCCCCCAAACATTTTTTATTGGGGGTGCCTCTCCGGCTTCCTCGCCAGCCGTGTTCCAGCATAACGTTTGCTCCCTTCTCCTGCTGCCTCCGCTCTTCTCAGTGCCTCCACCTGTTCCCATGGGAGGCGATCCCTTCCGGCCAGGATCTCTTCCCAGGTGTAGGATCCCTTGCCATCCAGGATGTCCTCCCATGTCCATTCCTCCACCCGATGCTCCTTCCTCTTCCGCTGCTTGGTCCTTTTGTGGTGGGTAGTTCTGTAACAACTGTCTTCAAAAATGGACCAAGGCGCAGCGGGAATGTGGATACTCATAGTTGTTTTAATAAACACAAGTAAAGCATCCACAGGGAAAAACAATAAACTCTACTCACGATGACAGGAACAGTTTTGCAGGCACACAACACGCAGTGCAAAAACAACTACCCACAACCCCAAAGAAAAACACACACTCCTATATAGGACTCCCAATCAAAGGCAACTCAACACACCTGCCTTCAATTGGGAGTCCTAATCACCAACACAACACTTAACACACAAAAAACCTGCCACGTCCTGACCAAAACTAATACAATACCTCCCTCTGCTGGTCAGGACGTGACAGTTGGGCTTTCCTCCAATTGTCTTGTATAATATCTTTGGCATCCATCTTGAAATTATCATCTTCCAACAGTCTACTATTGAGTTTCCAATAACTCCGATTCGGTTTATTAACTTCAGATCCATTAATATTTAAAGATAAGAATATGACTTTATGATCAGTAAGAACTGATGGTTCAATTGATACCTTGACTACAGAATTATCTAATGAATTTGAAATCAACCAGAAGTCAATTCTTGACTGTCTGGACATGTCCTTGTTACACCAAGTGAAGTCCTTTTTATCAGGATGTCACGTCCTGACCAGTATAGGGGTTATTTGTTATTATAGTTTGGTCAGGATGTGGCAGGGGGTATTTGTTTTATGTGGTTCGGGGGTTATGTGTATGTAGAGGGGTGTTTTATTTATGTTTTCCGGGGTTTTGGTGTATGTTCTTGTTTTGGTATTCTAGGTTTTTCTAGTTTGTATATTTCTTTGTTGGTCTGTGTGGCTCTCGATCAGGAACAGCTGTACATCGTTGTTCCTGATTGAGAGTCATATATAGGGAGCTTGTTTTCACCTGGTTGATTGTGGGTAGTTGTATTTTGCACTGCTGTTATTATTAGCCTGTGAAACTGTCGTTCTTTGTTTATTGTTTTCGTGTTTACTTTAATTAAATAAATTAAAGATGAGTATTCACGTACCCGCTGCGCCTTGGTCCCCTTCTCTCTTCAACGACGGCCGTTATAAGAGCACTTACTCAGAGAGACTGATCTCAGTTTATAGAAATGCATACAGATTGGAAGAGCTGCAGAACTGTCCAGACAGAGAGCTAAAGTCCTAAATGTGCAGGGCCCTGTAGCAGTGCATGCATTAACACAGGAAGAGAGACTAAGAGGGAGAGGAGACCCTACAGAGGGACAAAGAGGGAGAGTAGAACCTACAAAGGGACCAAGAGGGAGAGGAGACCCTACAGAGGGACAGAGAGGGAGAGGAGACCCTACAGAGGGACAGAGAGGGAGAGGAGACCCTACAGAGGGACAGAGGGAGAGGAGACCCTACAGAGGGACAGAGGGAGAGGAGACCCTACAGAGGGACAGAGGGAGAGGAGACCCTATAGAGGGACAGAGCATTATACAATGCAGATACTGTGGACGGACACATGAGAGAAAAAAGGAAACATGCCCTGCATATGGACAAAAATGTAAATCCTGTGGAAATAAAACAATCACTTCTCTACGGTTTGCAAAAGTGCAAGGACCAGCAAGAGAAACAGAGTCCTGGCAATGGAAAATGTGTCAGCTGACTCAGAGAGAGGTGAGGATGTTCTCTGCATCACACTAGAGCCAAAGTTAGAGAGCATCAATGTGGTACAGGAGAAAACCACAGACCCCAATGCAGCTCTCTTTACAACCATGCTGGTCAATAAAAAGTCAGTCGGATTTCAGCTAGATTGTGGTGCTAGTTGTAATGTTATCCCTGCAAACCTCACAAAAGCAAGTCACCTAGAGCCCTGCAGTCAGGTATTGGTGATGTAAAACAAGAGTACTCTGACACCACTGGGGAAGTGCACACTTAAAGTGATCAATCCACGCAATAAGAAAACCTACCAAGTTGAGTTCATCGTAGTCAACAAGAACTTGCACAGGCCCATTCTAGGAAGTAAGGCTATCCAGTCAATGGAGTTGATTACTGTGCAGCACCACAACTTCATGGCCATCGAGAAAACAACAGGATCCTGGACATAATAGCAATTCAAATTGAAGTATTCTGATGTATTCCAGAATGGATGCTTACCCGGCAAACTGAAGCTGTAAGTGGATGAGACGCTACAAGGTGGCTGCGCATGCCAATGGGAATCAGTCCAGCCCCAGAGATCTTCCACAGGAAGTTGACCCAGGCAATGGAAGGTCTTCCAGGAGTCAACATCATTGCAGATGACATCCTGATTGTGGGAGAAGGAGACAATGATGAAGCAGCGAGTCTGGACCATGACAATAACCTGAGAATGATACTGGACAGATGCAGGAAGCTCTATATCAAGCTGAATAGCTACAGCTCAGGCTGCCCCACATTGGCCCCCTGCTAACATCAGAGGGGTTGAAAGTGGACCCAGAAAAAGTGACAGCCATCAGACAGATGCCTAGGCCTAGAGATGTGCAGGGGGTGCAGCGCCTCCTGGGCATGGTAAACTACCTAGCCAAGTTCTGCAGCCACACCACGGAGCTCTGCGAGCCACTGCAACAGCTAACACACAATGACTCACTGTGGGAGTGGTCAGAGAGACAGGAGTTGGCTTTCAATAAAATCAGGGATACCAGTGCACAGACCCCTGTGCTGAAATACTACAACCCATCAGAGCAGCTTGTACTACAGTGTGATGCTTCAGAGAGTGGGTTAGGAGCAGCCTTGATGCAAGGACAACCAATAGCATATGCCAACAGAGCCCTGACAGAGACTGAAACAGGGTATGCACAGATAGAGCAGGAGCTGCTTGCAGTGGTGTTTGGCATGGAGAGGTTCCACCAATTCACATATGGACGAACTGTCGACGTGCAGTCAGATCACAAGCCTCTAGAGAGCATCATGACAAAGCCTCTCTTCAGCACACCAAAAAGACTACAACACATGCTCATGAGACTCCAAAACTATGAGGTCAGTCTCCAATACGTTCCTGGAAAACATGTGGTGCTGGCCGACACCCTGAGCAGGACGTGCAGGGCCTTGCACGTATTCATCCCCCTTGGCGTTTTTCCTATTTTGTTGCATTACAACCTGTAATTTAAATTGATTTTTATTTGGATTTCATGTAATGGACATACACAAAACAGGCCAAATTGGTGAAGTGAAAAAAACTTGTTTCAGAAATATTATATAAAAACTAAAATGGAAAGTAGTGCGTGCATATGTATACACCCCCTTTGCTATAAAGCCCCTAAATAAGATCTGGTGCAACCAATTACTTTCAGAAGTCACATAATTTGTTAAATAAAGTCCACCTGTGTGTAATCTAAGTGTCACATGATCTCAGTATATGTAAACCTGTTCTGAAAGGCTCCAGAGTCTGCAACACCACTAAGCAAGAGGCACCACCAAGCAAGCGACACCATGAAGACCAAGGAGCTTTTCATGGTGTTGTGGAGAAGTACAGATCAGGGTTGGGATATAAAACAAAATCCAAAACTTTGAACATCCCATGGAGCACCATTAAATCCATTATTAAAAAATGGAAAGAATATGGCACCACAACAAACCTGCCAAGAGAGGGCCGCCCACCAAAACTCATGGACCAGGCAAGGAGGGAATTAATCAGAGAGGCAACAAAGAGACCAAAGATAACCCTGAAGGAGCTGCAAAGCTCCACAGTGGAGATTGGAGTATCTGTCCAAAGTACCACTTTAAGCCATACACTCCACAGAGCTGGGCTTTATGGAAGAGTGACCAGAAAAAAGCCATTGCTTAAAGAAAAAAATAAGCAAACACGTTTGGTGTTCGCCAAAAAGCATGTGGCAGACTCCCCAAACATATGGAAGAAGGTACTCTGGTCAGATGAGACTAAAATGTAGCTTTTGGCCATCAAGGAAAATGCTGTCTGGTGCAAACCCAACACCTCACATCACCCTGAGAACACCATCCCCACAGTGAAGCATGGTGGTGGCAGCATCATGTTGTGAGGATGTTTTTCATTGGCATGGACTGGGAAACTGGTTAGAATTGAAGGAATGATGGATAGAGCTAAATACAGGGAAATTCTTGAGGGAAACCGGTTTCACTCTTCCAGAGATTTGAGACTGGGACGGAGGTTCACCTTCCAGCAGGACAATGATCCTAAGCATACTGCTAAAGCAACACTCGAGGGGTTTAAGGGGAAACATTTAAATGTCTTGGAATGGCCTAGACCAATGCCCAGACCTCAATCCAATTAAGAATCTGTGGCATGACTTAAAGAATGCTGTACACCAGCGGAACCCATCCAACTTGAAGGAGCTGGAGCAGTTTTTCCTTGAAGAATGGGCAAAACTCCCAGTGGCTAGATGTGCCAAGCTTATAGAGACATACCCCACGAGACTCGCAGCTGTAATTGCTGCAAAAGGTGGCTCTACAAAGTTTTGACTTTGGGGGGGGGGGTGAATAGTTATGCATGCTCAAGTCATGTTTTTTGTCTTATTTCTTGTTTGCTTCAAAATAAAAAATATTTCTTCATGCATCGCGCCGACAGAAATAAACATATCTCTGGGAAGAATAAGGGCGGGGGTATATGCTTCATGATCAACAACTCATAGTGTAACCATAACAACATACAGGAACTCAAGTCCTTCTGTTCACCTGACCTAGAATTCCTTACAATCAAATGCCAACCATATTATCTCCCAAGAGAATTCTCGTCAGTTATCGTCACAGCTGTGTATATACCCCCTCAAACAGATTACACGATGGCCTTCAATAAACTTCACTGGACTCTATGTAAACTGGAAATCATATATCCTGAGGCTGCATTTATTGTAGCTGGGGATTTTAACAAAGCAAATTTGAGAACAAGGCTACCTAAATTCTATCAGCATATTGATTGTAGCACTCGCGCGGACAATACACTGGACCACTGATACTCTAACTTCTGCAGTGCGTACAAGGCCCTCCCTTCAGCAAAACCGACCATGACTCCATCTTGCTCTTACCGTCCTATAGGCAGAAACTCAAACAGGATGTACCCGTGACTAGAACCATTCAATGCTGGTCTGACCAATCGGAATCCACGCTTCAAGATTGAGAATAACATCAATCTATACGTTGACTCGGTGAGTGAGTTTGTAAGGAAGTGCATTGGAGACTTTGTACCCACTGTGACTACTAAAACCTACCCTAACCAAAAACCTTGGATGGATGGCGGCATTCATGCAAAACTGAAAGCGCGAACCACCGCATTTAACCATTGAAAGAGGACTGGGAATATGGCAGAATATAAACAGTGTAGTTATTCCCTCCGCAAGGCAATCAAACAAGCAAAATGTCGGTATAGGGACAAAGTGGAGTCACAATTCAACAGCTCAGATGCGAGACATATGTGGCAGGGTCTACAGGAAATTACGGACTACAAAAAGAAAACCAGCCACGTCAAGGACACCGGCGTATTGCTTCCAGACAAACTAAACACCTTCTTTGCAAGCTTTGAGGATAATACAGTTCACCAACGCGGCACGCTAACAAGTACTGCGGGCCCCCCCTCTCCTTCTCCGTGGCTGACGTGAGTAAGACATTTAAACGTGTTAACCCTTGCAAGGCTGCTGGCCCAGACGGCATCCATAGCCGCGTCCTCAGGGAATGCGCAGACCAGCTGGCTGTTTACAGACATATTCAATCGCTCCCTATCCCAGTCTGCTGTCCCCACATGTTTCAAGATGGCCACCATTGTTCCTGTACTCAAGAAAGTAAAGATAACTGAACTAAATGACTATCGCCCTGTAGCACTCACTTCTGTCATCATCAAATGCTTTGAGAGAGTAGTCAAGGATTATATCACCTCCACCTTACCTGCCACCCTAGACCCACTTCAGTTTGCATACTGCCCCAACAGGTCCACAGACGATGCAATCGCCATCACACTGCCCTATCCCATCTGGACAAGAGGAATACCTATGTAAGAATGCTGTTCATTGACTACAGCTCAGCATTCAACACCATAGTACCATCCAAGCTCATCATTAAGCTCGAGGCCCTGGGTCTCGACCCCGCCCTGTGCTCTTGGGTCCTGGACCTTCATGGGCCGCCCCTAGGTGGTGAAGGTAGGAAACAACATCTCCACTTCGCTGACCCTCAACACTGGGGCCCAACAAGGGTGTGTGCTCAGCCCCCTCCTGTACTCCCTGTTCACCCATGACTGTGTGGCCATGCAAGTCTCCAACTCAATTATCAAGTTTGCAGATGATACAACAGTAGTGGGCTTGATTACCAACAACGACGAGACAGTCTACAGGGAGAAGGAAAGGGCACTCGGAGAGTGGTGTCAGGAAAACAACCTCTCACTCAACGCCAACAAAACAAAGGAGAAGATCGTGGACTTCAGGAAACAGCAGAGGGAGCGCCCTATCCCCATCAAAGGAACAGTACTGGAGAAGGTGGAAAGTTTCAAGTTCCTCGGTGTACACATCACAGACAAACTGAAATGGTCCCCCCACACAGACAGTGTGGTGAAGAAGGCGCAACAGCACCTCTTCGACCTCAGGAGGCTGAAGAAATTTGGCTTGTCACCTTAAACCCTGACAAACTTTTACAGATACACAATTGAGAGCATCTTGTCGGGCTGTATCACCGCCTGGTACGGCAACTGCACCGCTCTCAACCGCAAGGCTCTCCAGAAGGTGGCGCGGTCTGCACAACACATCACCGGGGGGCAAACTACCTGCCCTCCAGGACACCTACAGCACCCGATGTCACAGGAAGGCCAAAAAGATCATCAAGGACAACAACCACCCAAGCCACTGCCTGTTCACCCCGCTACCATCCAGAAGGGAAGGACAGTACAGGTGCATCAAAGCTGGGACAGAGAGACTGAAAACAGCTTCTATCTCAAGGCCATCATACTGCTAAACAGCAATCACTAACTCAGAGAGGCTGCTACCTACATAGACTCACTAGTCACTTTAAACAATGCCACTTTAATAAAGTTTACATACCTTACATTACTCATCTCATATGTATATACTCTTCCTTAAACCATCTATTGCATCTTGCCTATGCCGCTCGGCCATCGCTCATCCATATATTTACATATTCTTATTCCATCCCTTTAGATTTGTGTGTATTAGGTAGTTGGGGAATTGTAAGATTACTTGTTAGATATTACTGCACTGTCGGAACTAGAAGCACAAGCATTTCGCTACATTTGCATTAACATCTGCTAACCATGTGTATGTGACCAATACAATTTGATGTGATTTGAGGTAGCAATATTGATGTTACTCATATTTACGTTACACAGGAAACAGAAACCAATTGATACTTACCTTATTTATGTACTGGATGTGCTGGTTGACAACATGCATAGTAAAGATTACTTAACTATATATCTTTGTCATGATTACAACACAAAGCATATTGAAACACTGGTCTTTTTAATTAGAAGACGTAGTGATAGCTAGCTAGAAACGTATGTAGACTAATGATATACAGTTGTCTCTGACTGGGAGTTGCTAATAGCACTTCATTATTAGTTATCTTAAGTAAAAAAAAAAAATCAAGATTCCTGATCATCAGGAGACATAATTGGAGCTCCCGAGTGGCGCAGCAGTCTAAGGCACTGCATCTCAGTACTAGAGGTGTCACTACAGACCCTGGTTCGATTCCAGGCTGTATCACAACTGGCCGTGATTGGGAGTCCCATAGGGCAGTCCACAATTGGCCCAACATCGTTAGGGTTTGGCTGGGGTAGGCCGTCATTTTAATTAAGAACTTATTCTTAATTGACTTGCCTAGATTGAAATCAGAATTGTCAAACAGTTCTGAGAGCAGAACCCTCTCCCAGATATCACAGGAGTGTTGAATGGACAATTGACTCAACAGGCTCTTCTCACTAACATCAGAACCAAAGACCACTTACTGGTAAAGCTACAATTATACTGAACAAAAATCGAAACGTAACATGTAAAGTGTTGGTCCCATGAGCTGAAATAAAAGATCCCAGAAATGTTCCATATGCACAAAAAGCTTACATCCGCAAGAGAGCATTTCTCCGTTGCCAAAATAATCAATCAACCTGACAGGTGTGGCATATCAAAAAGCTGATTAAATACCATGATCATTACACAGGTGCCGATTGTGCTGGGGACAATAAAAGGCCACTCTAAAATGTGCAGTTTTGTTACACAACACAATACCATAGATGTCTCAAGGTTTGAGGGAGCGTGCAATTGGCATGCTGTCTGCAGGAATGTCCACCAGAGCTGTTGCTAGGCAATTGAATGTTAATTTATCTACCATAAGCCGCCTCCGTCATTTTAGAGAATTTGAAAGTACATCCAACCGGCCTCATAAACGCAGACCAAGTGTAACCACGCCAGCCCAGGACCTCCACAACCGGCTTCTTCACATCCAGGATGGTCTGAGGGTGCTGAGGAGTATTTCTGTCTGTAATAAAGCCCTTCTGTGGGGAAAAACTCATGATTTGCTGGGCCTGGCTCCCCAGATTAAGGCCTAATGAATTTATTTCAAGTGACTGATTTCCTTATATGAACTGTAACTCAGTAAAATCTTTTAAATTGTTGCATGTTGCATTTATATTTTTTGCTCCATATAGCTTTGACATTTGCAAACGGTCAGTTCCATCAAAAGTATGAGCTCCTGCTGTTGTTTTCCCAATGAGAACACAATCCCTGTATCCAAATCCACTCATAAATACATCAAGATACAGTATTCAATGTCTGTCGGCCACTGTAACTCAAATATATCTTTCACATATCTTTTCTCCCACACGGTCTCCTATGTTTCATGCATGTTTAAACCATTCACACACATGCATTGCATAAAAAGTGTCTTAGATATTGGAGTTTAATATTAAGCTATAGAAAGCATTTCCCCTTAAGGGACAAACATAAACTCTCTAAAAGTAGAAAAAGCTGTTTTTAACCTCAAGTCAGTAAATGAACATCCTCATTGTTAATTCCCTGGAGCCTTGAGGGTCCCTGAATGAAAAAGCATTGTGTGAGATTATCAGAATGTGACTGACACACATCACTGCATACAGACACCCTTCTGTTTAATTCAATACAAACAACTTCAGGGGATGACGAGTGAACAACCATTTCAGTCTCAATCCATACATTAACAATGAACAAGAAATTATGAAAGCGTCAAGTGCAAATCACTACACAAATAATTTCAATTTTTCTATTCCAAACAATATTCCAACTACTTCAAATAGGCAGCAAAATACTACTGTGTAAAAAAACAAGGTTGAGAAATACAGAACAGAGCCTTCATTAATCCTCCCATGACCATGAAATTAACATATTTCAAATATATTACAGAATTGTAAACAAAATTATGTATTTTATTTACAGTAGTACAGCATAGTAATTAATTTCAAACTGGGGACTAAATTATAGTATTTAAACTATTATTGAATATTACATTAGAGTATTTCAAATATATGACTGTGATTTATGTACAATAGACAATGTGTTCTTCTAGGATCTCATGGAGTCTGAATCCATACCCTGAGCTTTAGCCTGTTGGAAGAGAGGAAACAAAATGGAGAACAAGACCCAGAAAATGACAGAGAGAGCAGGGTCAGTTGAATACTCACCAACTGAAATTGAAGTCAGTGACATACATAGATTTTTGTAAAACCATTGTTGATGCCTATCACCTGCAGGCGTTTGTATTTCTTGGCCAGGTCAACGTTGGTGCGTCCCGGCTGGAACGGATAGGCCCAAAGGATGGAGTTCCAGGATGGACCAAACCGCTCTATACCTCGACACAGATAACTCTCCTCCTCACGGCTGAAGTTCCTCCTCTCCCTCCTCTGGAGAAAGATAGAGGCCGCTGAAGACAGACCTGGCTCTCAAGAGCAGACAGGGTATGTGCACACTGCCCACAAAATGAGGTGGAAACTGAGCTGCACTTCCTAACCTCCTGCCAAATGTATGACCATATTATAGACACATATTTCCCTCAGATTACACAGACCCACAAAGAATTTGAAAACTAATCCAATTTTGATAAACTCCCATATCTACTGGGTGAAATACCACAGTGTGCCATCACAGCAGCAAGATGTGTGACCCGTTTCCACAAAAGGGCAACCAGTGAAAAACCAACACCCATTGTACATATAACCTATTTGTTTATTTATTTTCCCTTTTGTACTTGAATGATTTGCACATCATTACAACACTGTGTATATACATAATATGACATTTGACATGTTGTTACTCTTTTGTAAGTGTAATGTTTACTGTTCATTTTTTATTGTTTATTTCACTTTTGTTTATTATCCATTTCACTTGCTTTGGCAATGTAAACATGTTTCCTATAAAGCCCCTTAAATTGAAATTGAATTGGGGGGGGGGGGGGTCAATGTACAAGGAATGTAGGAGAATGCAGGGTAAAGAACAGTGAGAGAGAGACGGACAAGAGGACATGAGACAAAACACAAACACACCTCATTGGTCATCACCCTCTTTTCCTTGGTTTTGGAACTGCTCTGCTGCAAGACAGAGAACACCATGACACACAGACCTCTGGATAACATGCCCCTACTACACACACACTGGCATAGTGGTCTCTGCTGCCACATTGCCTGGTTACTAGAACATTGGTCGTTCTATACAGTCCATCCACTATAGATTAACCTCCAATTCAACACTCACTTCTACAGACACATCTGGATATATTCACAAACTCCCGACATACACACTCATCTCTGTCTTACAGTCAAAGATGGGTTTCCAATGGACAGAGTCTTCTGCTGATCATCGATGACGGCATCTTCCCCATGATGTGTTCTTCTGTCTGTGTGTGTGTGTGTGTGTGTGTGAGAGTGAGTGAGAGAAAAAAAAGAGGGAGACAGAAAGCAAAGAACAGATGTGTCAAGCCTCATTGTGAGCAGAGACCAACAGCTCTCAGAGTTCATTGAGGTAAACAGAGACAATCAAATAAAGAGAAAATACAATCTCTCCCTCTTTTTCTTCTTCATTGGAAGTGACATTACGTCATCAGTCAGGCCTAATACAGCTGCCTGCTACCAGAACAATAGAACACAGAGAAGAGATTCACTGACCAGAGAGGGAGAAAGGGAGAAAAAAGGATAAATGGAGCATGAGAGAGAGGGGCAGAGAGTGAGCGGAGGGGGGGGGGTCATAATGTTAAGATCAAGATGGTGAAAGAAAAGAGAGAAAAAACAGAAAGAGGAGGGAAAGTGGGTTAGAGAGCGAAAGAAACAAATGTACTGACAAAGAAAGAGTGTAGTATTTCAGACATTTTTTTACATTTTAGTCATTTAGCAGATGCTCTTATGCAGAGCGACTTACAGTAGTGAATGCATACATTTCTTTTTTTTTTTTCTTTTTTTTCCCCCTCAGTACAGACAAAGTGAAGGAGGAAACGTGCTCAAAAAGTGAAGAGTAAATCTGTGAACTGTGAATCAACACACACAGAAGCTTAGAGGTGGACACTGCTACACGATTAGAGCGCTATAACAGAGTGTAAACTAGCTAGTGAGCTGGAGTTGTACAACTGTACTGGTATAGAACAGTGTAAACTAGCTAGTGTTGTGTTATACAGCTGTAGAGGTCGGTAAAAGAGAGGTCAGTAACAGAGTTGACTAGCTATCAGCCAGTGTGAGAACAGTTCTCTGTGCTACAAGGAATACACTGGAGACCAGGAATCCTACGAAAAAAAACACACATTCAACTCGCATATTAGTTGTAACTTC
This sequence comes from Salmo salar, assembly GCF_965601325.2. Classification (NCBI taxonomy): domain Eukaryota; kingdom Metazoa; phylum Chordata; class Actinopteri; order Salmoniformes; family Salmonidae; genus Salmo; species Salmo salar. Next base: position 94,344,412 of record NC_138300.1, on the reverse strand, counting down.
ATAGCAGCCTGTTACCAGCATCTAACTTAAAGGATAAATCCACTCATTAGTCCACTGTTGATACAGTCCCAAAATGTTTTGCATGTAAGCAGACAATTTTCTAAATATTGGACTTTCAAAAAGCAAAGTGTCACTGGCCACATCAACCAACCAGCCATGGAGGTACGTCACTCGCTGTGGATGTCGACAAAGGCGTCCCTGGCAACAGGGGTCTCCATGGAGATGTTGAGCCCGAAACTGACACAGACCAGAAACAGCTTTGCCGCCCTGGATCCAAAGGTTCCGGCACCTTCATCCTTGGTGGCTTCCCAATCAAGATCGGATCCGGAGGTACCTGCGTCTTCATCCTCGGCTCTGTCTCCCTCTCCGGTGGCTTCAACCTCGGGTTCAGATCCTAGGAGCTCCCAGCCTCACCAGACCGTGAGGCTGCCTGAGAGACCGGCCCATTCAACATCCCCAACTGTCATCATAGGCAGCTCTATGGTGAGAAACATCTCGGTCACCAAGGCAAAAACCCTGTGCTACCCAGGAGCACGAGTACAGGACATAACAAGGCTGCTTCTGACTGTTCTACCACAGATGCCAGGAGCTGACACTGTCGTAGTCCATGTGGGGTCAAACGACATCAGGAGGGCTAGCTCAGAACATTTGAAAATGGATTTAAAAAAACTGATTTTAGTATTAAAATACTCCAAAAACGCCCATTAATTTCAGGTCCAGTACCACCGTTGGGCCGCCGGTGTGAAAGATTCAGCAGACTGCTGGCATTACACATCTGGCTAAAAGACCACTGTAGCTCTGCTGGAGTCACTTGTGCTGATAACTTTGACACCTTCTGGAAACAGAAGATACTCTACAGGAATGACGGAGTCCATCCAAATCATCTTGGCTCCTGGACTCTGTCCATGCATTTCAAGGCTGCGTTGAAACAATGACTGGTAAATGATCCAGGACCAGCTCAGTTAATCCCTACCATTGTGACAATGAGTCGTCATAATGCTGCATCAAATGTACATGATCTTAGGGGCATTGGCAAACACAAGTAATTTAATTTATGTACCCCTAATTGCAACGAATACATCTGTTTATCCTACAGCTATTGTAAGCAGTAATCATGAGCCTATAAACCAGAGTTACACTGTTAGCACTGAGGCGGTGTGCAGCTCACCCTGCACTATCAGCTCCATTGTAAATAACATGAGTAAGTCTACCTCTGATTAGCTTCCCAGTAAAGCATTAAAAACAATCAAGCAACCCAGAAAAGTGCTAAAAATAGCCCATATTAACATATGTAGCCTAAGAAACAAGGTCCATGAAGTCAATAACTTGCTTGTAACAGATTACATTCATATTCTGACTCTCTCTGAAACTCATTTAGATAATACCTTGATGATACAGTGGTAGTAATACATGGTTATAACATCTACCGAAAAGACAGAAATGCCAAGGGAGGCGGTGTTGCTGTCTACATTGAAAACCACATTCCTGTAAAGCTTAGACGATCTAATGTTAAATACCGTTGAAGTAATATGGCTACAGGTTCATCTGCCTCATGTGTGAAATGCTTGATAATGTACGTGATATCAACAGAGAAGTATATTTTCTGGGTGATTTAAATATTGACTGGCTATCATCCCACGGGGGACCAGTACGGGGGGGGGGGGGGGGGAGTATGAAATGTATGCATTCACTACTGTAAGTCGCTCTGGATAAGAGCGTCTGCTAAATGACTAAAATGTAAATGTAAAAATGTAAAATTAAGCTGCCCACTCAGGAAAAAACGTCAAACTGTAACCAGTGCCTGCAACCTGGATCAGGTTGTCAGTCAACCTACCAGGGTAGTTACAAACAGCACAGGAATTAAATCATCAACATGTATTGATCACATCTTTAATAATGCTGCAGATATTTGCTTAAAGCAGTATCCAAATCCATAGGATGTAGTGATCACAATATAATAGCCATATCTAGGAAAACCAAAGTTCCAAAGGCTGGGCCTAATATAGTGTCTAAGAGGTCATACAAGAAGTTTTGTAGTAATTCATATGTTGATGATGTAAATAATATTTGCTGGTCTGTGGTGTGTAATGAGGAGCAACCAGACGCTGCACTTGACACATTTATGAAACTACTTATTCCTGTTACTAATAAGCACGCATTCATTACGAAAATGTCGGTAAAAACTGTTAAATCCCCGTGGAATGATGAGGAATTTAAAAATGGTATGGTTGAGAGGGATGAGGCAAAAGGTATGGCAATTAAGTCTGGCTGCACAACTGATTGGCAAACGTACTGCAAATTAAGAAATCATGTGACTAAACTAAATAAAAAATAAACTACACTATGAAACAAAGATAAATTATATAAAGAATGATAGTAAAAAGCTTCCGGGCACCTTAAATGACATTTTGGGGAAAAAGCCAACTTGGCTCTTTCATTTATTGAATCAGATGGCTCATTCATCACAAAACCAACTGATATTGCTAACTACTTTAATGACTTTTTCATTGGCAAGATAAGCAAACTTAGGGATGACATGCCAGCAACAAACACTGACACTACACATCCAAGTAAATCTGACCAAATTATGAAAGACAAAGAATTGTACTTTTGAATTCCGTAAAGTCAATGTGGAAGAGGTGAAAAAATGGTTGTCTATCAACAATGACAAGCCACCAGGGTCTGACAATCTAGATGGAAAATTACTGAGGATAATAGCAGATGACATTGCCACTCCTATTTGCCACATCTTCCATTTAAGCCAACTAGAGAGTGTGTGCCCTCAAGCCTGGAGGGAAGCTAAAGTCATTCCGCTACCCAAGAATAGTAAAGCCCCCTTTACTGGCTCAAATAGCCAACCAATCAGCCTGTTACCAACCCTTAGTAAACTTCTGGAAAAAATGGTGTTTGACCAGATACAATGCTATTTTACAGTAAACAAATTGACAACAGAATTTCAGCATGCTTATAGGGAAGCAGACACTCAACAAGCACAGCACTTACACAAATGACTGATGATTGGCTGAGAGGAACTGATGATAAAATGATTGTGGGGGCTGTCTTGTTAGACTTCAGTGAAGCTTTTGACATTATTGATCATAGTCTGCTGCTGGAAAAATGTATGTGTTATGGCTTTACACCCCCTGCTATAATGTGGATAAAGAGTTACTTGTATAACAGAACACAGAGGGTGTTCTTTAATGGAAGCCTTTCCAACATAATCCAGGTAGAATCAGGAATTCCCCAGGTTAGCTGTATAGGCACCTTGCTAATTTTTAAATTTTTACTAAAGACATGCCATTGACTTTGAGTAAAGCTAGAGTTTCTATATATGCGGAATGACTCAACACTATACACGTCAGCTACTACAGCAACTGAAATGACTGCAACACTCAACAAAGAGCTGCAGTTAGTTTCAGAGTGGGTGGAAAGGAATAAGTTCGCCCTAAATATTTCTAAAACTAAAAGCTTTGTATTTGGAACAAAACAGTCACTGAACCCTAAACCTCAACTAAATCTTGTAATAAATAATATGGAAATTGAGCAAGTTGAGACGACTAAACTGCTTGGAGTAACACTAGATTGTAAACTGTCATGGTCAAAACATATTGATGCAGTATTGATGCAGTAGTAGCTAAGATGGGGAGAAGTCTGTCTAAAGTAAAGCAATACTCTGCCTTCTTAACAACACTAACAACAATGCAGGTCCTACAGGCCCTAGTTTTGTCACACCTTCACTACTGTTCAGTCGTTTGGTCAGGTGCCACAAAAAAGGACTTAGGAAAATTGCAATTGGCTCAGAACAGAGCAGCACGGCTGGCCCTTGGATATACTCAGAGAGCTAATATTAATAATATGCATGTCAATCTCTCCTGGCTGAAAGTAATCGGCGTCCCAAGAATTCCGATTACCAATTGTTATGAAAACTTGAAAATCAGCCCCAATTAATCGGTCGACCTCTAGTATTGACACTACTACTGGCAGCTAGTAGTGACACTACTAGTACACAGCTCGGACACCCATGCATACCCCACAAGAGGTCTCTTCACAGTCCCCAAGTCCAGAACAGACTATGGGAGGCACACAGTATTACATAGAGCCATGACTACATGGAACTCCATTCCACATCAAGTAACTGACGCAAGCAGTAAAATTTGATTTAAAAAAAAAAACGGATTAAAAAACACCTTATGGAACAGCGGGAACTGTGAAGCAACACAAACATTGGAAGAGACACATGCATACACACACAATAACATACGCACTATACACACACATGGATTTAGTCATGTAGATATGTGGAAATGGTGGAGTAGGGGCCTGAGGGCACACAGTGTTATGAAATCTGTGAATTTATTGTAAAATAAAGGCTAACGTGTTGCCATGGTGTCTGAACATACTGTACCTCCTCTATCCTGCCCCCTGCTGGTCACAGAGGAGAGGCTCTTCATCAGACCTTTACGCAAAGGATTCCGAGTGATACCTTCACATGGACCACAGTTCTTAAGGGGAGTGAGATTCACATCTGAGAGAGAAAACAGGGGGGGGGGGGGACGACTATATAATATATTATTGTTTTTCACAGAAAAGACAGAGGGGATATGTAAATATTTTGTTGAGATAGTGAATCTTACAGTTGTGATCAGTGTTGCGTTGTCCTCTGTTGGTTGAGTAGCTCCTCAGGAGGGTTCCTTTACAGACAGGAGTCAGACTGGCCTCTGTTACAACAGGACACAAATCCCAATTCAAATCACATCGGTGTGTGGGTGTGTTATCTCTGCAGTGATCCCAGACGCTCTGTGTCCCTTGCTGCGTCTCCCTCTGTCCAGTTGAGTGTATTTCTCTCCTCCTGCGTATATCTCGGAGGTGCTGTGTGTAGCTGTGTGTAGCCTGCTGCAGTACCAGGTGCAGGTCACAGCTGTGAGGACAATTCCTTTGGAGGCCAGGGAACGACCGGCTGGTCACCAAACCGAACACACAGCCTGGGGAGAAGGAAACAGCTGGGTGAACACGGTTTTGCTAAGAGACGGTTAAGCTTTTTTCAGAGCTATAGATAAATAGATACACTACATGAACGAAAGTATGTAGACAGCTGCTTGTCGAACATCTCATTCCAAAATCATGGGCATTAATATGGAGTTGGTCCCCCCTTTGCTTCTATAACAGCCTCCACCCTTCTGGGACGGCTTTCCACTAGTTGTTGGAACATTGCTGCGGGGACTTGCTTCCATTCAGCCACAAGAGCATTAGTGAGGTCGGGCACTGATGTTGGGTGATTAGACCTGGCTCGCAGTCGGCGTTCCAATTCATCCAAAAGGTGTTCGATGGGGTTGAGGTCAGGGCTTTGTGCAGGCCAAGTTCTTCCACACCGATCTCGACAAACCATTTCTGTATGGACCTCGCTTTGAGCACGGGGACAGTGTCATGCTGAAACAGGAAAGATCCTTCCCCAAACTGTTGCCACAAAGTTGTAAGCACAGAATTGTCTAGAATGCTGTAGCGCTAAGATTTCCCTTCGATGGAACTAAGGGGCCTAGCCCGAACCATGAAAAACAGGCCCAGACCATTATTCCTCCACCACCAAACTTTACAGTTGGCACTATTCGGGCAGGTAGTGTTGTGCTGGCATCCGCCAAATCCAGATTCATCTGTTGGACTTCCAGATGGTGAAGTGTGATTCATCACGCCAGAGAAAGCGTTTTCAATGCTCCAGAGTCCAATGCCGGCGAGCTTTACGTCACTCCAGCCGACACTTGGCATTACGGATGGTGATCTTAGGTTTGTGTGCAGCTGGTCGGCCATGGAAACCCATTTCGTAAAGCTCTCGATGAACAGTTCTTGTGCTGACGTTGCTTCCAGACACAGTGTCGAACTCGGTAGGTAGTACTGCAAATGACAGCAGATTATTTTTACGTGCTACACACTTCAGCAATTTGCGGCCCTATTCTGTGAGATTGCGTGGCCTTCGCGGCTGAACCGTTGTTGCTCCTAGACATTTCCATTTCACAATAACAGGACTTAAGAGTTGACCGGGGAAGCTCTAGCAGGTCAGAAATTTTACAAACTGACTTGTTGGAAAGGTGGCATCCTATGACGGTGCCACGTTGAAAGTCACTGAGCTCTTCAGTAAGCCCATTCTACTGCCAATGTTTGTCTATGGAGATCGCTTGGCTGTGTGCTCGATTTTATATACCTGTCAGCAACGGGTGTGGCTGAAACAGCCAAATACACTAATTTCAAGGGGTGTCCACATATTTTTGTATACATAGTGTAGACAGTTTTGCATTGTCACTTTATCCCATTGACATTTTTGTACCTTCATCATCCAACGGTTTCTTCTGCCTGCTCATTCCTGGCTTGCCTGGAGCTGGGCACTTGAACACTTGGCTAAACCACACACCATGAGGGAGAGAAGAACGGTACACAGAATTACATTTCTTACATAACATCAACATGAAACACTTCACAAGAATCATGTTTCAATAAATACAGCATTTGCATATAGTGCAGAGTGCTGACCTGTGTGTGTGTGTCTGGGAGTGTCCTTCTAGTGGACTGGAGGAGGAAGGGACCAGTGTTCCTGTCCCCAGACATACAGAGCACCTCTCATCCTCTCCATCACAGGGCTGCCCAGGGACACTGGCTCTACCAGGTCCAGCATAGCGCACGGCTGACAAAGACTGTGTGTGAGCCTGCTCTCTCATACCAAGGTGCTTGTCTCTGCGGTTCTCGGTCTGTGTGTGTGATGCTGTGTTTTTGCCTTTCTCTGTGAGTGTGTTTGTGTAGAGAGGATAACTATTTCTCTTAGCTGCCAAGCCCCTGTCCCTTTCCTTCTCTGGTTGTGTGTTTCCAAGTGTGTAAACGTGCAGCGTGGTGTGCCTTTGTGTGTGTGTTCTCTTCTCCCTCTCACTCTCTCTGCTGCGGCTGGGTTTCTGAGGCTCCTCACTGGTTTGGAATATCTGTCTCCTTACACGCTTCTGATCAAAACAAACAAACACACACACACACACACACACACACACACACACACACACACACACACACACACACACACACACACACACACACACACACACACACACACACACACACACACACACACACACACACACACACACACACACACACACACGAGTCAGTGGGCTTGGAGAGCCTAGTAGTGTCTGTTAAATAGATTGGTCCTGTCCAGAAACAACATATCAGAGGGCAAGGTGGAGCTACCATATTGCTTATTATACCTATCCAATTCCTTCAGATTGACATGACGTCCACTAGAGGGTAGGGGTTGTTTCTGGACAGGACCATTGTGTGTGGAGTGGACCAGAGCTGTGTTAGACCCGCACCGTTAGGTCCTGCTCTCTGTTTGTGGGTTGATTCTCCTCTAGGAGTCTATGGTGTAGATCCTCTCTCTCTCCATCTCCACCCCTCCCCACTAGAACCGGCCGGACTGGGGTCTGTTCACAGGACATCCCCCTCTCTTCTCCTCTTTCCTCCTCTCTTCTCTCTTGACCCCAACTCTCTACTCCTCTCCAACGCTCCTCTCTTTCCTCACACCTCCTGCCTCCATTCCACTCCTGGTATGGTAAAGAGGTGTGGTGAGGGGGTAGGGATAAGGATGGGGGTAGAGGTAGGGGTAAGAGTAGCTCCTTCCTCCCCCATTCTGCAGGGTTCTGGGGGGTTTGGTCTGGGGGGTTTGGTTCAACCCCCTCCCACTCCTCCTCCGCTCCCTGTTCAACAACCCGAACACACACACACAAAGGCTTGCTGTTTAAGGGGTGTGCATGTGGATGAGTGAGTGAGTAAGTCAGTGGGAGTGAGAGTATGCATGCCTGTATGAGGAGAAGTGTGATGTTTGCAGTGCCTTTGTAAAGCTTGATATATATGTGTGTGTGTGTGAGCGTTGAATATTTTCCTGGTATTTTACAAATGTTCCATCCCGAGAATCAATCTCTTTTCTCCCAGATAAACTTGCCAAAACCGGCAGTGTCATTCCAAAGCATATTAATATTAATCACTCACTCATTACTTACTTTACCTTTATTTAACTAGTTAAGTTAGTTAAGAACAAATTCTTATTTTCAATGACGGCCTAGGAACAGTGGGTTAACTGCCTTGTTCAGGGGCAGAACGACAGATTTGTACCTTGTCAGCTCAGGGATTCGAACTTGCAACCTTTCGGTTACTAGTCCAACGCTCTAACCACTAGGCTACCCTGCCGCCCCTATGTCTGGATTTGATTAGAGCTTTGATCTAAAATTCAACCCTGATTCTACCTGAGCCATGCATTAAATACATTTAATGAGGCCTACATTAAAAATAGCCCAAATGATTGCGCTATTATCCAATGCATATAGCCTATGACATAGGCTACTGCACATTACACAAGACAGAAAAACATAAAAGCCCATAGATGTAGCTAAGCTATATGCTCTCTTAGGTAAATACATGAAACTAGCTCCAGTAGGCTAATCTTTCTGAGTGTGAACTGCATTACTGCACTGTAATATACTGTATTAGATGGACACACATTATTCAAACCATGATAAAACAGGGAGAGAACATGCAATTCTGGTGCAGCACATGCGGCCTACAAAGTTACAAGTATAGGCTAGAGAATTAGATTTTAATTTTGAAATATAATAGGGCCTATAATAATTGTATAATTAGCAGGCTGACACATGTATACCTTTCATAATACAGTATTTCCCCTAATGTTATTAGCCTACCTCTATCGTGGCTTCATTTCTTCCTAGCTTTCAACAGTTAAATTAAATAAGTTTTGTTGTCCTGATCTTCATCATTTTAATGACATCGTTTAATAATATAGGACTATAATTAGATGCAGAAGGCTTTCACTTCTCTTCACGAAGATTTAAGTTCTTATTTTTATTTGTTTGATTGAATGGTTATTGGTCTGGATAAATAATTGCTATAGCCTACCGCCATCGTGCGTTCGCTCTTCTTTCAAACTACCTGTGAGTTCTATTGGCTGATGTATTTAACATTCAGCAAACAAGAGCTTGCATCCCTCTCCGAATAGTCTATTGGTATAAGAAATGCTAAAATAATTATGTCCAGAAAGCTATTCTAGTCTAGATTTTCCTGCATGGGAGAAGCCAGTGGAGCACAGGTGCGTTTGTATTGCACAAGAGACAGAGGCTATAAGTTAGAAGCGTATTATGCATAACCCATCATTAATTAGCTAAATATAAGGCTAATACTGCATTGAATGCATTACCTGAAAGAGGTAGGCTAGGACATCTATATATAGGGCTATATATCAATTTATGTTTTTTATTTAACCTTTATTTAACTAGGCAAGTCAGTTAAGAACAAAATCTTATTTACAATGACGGCCTACCAAACTGGGTGGTTCTAGCCCTGAATGCTGATTGGCTGAAAGCTGGGTTATATCAGACAGTATATCACGTGTATAACAAAACATTTATTTTTAATGCTCTAATTATGTTGGTAACCAGTTTATAATAGCAATAAGGCACCTCGGGTGTTTGTGATATATGCCAATATACCATGGCTAAGGGCTGTGTCCAGGCACTCTGCATTGCGTCGTGCATAAGAACAGCCCTTAGCCGTGGTAAATTGGCCATATACCACACCCCTGGTGCTTTATTGCTTAACTAGAACATGATTATCTATTTTGGATGCAATTTGAATGGAGTTAATGGAGAGAAAGACAGAGTGCTTGGGCGTGCACTGATTTAAAGCAACGATATTCCATTGACTCTGCAGCTGAAAAAATGTTTTAAAAGTATTTACAATTAAAAAATAAGGTGACCCCCGAAAGCCAGATGGAGATGGTAAATTAGATGCGCATTCATTCTTTATATTACTGTAGCATAGACTATGCTGCAGCAAATGTAGGCCTACAGCACCTGTCACCAGAAAAAAAGTTACCATGATGAGATGATAGGTCTACATGCATTGTGAACTGTGCTCCATACTGAGACGGGCTGTGTGTCCCCACCCTGAGTGTTGATAATTAATCATGCAGAGGCCATAAAGAAGACAGATTTAGACATTGCATATAATTTAACAGTTCCATTTCATGCCATGCTGTTCATATAAATAATTGATTATAATTTACCAGTTTCTCACAGTTATTTATCCCGGGAAAAGAGAATGGTTTTGGGCGGTAATCCCGGTAACCGGGTTCCCGCCATGTATATGTGTGTGTGGTGTAATATACCTGAGCCTGTTGTCTCTCCAGCTGGTTGATCCTGTGCAGCATGTCTCGTGCTGACCTCCAGTACCCCTCCATGTCCACAGGGGGCTCTAGCTCCGCAGTCTGACCCTGAGACTCCCCATGGACCGCACCACGCAGAAACACAGCTGGGAGGACAGGGAGGAGAAGAATGAGAGGAAAGAAAATGCTATGGACATTATGAAATGGGTAGACTCACTTCAACACTGACATTTTCATACAGGTCTGTCTGTGTGTGTGTGTGTGTGTGTGTGTGGGGACTCACAAGCCTGTTTGCAGGTCTGCAGTATGAAGGCAGCAGCCTTCCTGAGCTCTTCGCTGGTAGACTCAGTCAGTAGAGTGATGATGAGGGACAGACCTCCACACTGTAACAACTGAGACCGGTGATCCTCTAGAGGATAGAAGGGGGAGAATTGTATTAAATAAATACTGTAGTTATCACAGTTATTACTGTGCAGTTATCATTGTTGTAATAAATTAATGTTTTCTTTGGAATTGTAAGATGTGCTTTCGTCATTATTTGTTGCAAATAAAGCTGTGCGTCGCGGCCATACCAGAGGCCTCAGTGCAGTGTCCCAGGGTGAGTATGACAATGAGCCTGTCTTGGGGCTCCAGGCTGCGGCTGGACAGCAGGGAGTGGAGCTGAGGAACCAAACCATAACCTGCCAGACCTGACGCCAACACAGCTACGCACAGTAGGGGGAGAGAGGAGAAAATGGACAGGTTACCTAAGGAGAGCTGGTTTACATGGCTGTATGAGAGTGAGTGAGTGAGTGAGTGAGTGAGTGAGTGAGTGAGTGAGTGAGTGAGTGAGTGAGTGAGTGAGTGAGTGAGTGAGTGAGTGAGTGAGTGAGTGAGTGAGTGAGTGAGTGAGTGAGTGAGTTCTACACCGCCCTAGCGGTAGGAGAGAGGGGTTGATTTGGGATTCAGGGAGAGAGTCACTCACGGTTGTCAATGATGCAGGCTGACAGGGTCTTGGTCATGATGACAGACAGCTGACAGGCCAATGGGCTGTGGGCGGCATCAGAGACTAAGCGAATCAGAGTGAGTGTCAGAGTTCCGAGCCCGCCGACTGTGGAAAAACTATCCTGAGCACAATCTGTGAGAGGGGTAGAGAGAGAGAGAGAGTGGGAGACACAGAGATAGGAGATGAATACAGAATAATGAGTGTTCAACAGATAACCCAAAACCGTCCTACTAGAGGCTACACTGTAGCCTCTACAGACTAAAGGCCTGCATCCATCCTTCCTTAACACCAAGGAGAGAAAGAGAGATATAAACCTTCATTTGAACAGTTACCAAAATGCTCTAGGACACTAATCTCTACAGACTGAAGGTCTGCATCTATCTTTAAGATCTTTGCCTGGCCGTCATAGAAATAGAAACAACACTACACTTATAAAACTACTCGGATTACAATTACAAACCGTCCATTGCAAAAGCAACCTAAGTATTCTGTGTGTGACAAGACAACTCAAGAAAATCTGTTAAAAAGGCTAACATACCTTTTCAATCACAAGATACTGATACATACAGTATGTAAGTAACTGACTCTAAACATTAGTGTCAGTGAATCATCCCTGTTTTACTCACGGTTGTTGGCGACAGTCATGGATATAAAGGAGCAGATGGGCTGAACCATCTCTGTGTGGGGGTGAGAGAGCTGCTGCAGCCAGCCCTTGACCAGGGGGAAGGCTGACACACACATACGCTGGCTCTCCTCTAGGGAAAGAACATTTTTCTTCTTCCACCAAGCTACACACATGCATGCATAACCACCCTTGTTTATTTAATGTACAGCTGCATAGAACACTGTACAAGGACACAAATACACACACGTTACCATTCTGGGGGTTGTTGACACAGCCACAGAGAGCACGGGACACAGAGGTCCAGAGTTGGAACAGCTGAGTGACGTTAGCAGGTCTCACTGTGGCCTCGCCAGAGAGAGGGAAACTAGTCCTGGGGAGAGAAACAAACATCAATCAACCTGAATTGGAGTTGTCCTGTACGGTTTTACTTTAATACAATGTCATCAGCTGCTTACCTCTTGACCATGCAGGTCTTGATTGTAAAAGATAATTAGTTGTCTATTTCGACCCATGTCTGCCGGAAACCCAGTGTGGTGCATTTCAGTGTTTACCTGAACAAGTCCAGCAGGATATCCAGACAGCCCGAGGTCTGAGCGAACGTCTGGCCAGACCCTGAAGCAGCACACACACAATTAACCATATTTGTATGTACAATATATATAGCCTAGTGCTTTTCACATTAACATCAATAAAGCCTTGTTCACACTGGAGGTTTTGAAGTGACTCAAATCCTTTTTTTTTTTGCATATCCAAATCTATAATTTTTCCTGCAAAACTGATTTGAGCATTAAGCCCTGCAGTGTGAACAAGGCTTAGGTGCTTCACAGTAACCCAGCTTAGACTTCAAAAATCAAGCAGTAGTACAGTGGCAAGGAAAAACTCCCTGGAAGGTAGAAACCTTGAGAGGCACTAGACAGGGAGCCCCATCCTCCTCTGGCTGTACCAGGTAAAACACCTGCCTGTCATGACAATCACCCCCTGTCCGAAATCAGCTCTCAACCCTCAATCCCAGCAGGACCAAAGAAACCCAAAGTCAGTTTTTCCTGTCTGCTCTTACTGTTGTTGGCGACGAGGACAGAGAGCAGGTAGACAGCTACTCTCCTCTGGGTCAGTGGGCTGTCCTGCTGCATCAGACACTCTGCCAGATCACTGAATGTCTCCCTCCTACACAGGGCCTGCTTACAGTACACTGCACATACACACGTGTTTACAATACACGTACATCAGCATCAGAGAGAAACTGCTTAAAGTACACTACCAACATATACACACACACCATTGGCCTCCGCCAGCATTCCCAGTGTGAACTGAGCAGTCTCCCTGACCTCTGAGTGAGCACTGGATTTAGAGAGGTTGTGCACAAACACCACTCCTCCCATCTCTCTGAAGAAGTCCACATTCTCTTCTGAAACAGAGAAAATCAGTGACATTACATTACTATTAGTGATTCATTTATCTATTAAATCGATCTACAGAAGATTTGCTGTTTGTGTGGGCGTGTGTGTGTGTGTGTGTGAGAGACCTCTCTGTTGACAGATGGAGTAGATGGTGAAAAGAGCTTGTTTCTGTGAAGCAGGACATTTCATCTGGTACTTCAGACACTCAAGCAACAAACTCAGATCTGTCTTTGTGGCTGTAAAGTAGAAAAATACATTTAAAAAAAGACAAACCAAACAAATAAATGAACAAAAACATAAAGTAGTGTCATGTGTAACATATAAAAGTCCAGCAATAATACTCACCATTATGTTTGCTTATGCTGGAAACATACATTTCCATCTTCAATGGATTGAGCTGCCAGGGTGGGACATGTATATGCTAGGACTGTAGGACAGATGTTGTTACCAAAGAAATATAGGCTGTATTAACCTGTGCTGTTGCTGTAACTAGCTAGCTAGCAAGAAAGTACGATCGAAGAGGTTTAGAAACTCTGTGGGATGGTGCTTTCAAAACAACTGGGAAGTCGAAAAATAAACGAGGTAAAATCACGACGTCAGTGATCTTTAGGTCGGAAACTCCGAGCTCTCTGAAGAGGCCCGAGTTGCAGACTTGGACTTCCAAGTTGGATGACCGTTCAAAACGCGTTTTCCCTCACTCTCAGTTACCAGTTGTATTTGAGGCCGGATATGTTATGAACGCGGCAGTAGTCACAGATTGTTGTCACCACCTGAGTTAGCTAACGTTAGCTATCTGCTACTAGATGTGTCACGACTCTCATGAGCGACCTTGCACAAAAACAAAAAACCCCAGCTATTTAGCTACCTGTCTAGTACTTGCCAATTCATCAATACACTTCTTTAATTACAATTCAAATTAAAGCATACACTCTTACATTGTCATTTGCTGGACAGTTTATGTGTTGATGCCTATGCTGGTGCACCGGATGGAAGATTGTGGACAGCCAGTTGATGGAGAATGACTCAAATTTACCGCCACGACGCCATCGTCTCTGATTGGCCACAGTAAAGGCGCTACTTGTAGGGGTCCGAACGAAGCCAGAGCCTATTTTTTTTAAACCTAGATAACGTTAGCTAAATATCAACAGGTCAAGGTGTCTTAGCTTCAGTATTATTTACAGTAGTGTAAAATACATGGTTATGCGTTAGCCTGGGCAGCCGCTAGTGGATCTCCAGTGTCTATGTAGTTAGCTACTATAGTTACTAGTGGAGATCCATAAAGCTCACGATTTAGCCGCGAAGGCAGAGGTTGGTTAAGTTAGCAGCTGCCCAGGCTTTAGCTCGGAGTAAAACTCATGTCATTTACGTTTGCCTTGCACATTTCAGACGTTTCCTAGCTAGCTAATGTTACATTGCAACAGTAACCAGGCCAACTAGGCAGGGGTCACTTTTAGAAATCTGCATTTTCAAAACACACACCATCATAAAAATATGTTTTAATAACGCGGCATAGGCCTTGCAACATTTACGGTGATATGGCCTCTGCAGAAGTCGGCATTCATACTTCTAGCGCTTTTCCCAGCAGCTCACAGATGTGAGTTTGTGTTTATACAGGACCTCCCACCCTCACCTACCGTTAATGTGGAGCCCTAAAATTTAAGAGGCGTACGGCTAAGCCGTACAGAGTTAAATGTGGCCTCTGCGTGCTTACAATTGCATTTTCGGATCAAGCATCAATTGTCTAGTGATCCAGCATTTTTTTATTTAACCATTTATTTAACTGTACAAATTCTTATTTACAATGACGGCCAAACCTGGACGACGCTGGGACAATTGTGCGCCGCCCTATGGGACTCCCAATCACGGCCGGATGTGATTCAGCCTGGATTCGAACCAGGGACTGTAGTGACGGTTCTTGCACTGAAATGCAGTGCCTTAGGCAGCTGCGCTACCCAGGGACGTGCAACTATAGTTTTTCACACAAAATAAAAGAATGCAAAGCTATTTGGCTAGCAACTACGCTACACGGCATAAGAAAACCAGCTAGTTTACGATGAAAGAGAAAGGTCTTTTTTGCAAACATGGCCATCAGATTTATCATGTTTATCATAGAAAGAATTTAGCCAGCTACATTTTCTAGTGTTTTGCTTGAAGTTAATCTCATATTTTAACTAGCTACCGAAGAAAATGTGTTGGTTAGCTAGCGAACTACATATCAGGGGCAAGAGGGACGTCGCACGTAACCTGTGTGGAACTAGCCACAATAGTGGCGTATGCTATTCCCTTTCAAAATAAAAGTCCACCATTTCAAAGTGATCAAACGAGTACAAATAGTGTAATCCTGCAATTTGGACTAAATAATTCTGAGCGAGGTCGGAATGTTGTTATATATATTCAACAAAAGACAATGAGAAAAGTGTACACAAAAAATTACAAATTTGTTGAAATCGGACTGTGGATGTATTAGACTTTAGAATTGCGTTGGGGCATACCACTTTGCCAGTGGCATCTAAATTGAGGGAGGACTATTTTTTTACTAAAATGTTCCCAGTACCCACCATGAGGTTGCTACAAGCTAGCCTATGATTGAAAGTTTACAAAGTAGGTGCATACAGGTCAAGAGACACATTTTAGGTTCCAGACAATGACACATGGACAGACAGTGACATTCAGTACCACCTTGCAAACTCTTGCCTGCATCTAGCTGATATAGGGTGTAATCATTAGTCCAACACTTGCAAACAAGAGTTTCTATTGGACAAATTCAGGTATGTTTATCCCTGTTTTGTTCCGTTTGCTTTATTTAAGTAACTTCCGTTTAAGAAACTTAAGTTTAAGAATCCTTTTCAACAGAATCGGTGGAATGAATACACCCCTGATCACCCGTAAACAAAGTTCACTTTCATAGCAGCCACATTGTATTCCTTCTCGCATCCATGCACTCTACTCCTCTCACCTCTTCCCTTCACTTGTGGGTTTCAATGCACAACACAGCTGTATGTGGCCAGGCAAAATAACCTTTCCAAACCAAACCGCTACACACAGCCTACATTGTTGTCACCATATTAGCTAAAGTAACATCATTGTCAGCATAGCTAATAGAACTAATGCGTTAGTAAACCCGCTACAATCATGAAGCAATGTTAGTGTACTAACATTTACCGGCGGGCCCCGGTGGCAATAAATTATTAGTACCAAAAGCTTACCTTGACTTGGAAGAGTTCCAGTGTTGTGTTAGAAAGTCATAGCCAGCTAGCTAACATAGCATCCCTCTGTTTGAGCAGGGTGTTTCAGTAGGCTAAACTAGCTAGTTGCATTTGCTAGCTAAGTAAGTGAAACTGAAAGTGTTTTTTTTATTTTTAAATCTCTCTATTTCTCTCTTGCTTCTCCTTAATTTTGGAAGAAATGTATTTGTTCAAAACTGTTTAACCATTGTATTTCTTTCTCTTTGGGTCAACTACCTCCTGATAGCTAGCTGTAACTAATGCTTTCAGTACTAGATTAATTACCTGATCCATTGATTGGGTGGACAACATGTCAGTTCATGCTGCAAGAGCTCTGATAGGCTGGAGGATGTCCCCCGGAAGTTGTCATCATTACTGTGTACTGTAAGTCTATGGAAGGGGGTGAGAACCATGAGCCTCCTAGGTTTTGTGTTGAAGTCAATATACCCAGAGGAGGACGGAAGCTAGCTGTCCTCCGGCAACACCATGGTGCTACCCTACAGAGTGCTGTTAAGGCTACTGTAGACCTTCTTTGCATAATAGTGTGTTTTAATCAGTTATTTGGTGATGTGATTATATTTAGAATAGTTTTATCTTAAAAGGATAACTTTCTAAATGTTTTACCATTTTAATATTTATGAAATTCACTGAGGAGGATGGTCCTCCCCTTCCTCCTCTGAGGAGCCTCCACTGTTCTATGCACTGTACAGCCTTACCTATGGATCTTGGGTCCATGAATTGGGATATCAGCCTACTCAGTGACACCCACAGATTACAATTCTGAAGAGTTTACACAAATATTAGCGCTGTAGCTCATATTAGGGAACTTTAACTGTGTGAAATCGCCTCATTATTCAGACTATTGTGCATATTGAACATTCATATTACAATGTACAACCTTACCTATAGATCTTAAGTCCATGAAATGGGGTATCAGCCTACTCAGTGACACCCACAGAACCCAACTGTGAAGAGTTTTCTTACTGCAGGACTTTGCAACCAGTGTGAAATGATCCACATTAAAGGGAATAAAAAATTAAACTTCATATTCATCATCTCCAGCGACATCCCAACATCAACAAGTTTGAGTACAAGTTTGGACACACGTACTCATTCAAGGGTTTTTCTATCTTTTTTAAAACTATTTTCTACATTGTAGAATAATAGCAAAGACATCAAAACTATGAAATAACACATATGGAATCATGTAGTAACCAAAAAAGTGTTAAACAAATCAAAATATATTTTAGATTTTAGATTCTTCAAAGTAGCCACCCTTTGCCTTGATGACAGCTTTGCACACTCTTTGCATTCTCACAACCAGCTTCATGGGGTAGTCACCTGGAATATAAAATCACAAGATACACACGCACACTGATGTCATTGGAAACACTGATCTTCCTCTATCTTTTTTTACTACAAAACATAGAAACACACCATTTTAACTTATGTTGATGTTGGGGTGGGGCTGGAGATGATGAATATGAAGTTGCATTTTTTTCTTTAAGCGCACCAGTCAACATACTATGTTTTGAATCTAATCAAATATTATTTGTTTCATGCTTCACAAGTAAACAGGTGTAGACTAACAGTGAAATGTTTACTTGCGGGTCCTGTACAATGCAGAATTAAAGAGAAAACATTTAATTGAAAAAATAGAAATAGTTACACGAGAAATAAACACACAGTGAATAACAATGACGAGTAAAAATAACATGGCTATATATATGGAGTACCAGTACCGAGTGAATGTGCAGGGGTAAGAGGTAACTGAGGTAGCTAAGTACATGTAGGTAGGGTTAAAGTGACTAGGCAACAGGATAGTAGTAGCAGCAGCGGTTAGCCATTTGATTAGCTATTTAGTGGTCTTGTTTAGCGGTCTTATGGCTTGGGGGTAGAGGTTGTTCAGGGTCCTGTTGGTTCCTGACTTGGTGCACTGGTACCGCTTGCCGTGGGTAGCAGAGAGAACGGTATGGCTTGGGTCGCTGGAGTCTTTCACAATTTTTTGGGGCCTTCCTCTGACACCACCAGGTATAGAGGTCCTGGATGGCAGGGAGCTCTGCTTTCTTGGACTTAACTTGCTTACCACTTTGTCCATGTGGTTTCTTCATCACAGACTCCATTAAATGATGACCTATTCCTAAATATTTGGTCAAATTATACATTTTGTGTATAGTTTACTAGAGACAAAGGTGGCTCAATTGACTATTTTGGCTCAACTTTCCCCACTCACCCCTACTAGACTTTAGTTGAGAAACCAACTGCTTCAAAGACACAATGTAAACAATGATGGACTAGGGCGGCAGGTAGCCTAGCAGTTAAGAGTGTTGGGCGATTAACCGAAAGGTCGCTGGTTTGAATCTCAAAACCAACTAGGTGAACAATCTGTTTATGTGCCCTTGAGCAAGGCATTTAACCCTAATTGCTCTGGATAAGAGTGTCGGCTAAATGACTAAAATGTAAATGAGCTGGCATAGCTGTTAACGACCTAGATTATGCTAATGGATGCACCTTTACACATTTAAATCGCTTGGCCTGACAAAATGAATACACTAAAGTAAACACACTAAATGGTAAAACAAATTAGTTTTAAGCAAAATAGTGTTCTTTTTTTGACAACTGCAAACTTGAAAAGGGTTACTGGCTCAAATGGGTTACTGTTTTTTGCTTTCCTCTGGAAAATCGTTTCTTTAAATAAATACTGTTTAAAACATTATTTAAATTGAAATGTGTCATTATTGTGTATCTTAAATACTGTCACCGAGTAGGCTGACACACCATTTCATGGATCCAAGATCCATATGTAAGGCTGTACATTGCAATATGAATGTTCAATACATAGTAGATTTACTGGTGAGCTTAATGTGGCTCTTTCACACCGGTTTCAAAGTCCCGCAATAAGCCCTAGGATGTAAATATTTGTGTAAACTCTTTAGAATTGTAATCTGTGGCTGTCACAGAGTAGGCTGATACCGCAATTCATGGACCACAGATCCATCTAACACATCCACTGTGCGATTTCAACAGATTAACAAATTGTTGTCTTTTGTTGTTAAGACAACATGCCAACGTTGTTTAGCATTATCTAGTCCAAATATGGCAGGATTCAACTATTTGAGGCAGCGAGAAGAGGGAATGTGGATTAAAATGGCTAGTATGAAGTGACTCTCATTCACTGGTTGCTATAATATATATATATATATATACACTATATATATATATATATACACTATATATATATATATATACACTATATATATATATATATATATATATATATACACTATATATATATATATATATATATATATACACTATATATATATATACACTATATACATATATATAATATATATATATATATACACTATATATATATATATATATATATACACTATATATATATATATATATATACACTATATATATATATACACTATATATATATATATATATATATACACTATATATATATATATACATATATATATATATACACTATATATATATATACATATATATATATATATACACTATATATATATACACTATATATATATATACACTATATATATATACACTATATATATATATATATATATATATATACACACACTATATATATATATATATACACACACACAGTTGAAGTCAGAAGTTTACATACACCTTAGCCAAATAGATTTAAACTCCGTTTTTCACAATTCCTGACATTTAATCCTAGTAAAAATTCCCTGTTTTAGATCAGATAAGATCACCACTTTATTTTAAGAATGTGAAATGTCAGACTAATAGTAGAGAGAATGATTTATTCCAGCTTATTTCTTTCATCACATTCCCAGTGAGTCAGAAGTTTACACACATTCAATTAGTATTTAGTAGCATTGCCTTTAAATTGTTTAACTTGGGTCAAAAGTTGCGGGTAGCCTTCCACAAACTTCACACAATAAGTTGGGTGAATTTTGGACATTCCTCCTGACAGAGCTGGTGTAACTGAGTCAGGTTTATAGGCCTCCTTGCTCGCACACGCTTTTTCAGTTCTGCCCACAAACCTTCTATAGGATCGAGGTCAGGACTTTGTGATGGCCACTCTGTCACGTAGAGTAGGCCAGAAGGCTAAACTGGAAAACCTAACCTCTATAAAAAATAAAAAGATGGCGGAGCCGCAAAAGTTCTTCTGTGCAACGGTGTTTATTTACATAGTGATTCCGGAACAAAACAACAGTACTGCCATCAAACGTATACCTTATGGGACAGCTTAAAAACAAAGCTGCCCCACCCACAGCTCAATCCAAAATGCCCCTCCCCATGAACTGAAAGAGAGGCTCCTTTTGTAGGGGTAGCCCCTCCCCTCAGAACAATTAACACAAATTAATTAAGCAATTACCTATTCAACATACAGTTTCCATTTATCTAAACATACCAAAATATATACATTGCAACACGTTTATGAAACAACATCACAATATAACATTTACAAAATTACATCACTACTGACAGTGTCTTCCAATATGCCCGTTTACATTAATGAGCCATTCCGGACAGGCACTACAAAGTAAGCCCAATTCCCTTAGCTCGGGTCCTTATCCAGCATACCTGGAAGCTACAGAGATGGAGAGAGAGAGGAACAGAACAAACAACCGCACTCATCCATAACATCGATAAGTATACTAAATATTGCTTATATTAAATATGAACACCTGTCTTTATTTCTTTATACCCTAAATGGTTACTGAAGTAAGTGTGAAATGTATGTACTAAGATAGAGACGTTAACTTGTGTGTCGACCCACATTGTTAACTTATCTGATAACGGAGCAGGGAAGAGTGATGAATGTGTGCGTGCGTTAAAGTACCAAATGCTGCCCGCGGCCAGTGACGGACTTCTACGTCACATTACCTTCCTCCTCTCCTGAAGCGACCAGGTTCGGGAGTCTGGATAGGTAGTCTGCCGTGACATTTTCTTTTCCTGCCTTATGACGGACACAGAACCTGAAAGGCTGGAGCTCCAGATACCACCTGGTCACACGAGAATTCCGGTCCTTCATGGTCTGGATCCAGGTCAGTGCTCTGTGGTCTGTGTGCAGGTCAAATTCCCTCCCAAGAAGGTAGTAACGGAGGCTATCTAGGGCCCACTTTATAGCCAGGCACTCCTTCTCGATTGTCGAATACCTGGTTTCCCTCGGCAACAGCTTCCGACTCAGGTACAGTACAGGAAGCTCTTCTCCTGGCTCCCCTTGGGCCAGTACAGCTCCAATTCCCACAGCCGAAGCGTCCACCTGCACGAGAAACCTCTTCTGAAAATCAGGGGTCTGGAGAACAGGGAATGAGCACAGTCGTTTTTTCAGTATCCTGAAGGCTTCCTCACACTCCTCAGTCCACTTCACAGGGTTGCTGGCCACCTTTGAAGTGAGGTTGGTTAGAGGGACAGCGATGGTCGAAAACTGCGGAATGAATCTCCGGTACCATCCTGCCAGACCTAGGAAGGACTTCACCTGTGTCTTGGTTCTGGGTTGAGGGCTGTTCCTGATGGACTCCACTTTGTCCACCTGAGGTCGAACTTCACCCTTACCCAGCTGGTAACCCAGATACTTAGTCTCCTGTTTTGCCCACTCACACTTCAGGAGGTTAAGCGTGAGGCCTGCATCATGGATCTTCCCCAGGACTCTGCTAAGATGCTGTATGTGCTCCTCCCAGGAGTGGCTGTAGATCACCACGTCATCCAAGTAAGCAGCACAGTAATCGTCACAGTCCTGGAGGACCTTGTCCATAAGCCTCTGGAAAGTTGCAGGGGCCCCATGAAGGCCAAACGGCATGACCTTAAACTGGAACAGGCCCATCGGTGTCCGGAAGGCAGTGTAGGCCTTGGATTGTTCGTCCAGGGGCACCTGCCAGTACCCTTTGCAGAGATCCAATGTGGTGATGTAATGAGCTCTACCGATTCTCTCCAGTAAGTCGTCAATGCGGGGCATGGGGTAGGCATCAAACTGGGAGATGGCATTCACTTTACGGAAGTCCATGCAGACACGCAAAGAGCCATCCTTCTTTGGGACAATGACAATAGGGCTGCTCCATTCACTTGATGATGGCTCGACAACATCCATCTCTATCATGGTGTGGACCTCTTCTTTGAGGGCTACCACCAGCCTCTCAGGCACACGGTAAGGATGCTGGCGGACAGGGTTCTGGCCAGGCTTCAAACGAATGACGTGTTCCAGGACTTTGGTTCTTCCTGGCCTCTGACTGAAGAGGGCCGGATACTTGCCAAACAGCTGCTTCAGCTCATCTTGCTTGTCTTCTTCTAGGTGAGCCAGTATGACCTCTGCTCGTCCTTTCCATGCCTCTGTGACCCCATCTGACTCGTCCTCTTCTTCTACTCTGCGGACCAGAAAGGACTTTACCTTGGAGAGTTCCCCTTTCTCCTCCCAGGCCTTGAGGAGGTTCACATGGTAGGTTTGCTTCTCCTTACCCTTGTCCGGGTGCAGCACCTCGTAGGTCACCGGGCCCATCTTCCTCCCGATTAGGTACGGCCCTTGCCACTGCGCAAGGAGCTTGCTGGTAGACGAGGGAAGGAGGAGCAGGACTTTCTGTCCTGGCTCAAACGCTCTGTGGCGAGCGTGCTGGTCATACCCTCGCTTCTGGGCCTTCTGGGCTTGCTGAAGGTTTGCCCTAGCTTCCTCTCGGTACCGCTCCAGCCTGTCTCGCATCTGGAGAACGTACTGGACAATCCCCTGTCCTGAGGTAGCTACTGGGGAACCTTCCCAGCACTTCTTCAGCAGGTCCAGTGGTCCCTGCACTGGCCATCCATAGAGGAGTTCGAATGGTGAGAAACCTGTCGATGCCTGAGGCACCTCCCTGTAAGCAAAAAGCAGAAAGGGTAACCACTTATCCCAGTCTTTACCAGTGTCAGCCACAAACTTCCTCAGCATATTCTTGAGCGTTTGATTGAATCTCTCTACAAGCCCATCCGTTTGGGGATGGTAGGGAGTGGTCCTCAAGCCTTTAATGCCCAGCTGTCGGTGGAGTTGGACCATCAGTCGTGAAGTGAAGTTTGTGCCTTGGTCCGTCAGGATTTCATCTGGGATTCCTACACGAGAAAAGAGCTGAACAAGAGCACTGATTATTTTTGGAGTGGTTATGGAACGGAGTGGGAAGGCTTCTGGGAACCGGGTGGCATAGTCACAGATCACCAATATATACTGGTAACCTGCACTACTCTTCTCCAAGGGTCCAACAATGTCCATTGCAATTCTCTTGAATGGGGTAGAGATAACTGGCAGTGAACATAGAGGAGCCCGGTCAGACCTACGGACAGCACTGGTTTTCTGGCACGTGGGGCATGTTTTGCAGTATGTTTGTACATCAGTATACATGGAGGGCCAAAAGAAACGGGAGCCTAGCCTAAGATAGGTCTTATGTTGCCCTAGATGGCCTGCCCATGGAACTGTATGTGCAAGGTTGAGAACAAGTGGTCTACATGTAGATGGCACCACTAACTTCCTGCTATCTGCTTCTGACCCAAGGTAGAGTATGTGGTTGTCTACTGTGTATATTCCCCCACATGAAGATTGGCTGTCCCCAGCTAAGGCCTTATCAAATAAACCTTTCAAGGTTGCGTCAGACTTCTGCAGTGTAGCAAAATTTTGTGGAACTTCCCATTGCACTTCTAACCCAGACACATCAGCAACAGGTACAGGGGTTCCCACATACTTCTCAAGACGCCGCTGGCGGCGTGACTTTCTGGGCCCTTTGGTTCCCCCCTCACACAGACTATCACACAAGTCAGGCAGAGGTTGTAAACCAGCTTTGGCCTGTGCACGAGTGACAACTGAACATGACACCTGAACATCAGACTGGCAAACTGACTGCTCATATAGCTGACCCCCCACACTTCCCAACAGATCAGAGAGTACAGGCACATCCCTCCCCAAAATCATCTCAAAAGGTAGCTTCTCCATTACCCCAACTTTGAGGAGGTATTTCTGACCCTGAATCTCCACTGTGAGTTCAGCTGTGGGCTGCTGTGACTGGTCACCATGGACACATTGGATCAGTGTCTGGTGACCGTAATCAATGTCATTAACAGGTACATTACATTTTCTGATCAACGACAGGGAACTGCCGGTGTCAATCATTGCAGTAAGACTTTTACCATTCACTTTTACAGGTACCAAGACTGACCCTTCCCCAGTCTGTCTATTCTGAACACCATCCCCCTCTCTGGGCACATAACAGTAACCTGAGAGCTTGGATTTACGTAGCGGACACATTGAAGCCTTGTGCCCCTGCTGTCGGCAGTAAAAACAGGTCAGACCCCTCCCATCAGAGCGAACTGCATAATCCCTTACCTCCCTCCTCCCAGACACATAACCCCCAGAGTTACCTCCACCATCTCGGGTATCTCTGATGTCCCTTGTGTCTCGGAGACTCCTTGGAGCGGGTGCTGCAGGTCGTGGTGGGCCCCCTTTACGTGCATTATGGTACCGCAGCGCAAGCTTGGCCGCCATAAGCCCGTCCTTGGGCTCATGCTCTCGAACCCAGGTTCGAATGTCGTGTGGTAGAACTTGTAGAAGTTGCTCGAGGATGATGACCTCACCGATCTCGTCCTGTGTCTTCTCCTCTGGTTGAACCCATCGTCGGTAGAGACCCTTGAGGCGGTGGTACGTCTCTGTCGGTGACTCACCCGATGGCGTCGATGCAACTCTAAAGCGTTGACGGTAGGTCTCCGAGGAGATGTCGAACTTCATCAGCAGCGCTTCCTTCAAGCCGTTGTAGACGTTGGACAGCCCCTCATCCATTGCTGTGTAAGCCTCTAAGGCCTTGCCCGTGAGCAATGGGACAAGCCTGCAGGCCCACTCTACTTCCGGCCACTGCCACGTCTTGGCCATTCGCTCAAACCTCAGCAAGTAGTTTTCAATGTCCTCCCCCTGCTGGTATGAGGGCATCTTTGGCTCCTTCCTCAGGAATGCTGGAAGATGAACGTTAACACTGCTGGACTGGTCTCCTGGTGCTGGGGCTGGCCTCATTACTGCTTGGGGATCCTGCTGTGGAGTTGAAGTCCCTGCTGCGTCGAGCCTTTGTCGTCCTGGTGTTGGCAGACCCAATCTTGGGCTCTCACTGACGAGTTCCACTTGGTGAGGAGCTGTGAGGATAGATTGGCGTAGGCCCCGAAACTCCTGCTTGAGGTCTTCGTCCCTCTTCTCAAGGCAGGTGAAAAGTTGCTGGAAAAGGGCTACCATGGTTGGGTGTGGTTCTGGTCCCCCAACTGCTCCTTCAGTTAGCTGGTCTCTTATTGCTGTATCTGCTGGTTCAACCGGTAGTTCAAACAGTTCTGGTTGTGTTTGGCCCCTTGGTCGGGCTCCTAGTTTCTCATAATTAACCTCTTCACCAGAAGATTCCATGGTATTCCACCCAGTTTCAACTTCAATTACCTTTTATGACAGTTGATGCTGCTGCTGAGAATGCAATCCTGTACGCATTCCTTTACCTCTCTTGTTGGAATTCACTGATTTGCGGTGCGCCATCCCACTGCTGCCACCATATGTCACGTAGAGTAGGCCAGAAGGCTAAACTGGAAAACCTAACCTCTATAAAAAATAAAAAGATGGCGGAGCCGCAAAAGTTCTTCTGTGCAACGGTGTTTATTTACATAGTGATTCCGGAACAAAACAACAGTACTGCCATCAAACGTATACCTTATGGGACAGCTTAAAAACAAAGCTGCCCCACCCACAGCTCAATCCAAAATGCCCCTCCCCATGAACTGAAAGAGAGGCTCCTTTTGTAGGGGTAGCCCCTCCCCTCAGAACAA
Source organism: Salmo salar (assembly GCF_965601325.2). NCBI lineage: Eukaryota > Metazoa > Chordata > Actinopteri > Salmoniformes > Salmonidae > Salmo > Salmo salar. Next base: position 94,318,167 of record NC_138300.1, on the reverse strand, counting down.
TTAACACAAATTAATTAAGCAATTACCTATTCAACATACAGTTTCCATTTATCTAAACATACCAAAATATATACATTGCAACACGTTTATGAAACAACATCACAATATAACATTTACAAAATTACATCACTACTGACAGTGTCTTCCAATATGCCCGTTTACATTAATGAGCCATTCCGGACAGGCACTACAAAGTAAGCCCAATTCCCTTAGCTCGGGTCCTTATCCAGCATACCTGGAAGCTACAGAGATGGAGAGAGAGAGGAACAGAACAAACAACCGCACTCATCCATAACATCGATAAGTATACTAAATATTGCTTATATTAAATATGAACACCTGTCTTTATTTCTTTATACCCTAAATGGTTACTGAAGTAAGTGTGAAATGTATGTACTAAGATAGAGACGTTAACTTGTGTGTCGACCCACATTGTTAACTTATCTGATAACGGAGCAGGGAAGAGTGATGAATGTGTGCGTGCGTTAAAGTACCAAATGCTGCCCGCGGCCAGTGACGGACTTCTACGTCACACACTCCAATACCTTGACTTTGTTGTCCTTATTAAGCCATGTTGCCACATCTTTGGAAGTATACTTGGTGTCATTGTCCATTTGGAAGACCCATTTGTGTCCAAGCTTTAACTTCCTGACTGATGTCTTGAGATGTTGCTTCAATATATCAACATAATTCTGATTTGTGAGGTGCACCAGTCCCTCCTGCAGCAAAGCACCCCCACAACATGATGCGGCCACACCGGTGGTTCACGGTTGGGATGGTGTTCTTCGGCTTACAAGCCTCCCCCTTTTTCCTCCAAACATAACGATGGTCATTATGGCCAAACAGTTCTATTTTTGTTTCATCAGACCAGAGGACATTTCTCCAAAAAGTACGATCTTTGTCCCCATGTGCAGTTGCAAACCGTAGTCTGGGTTTTTTATGGCGGTTTTGGAGCAGTGGCTTCTTCCTTGCTGAGCAGCCTTTCAGGTTATGTTGATATAGGACTCGTTTTACTGTGGAGCGGTATGACGGCTGCATGGTCCCATGTTGTTTATACTTGCATACTATTGTTTGTACAGATGAACGTGGGACCTTTAGGCGTTTGGAAATTGCTACCAAGGATGAACCAGACTTTTTTTCTGAGGTCTTGGCTGATTTCTTTTGATTTTCCCATGATGTCAAGCAAAGAAGCACTGAGTTTGAAGGTAGGCCATGAAATACATCCACAGGTACACCTCCAATTGACTCAAATGATGTCAATTAGCCTATCAGAAGCTTCTAAAGCTCTGACATAATTTTCTGGAATTTTCCAAGCTATTTAAAGGCACAGTCAACCTAGTGTTTGTAAACTTCTGACCCACTGGAATTGTGATGCAGTGAATTATATGTGAAATAATCTGTCTGTAAACAATTGTTGGAAAAATTACTTGTGTCATGCACAAAGTAGATGTCCTAACCGACTTGCCAAAACTATAGTTTGTTAACAAGAAATTTGTGGAGTGGTTGAAAAACGAGTTTTAATGACTCCAACCCAATTGTATGTAAACTTCTGACTTCAATTGTATTTATATATATATATATATATATATATATATATATATATATATATATATATATACACATTGTAGAACATATCAAATCAAATTGTATTTGTCACATGCGCCAAATACAACAGGTGTAGACCTTGCAGTGAAATGCTTACTTACAAGACCTTAACCAACAATGCAGTTTAAGAAAATCCCATAAAAAGTAAGAGATAAGAATAACAAATAATTAAAGAGCAGCGGTAAATAACAATAGCGGGGCTGTATACAGGGGGTAGCGGGGGGTAAAATGAGGTAAAACTGATTTAAGTTTCCCTGCATTAAAGTCCCCAGCCACTAGGGCGCCACCTGTGGATGAGCGTTTTCCTGTTTAAGCGGAATACAGCTCATTGAGTGCGGTTTTAGTGCCAGCCTCGGTCTGTGGTGGTATGTAGACAGCTACGAAAAATACAGCTCAAAACTCTAGATAGATAGTGTGATCTACAGCTTATCATGAGATACTCTACCTCAGGCGAACAAAACCCTGAGACTTCCTTAGATATCGTGCACCAGTTATTGTTTACAAATATGCATAGGCCCCCGTTCCATGTCTTACCAGAGGCTGCTGTTCTGTCCTGCCGATAGAGTGTATAACCCGCCAACTGTATGTTCTTAATGTCGTCGTTCAGCCACGACTCGGTGAAGCATAAGATATTACAGTTTTTAATGTCCCGTTGGTAGGATATACATGCTTTCAGTTTGTCTCATTTGTTTTCCAGCGATTGAAGGTTAGCTAGCAGAACGGAAGGCAAGGGCAGATTAGCCACTCGTCGCCTGATCCTCACAAGGCATCCTGAAACCTACGTATCCTTTTCAAGCGAATCACGGGGATCTGGGCCTGGTCGGGTGTCCGTAGTATATCCCTTGCGTCCGACTCATTGAAGAAGAACTCCTCGTCCAATTTGAGGTGAGTAATCCCAGTTCTGATGTCCAGAAGCTCTTTTCTGTCATTAGAGATGGTAGCAGCAACATTATGTACAAAACAAGTAAAGAACAACACGAAAAAACAAACAAGCAAAGCACCCCCACACCATAACAGCTCCTCCTCCATGCTTTACGGTGGGAAATATACGTGCGGAGATCATCCGTTCACCCACACGGTGTCTCACAAAGACACAGCGGTTGGAACCAAAAATCTCCAATTTGGACACCAGACCAAAGGACACATTTCCACCGGTCTAATGTCCATTGCTCGTGTTTCTTGGCCCAAGCAAGTCTCTTCTTATTATTGGTGGCCTTTAGTAGTGGTTTCTTTGCTACAATTCGACCATGAAGGCCTGATTCACACAGTCTCCTCTGAACAGTTGATGTTGAGATGTCTGTTACATGAACTCTGTGAAACATTTATTTGGGCTGCAATTCCTGAGGCTGGTAACACTAATGAATGTATCCTCTGCAGCAGAGGTAACTCTGGGTCTTCCATTCCTGTGGCGGTCTTTCAAAGTTCTTGACATTTTTCATTATTGACTGACTTTCATGTCTTAAAGTAATGATGGACTGTCATTTCTCTTTGCTTATTTGAGCTGTTCTTGCCATAATATGGACTTGGTCTTCTACCAAATAGAGCTATCTTGTCACAACACAACTGTTGGCTCAAATGCATAAAGAAGGAAAGATATTCCACAAATTAACTTTTAAGAAGGGACCCCTGTTAATTCAAATGCATTCCAAGTGACAACCTCATGAAGCTGGTTGAGAGAATGCCACGAGTGTGCAAAGCTGTCATCAAGGCAAAGGGTGGCCATTTGAAGAATCTCAAATATAAAATATATTTTGATTTGTTTAACATTTTTTGGTTACTACATGATTCCATACGTGCTATTTCATAGTTTTGATGTCTTCACTAATATTCTACAATATAGAAAAACAATAGTAAAACATTTAAGTAAAACATTTAATAAATAATGGACATGGAACGAGACAGGAACAGCGTCATCAAACAGGTAACACAAACAAAATACAATTAATGCATCAGCAGGGAACAGAGCAGGGAACTGACAAATATAGGGGAGGAAATAAACAGATGAGTGAGTGAGTCCAGGTGAGTCCAATATCGCTGATGCGCGTGACGAGGGAAGGCAGGTGTGCATAATTGATGACAGGAGTGCGTGATGCAGGGCAGCCTGGCGTCCTCAAGCGCCAGGGGAGGGAAGAGCGGAGCAGACGCGACAGTACCACCCCCTTGGGGCACCACCCGGCATCCCACCTGGGCAAACCGGCCAAGACATGTGCGCTGGGCAAGCCGGTTGGGGCGTGGGAGCCCAATGAACCGGCAGGAGCCTGAGAGCCTGGCGAGCCGGCTGAAGCATGGGAGTCTAACATCCGGCTGAGGCAAGAAGCTTGTCGATCCCGCTGTAGAGATGGAGCCCAATGATCCAGTGGAGAGTGACGTGGGATGGGAAGCCACCGAGCCAACCGACACAAGGAAACCTCTCAAGCCAGCCAGGGCGTGAAAGCCCGACGGGCTGGCTTAGCCACCCCCGGTTCCATCGGCGGCGGAATCCACCCCGACGTCACCAACAAAACAAAAAACAAACAAAAAACTTATTTCCCTCATTAAAATGCAAATCAATGTATAACATTTTTGACATGCGTTTTTCTGTTTTTTTTTGTTATTCTGTCTCTCACTGTTCAAATAAACCTACCATTAAAATTATAGACTGATCATTTCTTTGTCAGTGGGCAAACGTACAAAATCAGCAGGGGATCAAATACTTTTTTCCCTCACTGTACCCTCGTAAAACTGACTATCCTACCGATCCTTGACTTCGGCGATGTCATTTACAAAATAGCCTCCAACACTCTACTCAGCAAATTGTATGCAGTCTATCACAGTGCCATCCATTTTGTCACCAAAGCCCCATATGCTACCCACCTCTGCGACCTGTATGCTCTCGTTGGCTGGCCCTCTCTTCATATTCATCGCCAATCCCACTGGCTCCAGGTCATCTATAAGTCTTTGCTAGGTAAAGCCCCGCCTTATCTCAGCTCACTGATGACTATGCAGCACCCACCTGTAGCTCGCGTTCCAGCAGGTATATTTCACTGGTCACCCCCAAAGCCAATTCCTCTTTGGCCGCCTTTCCTTCCAGTTCTCTGCTGCCAATGACTGGAACGAATTGCAAAAATCACTGAAGCTGGAGACTCATATCTCCCTCACTAACTTTAAGCATCAGCTGTTAGAGCAGCTTACAGATCATTGCACCTGTACATGGCCCATCCAACTACCTCATCCCAATATTGTTATTTATGATTTTTTTCTCCTTTGCTCCTCAGTATCTCTACTTGCACATCTACCACTCCAGTGTTTAATTGCTTAACTGTAATTACTTCGCCACTACGGCCTATTTATTGCCTTACCTCCCTAATCTTACCTCATTTGCACACACTGTATATAGATTTTGCTATTGTGTTATTGACTGTATGTTTGTTTATTCCATGTGTAACTCTGTGTTGTTGTTTGTGTCGCACTGCTTTGCTTTATCTTGGCCAGGTCGCAGTTGTAAATGAGAACTTGTTCTCATCTGGCCTACCTGGTTAAATGAAGGTGAAATAAAAAAAATAAAAAAATATATAAGACACATTTTCTTAAGATTCACAACATTTTTATCTGTTCGATAGGGGCAGAATTTCATTTTGTCAAACTTTCTTTATTGTGACAAATGATGGTGTAAACTGTGTTTTTTGAGTAAATGATGATTGAAATTTTGAAGGTAGACCTATGACGGGCACATGATGTAGGTTAATAATGTTGCTGTAAGCTTCACTACACATTTAATTCTAAATGCCTACTGAGAGCAAAAAAAAAAATGTTCTACTAAAAATACAATTTCTTTGCAGGACGAGGATTGTCCTGACATTCAAACATGCCTGAATAGGGAGCAATGGTAGCCTAATAGCGTCTTTTTGTAGGCACTGTGTCCACCAAGGTTCGTTGAACAAAACCTATGGGAAGATTAATGGCGTTTTTGAATAAACGCCAAAAATAAGGTCTGTGGAAAACACAGGTTTAGTAGATTTTATACGTATTGTTTTATGATATACTCTTCCTCAGCTAACGCCACTTTTTGTGAATTTTGAAGCGTTTATGTAATTTAAAAAGCACATAAATGCTTCATAATTCATAAAGGTCACGTTAACTGACTGATATTATCTCATAAAACAAAAAGAATAAGATCTCCTAAGCTTGTATTATCCTCAGACCTTATGTCCGTCATTTGTCCGAAAACCATTCTTTCCCCATTCATTTTCACCATAGGAATGGCTGAACGAACCGTAGATAACTAATTTCCGGGTTTTAGGACTACAAGCTGGCGAACTCTATTTATTTGCCTTGCTTTTCTGGTTGGCTGGCCCAACAAAACAGCATGCATGTTGTCAAGTTGAGCGCTCCTGTTTGTAGATAACTCTTCAGATTTATCTAGTTTGGCGTGGACATCATCGTATTTAGTTTTGGCTAAATCGAGTTGTTCCTGTAGCATATGATTTTGTTCCTGTAGAAAACGATTTTCTTGAAGAGCTTGTGCTTGTTCATCGTCATACGTTTTTGCAATTACATTTAATTGTTCAGTTTTCAAACGTAGTTCCATAGCTAGCAGAATTTTTCCCTTTTCTGCATTAGTCATTGGTTTCCCGGTTCTCTCTACCTGTCCCTTTATGTCTACCGTTACCTGCTCGTGCTTCAGCTGTGCACTGCGTTATTGGACAGATGCCAATCTCGGATGGCAAGACATCAGAGCTAGACTGGAGAGAACCTTTACGAGGCCTGCACCCGATGGTTGATTTTGGAAAGCATTGTTGTCTGCTTTTCCACTAATGGCATAATTAGGGTTGTTATCGCTGCTGAGGTCAGAGATCAATCCATTTACGGGTGGAGGTTCACTAATTAGCGGGCGAGTGGGGACCACCCCCTCTGATAGCATGCACATTATTAGAACATTTGAAAGGAAAAATGTTTTTCCTAATTTTCCAGAATTTGGTTTTGGAATGTTGGGAGCTGCAAAGACGATTTGAATCTATTTATAGACGTTAATGAACCATCAGTACTGTACAGTACTGTGGAAGTTGGACGTGAAGCTCTTCCTACTTTGTTCAAGAGTATCACTTCCAAGCACCAAAATAGGGTCCTCTCACAATGGAAAGGGTGGGTTTTCTAGTGACGTCTCACCCTAACCCATTCGGCCTACTTTGCTAGCGTTTATGTTGACCGGAGCGACACGGTACTTAAATACAGATACGCATACGGTCTGCCCACACTGTCTTAGTGCGGTAGGCGAATTATTTGGCTCGGTCACCGGACAGTTATCTTCTAATTTCTAACCTTCCTGGCTCTATGCCCTTGCTTTAGAAGTTAATATTGACCGACAGAAATAGTACCGTTTGGGCTGACGGACTAAATCTGGAATTTATCCCTCACTGCTATCGACATACGACCGGAGCCACTCTAAATAGCTTCTTCCAGTGGAAATACACACAATCACTTTGTTTAGATAGCAGCCTGTTTGTACAATTCTGTTTGCACAATTGATATATAGAATTCCACAGCAAAGTCCAATTCTATCTTAGATTCCTCGCACGGGGGCTCCAAATATGTATTATCAAAATGACCCAACGTGCGTTTTAGTTTTAGAGTCCTCACACGGGGGCGCCAATAATGTCGTGTCTTTGGGCATCATTAACTTGAAGACATGTTTATCAAATAACTCCCTGTAATTATTATTACGCGATTAAACTGATTCATCGTTTAACTAGGAGATCGGGGCACCAAGGAAAATATTCAGATTACAAAGTTATAATTTTCCTAATATAACTTTCCTATATTATAACATTATATGTTATATTATATTATAGTATCTGACCGATTATCTTCTGGTTTAAATGGTGTATTCTTTACCTCGTCAGTCTCATTCCAAACATCGTAAATTGTTGTTATCTGCACGAACCCAGTCTTCACTAAGTCATCCATACATCAATTGTCTTAAAATCATTTATTTACTAAACTAAGTAATTCACAGAAAGCATACAAACAATAGTTATTGTTACAAAGAAATGGTAGAGTAATGTGCCCTAGTGGGCTAAACCGGCATGGCGGCTTGTTAAACAAACAAGGGGGTTGGGGGCAGCGGAGAAGGCACAACAGAGTTGATAAATATTAACAATTGATATGCTAAGCCTTTGCACATGAACGCTCACTCATTCGGGAACAATTGCAATCAATATATATTTACGCTCAGTGTGTCGTCGGGATCCTTGTTGGAGAGTTTTTATCCTGTTGGAGAGTTTTTGTCCGCGTTCTCTCTCTCTCGGTTAGAATGGATCTTTCAAAGTGACATTTGTTCATGTCGTTATAGAATGGATGTTTCGTCGGGCTTCGCGTTCAATGATACCGAATTTCTAGCTGCAGACTAGTAATTAATATCAAAGACTTGTTATTATTCTGTCGGTATCGATAGTCTAAAAGTTTAACCACGTGGTATGGTTAAAGTTCAGTCGAGCAATGCATGGTCAAACCTTGGCTCTCTCTTCTGAGGTAAGCTGGTCTGAAGAAAGAAATTCAGGGTGGGGGTTTTATGCTGAACATAGAAAAGCTGTCACATGATGCCTTGTCCTGTCTGTGTCCCTGGGGGCGTGCCGATGACTGAGTTAAGCTTTGTACAGAAATACAATTCTCTCACATTAACATCAGTACATAGCATCTCAACATATTCCAAATAACTTTAATGTTATTAAATCATTTTATACAACCATTAGATATAAGTCTCATCGCTGAGGCTAATATATAAACCTTAGTATGGTAATATGGCCATATTGTCTCTAATGAGCCTCACAAAATTGTACCAAGCGGACCAGTTCGTAGCTGGATTCTTCACCGATCTTTTATACCTTCTCCAGAACATAAATGTTGTTCGGTTCTCCAATTCTGTGAGGTGGAAGAATCCTTTGTTCTCTCCATGAAAACACTCAGTCTCTTTATACTGGGGCCATGAGGCAGGACATTCTCCTTTGGAGTTTTATGACCGCCTTCACACAGCCTTGTGTCAGAAGTATAGAGGTCGGGGGATGGTGCATAGAAAACCAGAGGGCAGCGTCATGACAGTAGATAAAACTTTATCTTAATTTACTATATTGGTGTCAGTATCTTCACAGATGATCCATAACCAGGACCAACCCAGAATCCAGGGTAGAGGGGCTGAGTGAATGTGGTCTGGACTCTGTGGAGGAGGGTCATCTTGTCAGAGACACTGTAGAAGGACAGAGTTCCTGCCTTGTGGTCCAGGTACACTCCTACTCTGGAGGAGCAGGGGATAGGGATATCAGTACTGATATTATTGTGCCTGAAAGAGCAGATAGACGGATCACAGACCAAAGTCCAGGACTGATAATTTCGTCCAAAGCTAACATCCACTCCGTCTCCTCTCCTGCAGATCCCTTTATAAGACACGGCAACTTTACACTTGCTCCCACTCCTTTCTACCTCCCAGTAGCAGGTTCCAGACAAAGCTTCTTTACACAACAGCTGGCAGTAGAAGTTAAATCTGTCTGGATGGTGAACATAGGACTCAGCATTTTCACTCCTGGTTACCTTCCTGTTCCCCTCAGATAGACGCAGATATCTATTAGCTGTGTTGGGGTCCAATGTGAGCTGGCAGGAATCTGAAATCATTTTGAAATAAAACATTGTGTTTGCATGTGTCTGTATACCTGCACGCATTTGTGTGTGGGTCAGGCAGGCTAGTGAAACCGTATTTATAGTTGTGTGTAGATATTTACTCACATTTCAAGAACTCCTCTCTGGTATTGGGTTCAGAAGGTGAAACAACCTTCATCTTTGACAGCCCCTCACTGTCCACTGCTGCCTGTGCACGGTACCGTTAGGAAACACATAGAGAAGAGGGGGGTTCATTACAACCAATTTAATCAAACAAATAACTCTGCCCAACAACATCCTCCCCCCTTCACATGAGCTGAACTGTGTGAACTGCAACTTATCCCATGAACTGTATCCACATGTAATGTTTTTGTTGTAATATTGTTTGTGATCTACATTGGTGTATGCATTTGAATGGATAGTTTACCAAAATTACAAAATGACACATTGGTTTTCCTAACCCTGGAGTGAGCAATATATGGACAATGTATGACAGCAATCCATGTTTTTGTTTTATTTCCCTGGAACTGTTTCCAAATGCTAACGTTTTAGTATTTGTGGTACAAATCCCATTCAATTCATGGTACCGATATAAACATTTTTCACACATCATGTCCAAAAGCATCTCAAATTGATTGTGAAACTCAACAAAGTCACTTATAGATGATTTGAACATAATGCACAGAAAATGCTAATATTGGTACCATGACTTGAATAGGATTTGTGCCACAAATGCAAAAACGTTAGCATATGGAAAAAGTGCTAGGGAAACTAAACCAAAGCATTCATTGTTGTCATACGTTGTCCATAGACTGCTTACAGGGTATGAAAATCAACATGTAATTTTATAATTAGGGTGAACTATTAGGGGCTCCCAAGTGGCGCAGCAGTCAATGGCACTGCATCTCAGTGCTCGAGGCGTCACTACAGACCCTGGTTCGATTCCAGGCTGTATCACAACCGGACATGATTGGGAGTCCCATAGGGTGGTGCACAATTGGCCTAGCGTCGTCCGGGTTAGGGTTTGGCCGTGGTAGGCCGTCATTGTAAATAAGAATTTGTTCTTAACTGACTTGCCCGGTTAAATAAATAAATAAATATATATATATCCCTTTAAGCGCTAAATGTGGTGATGCTGTGTTGTTGAGATCATGCAAGACACAAAAAAAGACGCACAAAGAATTATTATTATTATCATCCCACCCATTCACTCAGCTCACACCAGGACCCCATACAGCCTATTCCCCACAGTAGGACTCAGTGGCGTTTGAATGAGGCCCTGCGTGGGCTCCTCATTGGCTTTAGTCTAGGAATCTGCCAATTCAAACTACATGTGAATTGTCAACACTCACCTTAAGTCTCACCTCCTGCATCTTCTTCGTATTTATTTCTGTCAGTGTTTCCACCAATTCTACAATGACAGTGTTTTTGTTCAGAACAGGCCTTGGAGTGAAGATACTCAACAAAGTCACTTATAGATGATTTGAACATAATGCACAGAAAATGCTAATATTGGTACCATGACTTGAATAGGATTTGTGCCACAAATGCAAAAACGTTAGCATATGGAAAAAGTGCTAGGGAAACTAAACCAAAGCATTCATTGTTGTCATACGTTGTCCATAGACTGCTTACAGGGTATGAAAATCAACATGTAATTTTATAATTAGGGTGAACTATTAGGGGCTCCCAAGTGGCGCAGCAGTCAATGGCACAGCATCTCAGTGCTCGAGGCGTCACTACAGACCCTGGTTCGATTCCAGGCTGTATCACAACCGGACATGATTGGGAGTCCCATAGGGTGGTGCACAATTGGCCTAGCGTCGTCCGGGTTAGGGTTTGGCCGTGGTAGGCCGTCATTGTAAATAAGAATTTGTTCTTAACTGACTTGCCCGGTTAAATAAATAAATATTTATATATATATCCCTTTAAGCGCTAAATGTGGTGATGCTGTGTTGTTGAGATCATGCAAGACACAAAAAAAGACGCACAAAGAATTATTATTATTATCATCCCACCCATTCACTCAGCTCACACCAGGACCCCATACAGCCTATTCCCCACAGTAGGACTCAGTGGCGTTTGAATGAGGCCCTGCGTGGGCTCCTCATTGGCTTTAGTCTAGGAATCTGCCAATTCAATAAACTACATGTGAATTGTCAACACTCACCTTAAGTCTCACCTCCTGCATCTTCTTCGTATTTATTTCTGCCAGTGTTTCCACCAATTCTACAATGACAGTGTTTTTGTTCAGAACAGGCCTTGGAGTGAAGATCTGTCTGCACAGGGGGCAGCTGCAGACAAGCTTCTGATCCCAGAAGCGTTTAATGCAGTCCATACAGTAGCTGTGTCCACAGGGAATAGTCACTGGATCCTTCAGTGTCTCCAAACAGATTAAACAACTGATTGAGTCCATGGCTTCTGCCATTTTGAAACGCAAGCAGGCTGAGCTGAAGAGATGAGTTTCGTTTCCAATTGTGCTGAGGAGTAGGCTTAGGAGGGGCTCCCACTAACCTAAATAACATTTCACTTCCTGGATCTGTGAACTCACGTATCAGATACCAGGTATGGCCAGCAGAGGGGGTATAAGTGGTGTGTCATAACCATAGAGAGAGAGAACTTTCTTATAATGCATTGTAAGTTTGAGATTGAATGACATTTACTTGAACAGCCATACCCCTTCAAGTCAAAGCTCCATGACTGTGGACCGGCAGCCATTTAAACATCAACTCAACAAAACATATATTACAAAAGAAACATCCATTCCATGACCTACATCAGATTGCATAGAATTTATTTCAACAAACAATGCAAACAACTCATTGTCAATGGAGCTTGTGCAAAGCTGATGTCTAACAGAGTAAATCCCTTTCACTGAAATGGACTGCATCCTCTGAATAGTGCACGGGTGCACTCACTAGAAGATTGTATTACTGTTTTCATAAAGGTATTATGTTATTGTGTCAGGCTGAAAAATATTTTACGATGTTTATGAACACACTGATAGTAAATGAGTGTAGTGTCGTGTCTTTGGGGCACCATTAAACTGAATACATGTTTATCAAATAACTCGCTGTAATTATTATTAAGTGATTAAACTGATTAATCGTTTAACTGTAATTAACTAGGAGATCGGGGCACCAAGGAAAATATTCAGATTACAAAGTTATAATTTTCCTAATATAACTTTCCTATATTATAACATTATATATTATATTATATTATAGTATCTGACCGATTATCTTCTGGTTTAAATGGTGTATTCTTTACCTCGCGTCCAGTCTCATTCCAAACGTCGTAAATTGTTGTCATCTGCACGAACCCAGTCTTCACTAAGTCATCCATACATCAATTGTCTTAAAATCATTTATTTACTAAACTAAGTAATTCACAGAAAGCATACAAACAGTAGTTATCGTTACAAAGAAATGGTAGAGTAATGTGCCCTAGTGGGCTAAACCGGCATGGCGGCTTGTTAAACAAACAAGGGGGTTGGGGGCAGCGGAGAAGGCACAACAGAGTTGATAAATATTAACAATTGATATGCTAAGCCTTTGCACATGAACGCTCACTCATTCGGGAACAATTGCAATCAATATATATTTACGCTCAGTGTGTCGTCGGGATCCTTGTTGGAGGTTTTTGTACGCGTTCTCTCTCACTCGGTTTGATGGATCATTAAAAGCGACATTCGTTAATGTCATTATAGAATGGATGTTTCGTCGGGCTTCGCGTTCAATGATACCGAATTTCTAGCTGCAGACTAGTAATTAATATCAAAGACTAGTTATTATTCTGTCGGTATCGATAGTCTAAAAGTTTAACCACGTAGTATGGTTAAAGTTCAGTCGAGGAATGCATGGTCAAACCTTGGCTCTCTCTTCTGAGGTAAGCTGGTCTGAAGAAAGAAATTCTGGGTGGGGGTTTTATGCTGAACAGAAGTTGTGTGGTTGTGGTATGTAATTGTATGGTTGTCACTAGATATGGTAAGCAGTTGTGTCATTGCTGTCAGAAGTTGTGCGGTTGTGGTATGTAATTGTGTGGTTGCGGATACTAGATGTGGTCAGAAGTTGTGCGTTTGAGGTCAGAAGTTGTCGTCAGTAGTATGTGGTTCAGTAGTTGTGTGGATATGGTCAGTAGTTAAATGGGCGATCAGAAGTTATGCGGTCAGAAGTTGTGTAATTGTGTGGTTGTGGATACTAACTGTGGTCATAAGTTGGTGGATGAGGTCAAAAGTTGTGTGGTTGTAGTGACTCTCTCTCACTATTTTGGCCCTCAGTGTCAATGAGTATCCTAGCAACGGTTCCATTTTGGAATGTCAATAATGACACAGACAGTTGTTGTTAGAAGAGATCAGGCAATGGGTTACGAAAATGGCTGATGTTACAGATTGGTTCACATGACTTCGAATCCGATCACATATTTGAAAAGCCGAGAAGTAGGGGAAGATTTCATAACGTAGAAATATTTTCTCGACCTTGTGTCGTTTGAGGTCAAAACGGCAGTTGTTTGGGAAAAGTTGGAAGAACACGTGGTAATGCAGTTACAAAAACAGCTGTACCGTAAGTTCCGTAGTGAATATTTTGATTCCACAAACAGATATGAATAGCAGAGAAGTAGACGAATATCCCATACACTCTAACTTTGTCACAGTTGTCGTAAGTAGAAGCGGACCAAAGTGCAGCGTCATTATCATTCCACATATTTAGTTGAACTGTGAAACTATGCAATGCATTCAAAATAAAACTGAATGAACAAAAACAACAAACAGTGACAGAGTTAACATACACATACTCAAAATCAATCTCCCACAAACCCAGGTGGGAAAAACACCTACTTAAGTATGATCTCCAATTAGAGACAACGATGACCAGCTGCCTCTAATTGGAGATCATCCCACACAAAGCCCAACATAGAAATACAAAACTAGAACATCACAACATAGAAAAACTAAACTAGAAAAAAAAACTGTCACGCCCTGACCTACTCTACCATAGAAAATAACAGCTTTCTATGGTCAGGACGTGACAAACTTGTTGTGATAGTGGTCAAAACGGACGTTGTTTGCAAGAATGTTACAGAAAATGTTGTTGATGCGGTTACCTAAACTGCTGTAAATATTGGTCCAAGTATAATTTTTTGTCCAAATGCCAGATTTCAGTAGCAGAGAAGTAGACGAAGCTGGTAAGTGGTTGCAAAGTGGAATTATTAGCTGTTTCGGGTCAAAAGTTGCATGATTTCACGTAGACACTGTCTTCTATCTCCTCATCATTATGGCCTGCAGTGTCAGTGAGTATCCTAGCAATGGTTCTGTTTTGGAATCTATATTGACACAGAGAGCTGTTAGCAAAGAACAGGCAAGGGGTTATTGAGAACAGCATAAAATGCTTCAAGACCCTGATTCACAGTTTCAACGTTTCCTCGATCAATAAGAAGGACTTTTATTTCATTATTTTTGTGTGTACACTCACACTTTGCCTCTCCAGGCTGCATAGAATGAATTTAAATGCTCTTCTGCCCTCTCCAGTGGGGTCTTATTTGGGATTTCATCCGCCATCATTCACTTTTAATTATCTAACTTTAAAATGACACAGTTGTTGGTTTGATTGTTAAACGCAATGCCCCTTTATCCCTCCTTTAATGCTTTAAAACACAGTCATCCATTTCAGTGTATGGACCCATTTTGCATTGAACATGTGCAAGTTCGGCATTTTAGATGCGTTTAAACATTTCATCCCATTATAGGTTTTGTCCCCTTTAATTAAGTTTAACACGCAGTATCTTTAGATCCTTTAGTTGCGTTCCATTGATGCATTGCATTTCCGCATTAGGCCTAATATTAGACATTTGATTAGGCTGCATTGGTTCTCAGTGTTTCCCAAACTCAAACTTCTTAATTGTTTTCACAGCGCTGTGTTTTGAATTCCATTTCCAAGTTAACGTTCCAATTATAAGCACATTTGCGCTTCCATAATATGCTTGATCAAACGATTGCATTGAACAGGGCAGCTCATTCATTTGCAGAGGTTCCTCACGGCTGGCGAATTCTAGGAGTTCAAGTCCTTCCAAGCGAGCTGTCCTTGCGGTCCGAATGCAATGATAAATACAAAAATATCCAGCATGTGTCCATACCGGAGCTTTACTTCCGATAGTAATCCTTCACGGAGTCTTTTGACTTGTCGTCACCAAATACAGTAATTGCCTCAACAGCACTCTGTAGGGTAACACCATGGTGTAGCCAGAGGACAGCTAGCTTCCGTTCTTCTTTCGGTACATTGACTTCAATACAAAACCTAGGAGGATCATGGTTCTCACCCCCTTTCATAGACTTACACAGTAATTATGACAACTTCCGGAGGACGTCCTCCAGCCTATCAGAGCTCTTGCAGCATAAGCTGACATGTTGTCCACTCAATCAAAGGATCAGATAATGAATCTAGTACTGAAAGCATAAGCTACAGCTAGCTCGCACTCAGTGCATAAAATGTGGTGTCAATAGTTGAACAGTTTTGAACAAATTAATTTATTCAAAAAGGAAGGAAGAGCAAGAGAGAGAGAGAGAGAGAGAACTAGAAAAATCTTTTTTTTCACCTTTCACTTACTTAGCTAGCTAATGCAGCTAGCTAGTTAAGCCTACTCAAACACCCAGCTCAAACAGAGGATGTTATGTTAGCTAGCTGACTTTGACTATCCAACACTGGAACTCTTCCAAGTCAAGTTAAGCTTTTGGCTTTACTAATTAATTGCCACCTGGGCCCACCGGTGTAACTGCTAAACTGGTTACTAACTGTACTGCATGATTGTAGCGGGTTTACTAACGCATTAGTTCTATTAGCTATGTTGACTATGATGTTACTTTAGCTAATATGGTGACAATGATGTAGGCTGTGTGTAGCGGTTAGTGGTTATGTTACACATCAGACAACTGATGTGTTGTGCATTAAAGTCCACAAGCAAAGGGAAAAAGTGAGAGGAGGAGAGCCCATAGATGCGACAAGAAATACAACGAGCTATTTGTATTTGGCTGCTATGAAAGTCAACTGTGTTTACGTGTGATCAGGGGTGTATTCATTGCTCCGATTCAGTTGAAAAACACTTCTTAAACGGAAGCAAACTGAAGGAAACAGGGATAAACATACCTGAATTTGTCCATTAAAAACTCTTGTTTGCAACTGTTGGACAAATGATTACACCCTAGATCAGCTAGATGCAGGCAAAAGTGTGCAAGGCGGTATTGAATGTGTCACTGTCTGTCCATGTGTAACTGCCTGTCACCTCAACATTTTCTCTCAACCTGTATGCACCTACGTTATAAACTTTCATTCTTGGGCTAGGTTGTAGCAACCTCATGATGGGTATAGGGACATTTTTTGTATCATGTAGTAGCCTAAACCTATCAATTTTACGTTGAACTGGGTGAATGGAATATGAATGACATCTAATATGCTATAATAGGAATAAGGCCATGCTCATGAAAAAAAGAATCATGCTCCCTCATCTTAAACTGCACCGACCGCCACTGATCAACGCACAATACCCCATAATGGCAAAGTGAAAACATGTTTAATATTTTTTGGGGCAAATGATTGAAAATTAAATACAGAAATATCACATTTACATAAGTATTCACACCCCTGAGTCAATACATGTTAGAATCACCTTTGGCAGTGATTACAGCTGTGAGTCTTTCTGGGTAAGTCTCCAAGAGCTTTGCACACCTGGATTGTACAATATTTGACCATTATTCTTTTCAAAATTCTTCAAGCTCTGTCAAATTGGTTGTTGATCATTGGCCATAGATTTTCAAGCAAATTTAAGTCATTACTGTAATTCGCCCACTCAGGAACATTCACTGTCTTCTTGGTAAGCAACTCCAGTGTAGATTTGGCCTTGTGTTTTAGGTTATTGTCCTGCTGAAAGGTGAATGAATCTTCCAGTGTCTTGTGGAAAGCAAACTGAACCAGGTTTCTCAAGGATTTTGCCTGTGCTTAGCTCGATTCCATACATTTTTTATCCTGAAAAACTCTCCAGTCCTTAATGATTACAAACATATGAATACCATGACGCAGCCACCACTATGCCTGAAAATATGGAGTGGTACTCAGTAAACATGAGGCTTTGTATTCAGGGAAAAAAAGGGAATTCCCTTGCCACATTTTTGCAGTTTTTCTTTACTGCCTTGTTGCTAACAGGATGCATGTTTTTGAATTATTGTATTCTGTACAAGCTTCCTTCTTTTCACTCTGTCAATTAGGTTAGTATTGTGGAGTAACTACAATGTTGTTAAACTCTGTCACCATTGGCTTCATGGTGAAATTCCTATTTCAGCTTTTCATTTTAAATGAATTTGTACATATTTCGAAAAACATACACATTTAATTCAACATCAAAAACCCTCCCACTTTAGTAGATGCTTTATCCACTTGGAAGCACCAGGTTCACTCGACCTTATTCATGGTTTCCACCTGCATAATGGTGAAGGAATTATGAGGGAATTAGGTCAAGGTTAAAATATGGCTTATCTGTAGACACACCTCCACCACACCTTCATTTCTTAGATCTCCACCTGAACAATAAGTTCAAGGTCAGAATAAGCATTGTGAAAAAAGTGCATAAAAAGGGAATGACAATTTATTTACACGTGCTTAACTCGTGTCAGAATCGGCCACTAACAAAATGTCCTTATAAAGTGTGCTTTACCATGTCAAGTAAAGTGACACAAGGTCCCCTTTGGCACCAGGGAGTATGTACCAAGGCAAAGTAGGTAATGACAAAGAAGTACTATTGAACTTTCCCTTTTCAATAATGTGCCTATACATACAGTATCTTGTAATGTGTGTCTATAAGAGACACCGCCCAGGATTTATCAGTAGTCAGATGATGTGTTTTATAAAAGTCAAGAACCATATCTTGTCCTGGTCAACCATTAACACAAAACGTCATATAGTACCCTCCATGTGCCTCTCTGTCTAACCATTAACAGTAAAATGGCCAATATAGAGTGAACTCTCGACTTGAACCACTGTTATGTCTGCGGGGGGGCTAAATACATTTTATTCTATTACAGTGGAATTAAAATGGATTTAATTGTAATTTTTGGTCAATGATCTACATAAAATACTCTGTAATGTCAAAGTGGAAAAAAGATTTTAAATAATTTTTAAGATGAATAAAAACCAGAACACTAATATAGCTTGATTAGATAAGTATCCTCCTCCCGAGTCAAGGTATTGGGGATCATGATATTCCCTGTGTTATTGGTAAGAAACTCCAGTGTAGATTTGGCCTTATGTTGTAGGTTATTGTCCTGCTGAAAGTTGAATTGAGTTTGAGTTTAGTTTGAGTTTATTTTATTTTTACAGGGACAGTGCACATTAATCAACGTTTCAGTAAAAGTGCCGGTTTTAGCCAGCCGGCTAATTTTCAACCGCAGTCCCTGGGCAGGTTATTAAAAACAATTACAATATAGACAATCATTGAACAGTGAGCACACGCAGAGTAACATAGGACAAGCAAGACATAGCATACAGACAGAGCAACATAGGACAAGCAAGATGTAGCATACAGACAGAGCAACATAGAACAAAAAGCAACAAGACAAAATCCATAAAAACAACAAAGTGTTTCCACACCTCACAAGCTACAGACAACAGACAACATGGAAAGCGGCAATACACAGCTAGGGATTATGTTCACAAGTCTGATTGACCTTTAGCCATGTCTTCATGCATTTTGTGAAAGTGTGATATGTGGTGCAGTTATGTGTGTCTGATGGCAGTGTATTCCAGACATGGGAAGCTCTCACAGAGAAAGCAGATTTACTAAAGGTGCTTTTCCTTAAGGGAACTATACAGTCACCTCTCATGGCAGACCTTGTGGATCTGCTGCCATATGTTTGGGTTTTCTGTTTTGCAAAAATACAGAGTTTTTTTTCCTCTCCCAGTGTCTGTTGTAAAGCAAACTGAAGCAGGTTTTCATCTAGGATTTGACCTGTGTTTAGCTCCATTCCGTTTCTTTTCATGCTAAAAAAAACTCCCCATTCTTTGCCTATGTCAAGCATACCTAAAGCATGATGCAGCCGCCACTATGCTTGAAAATAAGGAGGTAGTTACTCAGGGATGTGTTGTATTGGATTAGCCCCAAACATAAGGCTTTGCATTTAGGCCAAAAAAGTGTATTCCTTTGCTGTCTTTTTTTGCAGTATTACTTTACCGCTTTGTTGCATTCAAGATTGCATGTTTTGCAATATTTGTATTCTTAAAATGTTTATTCTTATTTTTACTTTGTCATTTAGGTCATTATTGTGGAGTCACTACAACGTTGTTGATTCATCCTCAGTTTTCTCCCATCACAGCCATTGAACTCTGCAGCTGTTTTAAATCCCCAATGGCCTCATGGTGACATCCCTGAGCAATTTCCTTCCTGTCCTGCAGCTCAGTTCAGAACGATGACTGCATCTTTGATGTGTCTGGGTGGTTTAATACATCATCCACAGCATAATTGTGACCCGTCAGGAAACTAGGCATTTGTTGCGCATCACTACTTCACAGGAGAGGCATTTGAACGTAAACTTTTTTTATTATTATCAAAGTTAGTTTTTTTGCAGATATGCCTTCTGGAACATGTGGAGTTTCATGTGCCTTAATAACAAACTTCTATGCCTTCTGTAAATATGTAAATATGAGCCTAGTTAGTTTCAAATCAAATCAAAGTTTATTTGTCACGTGCACCAAATACAACAGTTGTAGACCTTACAGTGAAATGCTTACTTACAGGCTCTAACCAATAGTGCAAAAAAGGTGTTAGGTGAACAATAGGTAAGTAAAGAAATAAAACAACAGTAAAAAGACAGGCTATATACAGTAGCGACGCTATAAAAGTAGCGAGGCTACATACAGACACCGGCTAGTCAGGCTGATTGAGGTAGTATGTACATGTAGATATGGTTAAAGTGACTATGCATATATGATGAATAGAGACTAGCAGTAGCGTAAAAGAGGGGTTGGCAGGTGGTGGGTGGCGGGAACCAATGTAGCCAATGTGCGGGAGCAGTGGTTGGTCGGCCCAATTGAGGTAGTATGTACATGAATGTATAGTTAAAGTGACTAACCATATATGATAAACAGAGAGTAGCAGCAGTGTAAAAGCCAAAAGTAAAGACAGGAACCTTCCCGCTAGCCATGATTGGCTGAGAAAATGGATGGGCTGGACATGCCGAGAGATTAGTTTGGATTGGTCTGCCATGTAGCACACTTCTGTCAATAACATGAGCTGCTCAGTATGTGTAGGTAATCCTTTCTAATGCTGCTTTTTTGAAAGATATCACGTAGTAGAATTGCAAATGAGTTGCTCTCCACTTTCTGGAGGACAGAATTTTTAAATCAGTGGAATGCTTGGTGGAATTAGAGTATGATAGCTAAGGAGATGGAGAAAATTATTGTGTTTTATTGCAAATAAGCAGAGGGAGTCGAAAAGAGAACACACAGAAGTCTGTTGTATAAAATACCTGTCTCCGGATTACATCTTCAAACTAAGGGCAGCCATGACATCCGTGACAGAGAGGGAGAAGCATCCATTCATGTATACAGGTAAGATAGTCTAGCTAGCTACATTTTAAGATATTATGCGTTTCTAATTTTGTCAGAAAGTTGTTTGCATTTCAAGTTAATGCGTACTGTTAGCTAGCTAGCTAACGTTACATGTATGGTCTGTGTAGTAATATTATTTGTATCGCAGAGCCATTTGCATTGCTAGTTATAGCCTAAGCTAGCTTAGCTAACATTGAACCTGGTTGGTGAGCTACATGCAGATTCATGCAGGGTAGTAACGTTATGAGTTGGGATTATGGTTAATTGTTTAGCTAGCTAGGATATAATTAGGATATAACTTTAGGCCAACGAGATAGTGTCCAAGATAAGAAATTCTCCGGTACAATGCCCTGATTTTATTTTGTCACACTCACAACCGTAAACTATTTTCTGTAATTTGCTCACCATTAAGTTGTAAATAATGATCTTGTTGTGAGTTTATTTTCCTGTAATAAGGAAGGCAAAAGAGCTAAAGTGAAGACGTTGTCAGCTATATGATATGGTCATTATTTGAACTGGCTAGCTAGCTAACTTAACATTAGCTAGCTAGCTAACAAGCTAGAAATGAACCAAAACATTGTTTAGAAAGTTGCTTTTAGTTGCCTGGTTTGTTAGATTGACATAAACTAAATTCATTTTTAAACAGGTGGGTTTATTGTTGTTAAAATACACTAGTTATGCTATTTAGGGCCACCAGGCTACTGATGTCACACAGCCTGTAGGTTTTTTGTTTATACTTTTTCATAACGATAACGTCAAGTTTGATGTCGGATGACAATAGAATGTTCATGATGTCACTGCGATATCTGTTGATAGATGTAGTATAAACCAGCCTTTAGTCTTGAAATGTTGGGTTGTTTAGTACATGGCCTCACATGTAAATCCTTATAGAGATGGGTGGCGCTAAGGCTTAAGAGGGAGTGAACGATGCTGAATGAGTGTAGACAAAGAAGAGCTCTCCAGTAGGTTTACCAAAACATTCAAGGCCCATTTTCTCAAAAGTGAGGTAACAAGTTTATCAACTTTCCAAGCAGAACTACTTTTCCATTGTTCCTAAACTGTACTGTATGATATATCATTTTCTATCTCTGAGTCTCTACTTTTATCCAATGTAAAAAACACAATTTCAAATTTTGCTAGATAAGACCGAATCGAAGCCGGTTGGTCACAATTGTTAACTTGACCATGCTTAAAGAAATATTCAATGTCTGATTTGTTATTTTTTACCCATCTACAATCACTGGCTTTCGAAAGGTTCCCTGGTCTTTGTAGTTGAATCATTGCTTGAAATTCAATATTAGACTGAGGGACCTTGCAGATGTTGCTAACCCTTCATTTTACAGTCTGGTAATTACTAGGTAAATACCTAGCAACAAAAAGTAAATACATATTAACTATTTAGTCCCAAACATACTTACTAGGAACCAAGCACGTAAAAATGACTTATGAAATACAAAATAACAAAATGTAATTATATAGTAATCCACTTTATTCCAAAAGAAATGTATTAAGGACCTTATAAGTACAAGGTACATATTATGTAAATACCTAGAAACAACATCTGACATTTTATTTATTTTTTACCATGTACTTACCACATAAATACCTTCAAGTTAATCATCCTGACATTGGTATTTTCTCACAATGTTTATATGTACTTTGCCTTTAGTTACCATGTACAGTGCATTTGGAAAGTGTTAAGACCCCTTCACTTTTCCACATGTTGTTACAGTACAACCTTATACTCAAATGTATTAAATTGTTTAAATCTACACACAATACCCCATAATGACATAGCAAAAATAGGTTTTTAAAAAATGTTGCAATATTTTTTTAAATATCACATTTACATAAGTATTCAGGCCCTTTACTTGGTACTTTGTTGAAGCACCTTTGGCAGCAATTACAGCCTTGAGTCTTCTTGGGTATGACGCTACAAGCTTGGCAAACCTATATTTGGGGAGTTTCTCCCATTCTTCTCTGCAAATCCTCTAGAGCTCTGTCAGGTTGGATGGGGAGCGTCGCTGCACAGCTATTTTCAGGTCTCTTTCAGAGATGTTGGATCGGGTTCAAGTCCAGGCTCTGGCTGGGCCACTCAAGGACATTCAGAGACTTGTCCCGAAGACACTCCTGCTTTGTCTTGGCTGTGTGCTTAGGGTCGTTTGTCCTGTCGGAAGGTGAACCTTCACCCCAGTCTGAGGTCCTGAGCACTCTGGAGCAGGTTTTCATCAAAGGTCTCTCTGTACTTTGCTCCGTTCATCTTTCCCTTGATCCTGACTAGTCTCCCAGACCCTGCTGCGGAAGAAAATCCCCACAGCATGATGCTGCCAACACCATGCTTTACAATAGGGATGGTGCCAGGTTTCCTCTAGATGTGACGCTTGGCATTCAGGCCAAAGAGTTAAATCTTGGTTTCATCAAACCAGAGAATCTTGTTTCTCATGGTCTGAGAGTCCTTTTGGTGCCTTTTGGCAAACTCCAAGCAGGCTGTCTTGTGCTTCTTACTGAGGAGTGGCTTCTGTCTGGCCACTGTACCATAAAGGCTTCATTGGTGGAGTGCTGCAGAGATGGTTGTCCTTCTAGAAATTTCTCCCATCTCCACAGAGGAACTCTGGAGCTCTGTCAGAGTGACCATCGGGTTCTTGGTCACCTCCCTGACAAAGGCCCTTCTCCACCGATTGCTCAGTTTGGCCAAGCGGCCAGCTCTAGGAAGAGTCTTGGTGCTTCCAGACTTCTTCTATTTAAGAATGATGGAGGCCACTGTGTTCTTGGGGACCTACAATGCTGCAGAACATTTTTCATACCCTTCCCCAGATCTGTGCCTCAACACAATCCTTTCTTGGGAGCTCTACGGACAATTCCTTCGACCACATGGCTTGGTTTTTGCTCTGACATGCACTGTCAACTGTGGGACCTTATATAGACAGGTGTGTGCCTTTCCAAATCATGTCCAATCAATTGAATTTACTACAGGTGGACTCCAATCACGTTGTAGAAACATCTCAAGGATGATTAATATAAACAGGATGAACCTGAGCTCAATTTTGAGTCTCATAGCAAAGGGTCTGAATAGTTATGGAAATAAGGTATTTCTGTTTTTTTTTATTTTATAAATTCGCAAAGATTAGAAAAAAACTGTTTTTGCTTTGTCATTATGGGGTATTGTGTGTAGATTCATGAGGGGAAAAATAATTTTGTCAATTTTAGTATAAGGCTGTAACATAACAAAATGTGGAAAAAGTCAAGAGGTCTGAATACTTTCCGAATGCACAGTATGTTTGTAGTAAAAGGGCTGTAAAATGAAGTGATGTCTGTTTCCAGGTAGATACAATGTAGTTACTTGTAAAATACTACCACATTGGATGACTCCATCCGATAAAGACGACAGAAAATCTGTCCGTGATCTTACCCTGTTGTCTCATGGTACCACCTTCACACTTACAGGGTAGGTTAAAAGTAGACAGGCTGTAAAATGAAGCTGTTGCTAATACATGTAAATACCAGATACTTGTAAGTCAACTAACGCTCTCTGATTTAGTCAAATTATTGTGTAGACATAATGTACCAAGTAATTTTCCTTACATGATACAACCTTAACACTTACAGGGAAGGTACATTTTACATTGACATTTTAGTCATTTAGCAGACACTCTTATCCAGAGCGACTTACAATTAGTACCCCCCTCTCGGTGGTGGGGCTCCCATCTGGTGAGCAAAATAGAGGAAACACTGGAGTAGGAAGCCACGACATTTAGATGAGGTTCCGTCATATTTGTCTGGGAGGGACAAACAGGCATCGCTGATCTGGGCGGACTGCTGAATGGACTGGTGTGCTGGCTCGCTGAGTCGACTGGTTGTAGAGTATCCTCCGCTAGTTGAAGGCAATGCCGCTCGGGTATGTTCGAGATGTTGAAGAACCAAGGACCTCATCCACAGCCATCCCCAGTTGCGCCAGCTGGTCGTGGTGTTGATGAAGTAGGTTAACCTGTTCGTCGACTGTCTGGGAGATGTCCTGATTCCCTGCTTCTTCCATTTGTTGAGGCAATACTCTGTAACGGAGACGCTGGGACTTGAGAAGCAGGTGCAGGTGGTGAGTTTAAAACCTCTTAGGGATAGGGGGCAGTATTTTCACAGCCGGATGAAAAACGTACCCAAATTAAACTGGTTACTACTCTGGCCCAGAAACTAGAATATGCATATTATTAGTGGATTTGGATAGAAAACACGCTGAAGTTTCTAAAACTGTTTGAATGGTGTCTGTGAATATAACAGAACTCATATGGCAGGCAAAAACCTGAGAAAAATTCAACCAGGAAGCGGGAGATCTGAGAATTGTAGTTCTTCTTTTGAATGCCTATCGAAACAACAGTGTCTGTGGGGTCACGTTGCACTTCCTAAGGCTTCCATTGGCTGTCAAAAGCCTTCAGAAAGTTTTTTCATCCATCTCCTGTAACCTGGCAGAGAATAGTAGCTCAGTCAATGAGTGGACTGCCTATGGACAAAGGGATTGGTAATGTGCAATCCCGCGAGCGCGGCTTTCCTTATTTTTCTTCTGGAATGAATACGCTATTGTCCGGTTGGAATATTATCGCATTTTTACGTTAAAAATACCATAAAGATTGATCGTAAACAACGTTTGACATGCTTCTAAGAGTGGTAATGGAACATTTTGACTTTTTGTGTCTCGAATTGCACTCACGCGTTA
This sequence comes from Salmo salar, assembly GCF_965601325.2. Classification (NCBI taxonomy): domain Eukaryota; kingdom Metazoa; phylum Chordata; class Actinopteri; order Salmoniformes; family Salmonidae; genus Salmo; species Salmo salar. Next base: position 94,292,643 of record NC_138300.1, on the reverse strand, counting down.
TGCCTTTGGATAGTGACCTGAACGCACAAACAAAACGGGGGTATTTGGACATAGATATGGATTATTTCGAACAAAAACAACATTTCTTGTGGAAGTAGCAGTCCTGGGAGTGCATTCTGACGAAGATCAGCAAAGGTAAGAGAATATTTATAATACTAATTCTGAGTTTAGGTGACACCAGAACTTGGCGGGTGTCTGTATAGCTTGCTTTGATGGCGAGCTATGTACTCAGAATATTGAAAAATGTGCTTTCGCCGAAAAGCTATTTTAAACTCTGACACAACGGTTGCATAAAGGAGTACTGTATCTATAATTCTTTAAATAATTGGTATGTATTTTGTCAACGTTTATGATGAGTATTTCTGTAATATTGATTGTGCTCTTTCACCGGAATTTTTGGAGGCTAAACATTTTCTGAACATCACGCGCCAATGTAAAAAGCTGTTTTTGGATATAAATGTGAACTTTATCGAACAAAACATACATGTATTGTGTAACATGATGTCCTAGGAGTGTAATTTGATGAAGATCGTCAAAGGTTAGTGCTTCATTTAGCTGTGTTTTGGGTTTTTGTGACATATCTCCTTGCTTGGAAAATGGCTGTGTGGTTATTTTTGTCTATGTACTCTCCTAACATAATCTAATGTTTTGCTTTAGCTGTAAAGCCTTTTTGAAATCGGACAATGTGGTTACATTAAGGAGAAGTGTATCTTTAAAATGGTGTAAAATAGTCATATGTTTGAGAAATTGAAATTATGATATTTTTGCTGTTTGAATTTCGCGCCATGCTATTTTGTCAAACGATCCCATTAACGGGATCCTGTCTCGAAGGGGTCACTAAGTTAATAAAGCAATAAACATGGAACGATACAAAACAAGAGTAGCGTCTGGACAGGAAACACATAACCCATACTGACTGGGGAATGGAACGAAGGGAGTGAAAGATATAGGGGAGGTAAGAGCGGGAGTAGACGTGACACTGCCCTTCTTTATGAGGCTTTCAAAAAGCTCTCTGGTCTTTGTAGTTGAATCTGTACTTGAAATGCAATACTTGATTTAGGGACCTTACATATGTTGGTATGGGGGACAGAGGAAGAGGGTAGTTGTCACATGTGCTCCCTCTCCAGCCTCTAGGTCACCAGGCTGCTCGTTTATGGCGCACACCTGTCACCAGCGTTACGAGCATTTGCGCATAACGACACTCACCTGGACTCCATCACCTCCTTGATTACCTGCCCTTTATATGTCACTCCCTTTGGTTTCTCTTCCTGTTTCATGTCGGTGCGCTGTTTGTGTTTCTTGTTTTGTTAATTTATTTATTAAATGTATTCACTCCCTGAACTTGCTTCCCGACTCTTTGCGTATATCATTACAGTAGTCATTAAAAATCATGTCAATCCCTATTATTTCACGCAGTGAGTCCATGTAACTTATTATGTGATTATAATTTTTTTATTCAAATTTGAGTCTTTCCTTAACAAAGGGGGTGCATACTTACAGTACCAGTCAAATGGTTGGACAAACCTACTCATTCCAGGGTTTTTCTTGATTTTTACTATTTTCTACATTTTCTACAAATTATGAAATAACACATATGGAATCATGCAGTAACCAAAAAGGTGTTAAACAAATTCATATATTTTATATTTGAGATTCTTCAAAGTAGCCACCCTTTGCCTTGATGACAGCTTTGCACACTCTTGGCATTCTCTCAACCAGCTTCATGAGGTAGTCACCTGGAATGCATTTAATTTAACAGGTGTGCCTTGTTAAAAATTAATTTGTGGAATTTCTTTCCTTCTTAATGCGTTTGAGCCAATCAGTTGTGTTGTGACAAGGTAGGGGTGGTACACAGAAGATAGCCCTATTTGGTAAAAGACCAAGTCCATATTATGGCAAGAACAGCTCAAGTAAGCAAAGGGAAACGACAGTCCATCACTACTTTAAGACATGAAGGTCAGTCAATCCAGAAAATGTCAAGAACTTTCTTCAAGTGCAGTCGCAAAAACCATCAAGCTCTATGATGAAACTGGCTCTCATGAGGACCGCCACAGGAAAGGAAGACCCAGAGTTACCTCTGCTTCAGAGGATACGTTAATTTGAGTTACCAGCCTCAGACATTTCAGCCCAAATAAATGCTTCACGGATTTCAAGTAACATCAATCGTTCAGAGGTGACTGCGTGAATCAGGCTTTCATGGTCGAATTGCTACAAAGAAACCACTACTAAAGGACACCAGCAAGAAGAGACTTTCTTGGGCCAAGAAACACGAGCAATGGACATTAGACCGGTGGAAATCTGTCCTTCGGTCTGATGAGTCCAAATTTTAGATCTTTGGTTCCAACCGCTGTGTCTTTGTGAGATGCAGAGTAGGTGAACGGATGATCTCTCCATGTGTAGTTCCCACCGTGAAGCATGGAGGAGGAGGTGTTATGGTGTGGGGGTGCTTTGCTGGTGACACTGTCTGTGATTTATTTAGAATTCAAGGCACACTTAACCAGCATGGCTACCACAGCATTCTGCAGCAATACGCCAACCCATCTGGTTTGCGCTTAGTGGGACTATCATTTGTTCTTCAACAGGACAATGACCAAACATACCTCCAGGCTGTGTAAGGCTATTTGACCAAGGAGAGTGATGGATCAGATGACCTGGCCTCCACAATCACCCAACCTCAACCCAATTGAGATGGTTTGGGATGAGATGGACAGCAGAGTGATGGAAAAGCAGCCAACAAGTGCTCAGCATAATGACACAAAATCACAATAAAATGTATTTTATTCCACTTTGTAACACAAGAAAATGTGAAGAAATCCAAAGGGAGTGAATACTTATGATACCCACTGTATGTGGAGTGGATGATAAAGGGGTGGAGGGCATATTGACATAATGGAAGGTAGGGGGGATTAAGAATGAGTGGGCTAGTGTTAGGAATGAGGGGGCTGCTACAGGTGAGTGTGAGGGGACTGAGGGATGAGGTATGGAGGGGAGGGGGAGGTCAGAGGTGAGGACAGAATATACCCTAGAGTAGAAACACCTGCCACTACAAGTCTGTGACCTCAACCTTTTAACCTCTCATATCTTTCATTACACACTTTAAGTTTATAGTCACAAGTGACTGGGCATGACACAGCAGAAAACACATCACTCCTCTCTGTCACCAGTTGACTCAGCACTCCCAGCCCCTCTAAGTGACACACATAATTACTGAGTACAAGATTATATTTTATCTGAACTATGCATTACAACAGGTGACCATCATGAAACATGTCTGAAGTCTTTATTGAAACAAGGTCACCATAGGACTAAACCATTTTGTTCTGAGCTTACAACAAATTAGAGTAGGAGAATGTCAGTTAAAATGGGACTGGGTAAGAGGCCATTTATTGCACAAATAAAACATCATAACAACATAAACATACGAGGGAAATGTTCTCCTGTGATTTTAATGCCTACCAAAGAACATCTACATGCTAAAATACAGTACAGTACATTTCGTCCTTGAGTGCTTTTTCGTCTTTAGTCTATACACATGTCAAATGACAGAATAAAAATGATACCCCTGATCTTAATACATTTTGTTCATAGGGTGATACTATATAACCTGATCAAAAAAACATTGAATGTGTACAAATGATAGCTTGCTATGGTTGCTAGCTATATTGCTTGCTATATTGTACACAATCACTGACAGTTGCTCTAGCTATCTACTGGAAAGTGGGAAATCCCCACACCGTAAGGAAGCGCTTCATAAACCATATTCAATTAATCAAATCAATCAATCAAACGATGGTCATTGTCATGTCATGTTGTGCTCTGGCCCATCTGGCTCTACAACTCATCAAAATAATCACCTCATCTCATCTTACTGAAATAGCATTGTACTAAAAAAGGAATATATCATTGAAGATTCTATTAAATAACACAAAAAAATGGTGCTACAGAAATCACATTCAAACACACGTTTTGAGGTCCAGGAAAATTCTGAATTGCAAATAGTGTCTTGTGACATACCACTTAACGTAGCCTTTTATGTAGAATACCAGGTGAACTCTGTGAGTAAAGGTGTTATTCCAGTCTCTTCAGTGGTGAGGTGGAGACAGTATCTTCCAGTAGTGGATCAATAGGCGAACGTTGCACAATAATTTGGGACATGTAGCCTATTTGAATCATTAAGGAACTCAGACCACACGTAGCAGGTTAACCCTGGAGCCTGGCGCACAGTTCACAATGACTGGACGGTTGTCATTACAGTTCAATTATTAGTAAGGATTATGGTTGATTTATCGGACTAGCCTATTGTTCAAACCCTATTGTACAGTTTTTTTCGCCTTCCAATATTTTATGGATTGAATTTGAATATGGCAACTTTCAGGATGAATCAAAGCACTGTATTTCTTATTTATTTCTATTGTATTATTGACTGCATGTTTGTTTATTCCATGTGTAACTCTGTGTTGTTGTTTGTGTCGCACTGCTTTGCTTTATCTTGGCCAGGTCGCAGATGTAAATGAGAACTTGTTCTCAACTAGCCTACCTGGTTAAATAAAGCTGAAATAAAAAAATAAAAAAATCTATATATTATATTTTGTGCGTAAAGGCTCACCAAACCAGTTTATGTCATACATACCTTCCTAACCCTAATATTTGCCTAAATAATCTACCAGAATATTTTTTAACCAGTTGGTGCTGAAACTGTAACAAATATGCATATATTTAGATGGCTTCCTTCCATTGATCTCTAATATTCTGAAGCTTTTCTCTCGATGTATTCTAGTGAGTCTGTCGACCAAATTCGAAGTAAAGGTACACCGTATTTAAAGGGATGGCTTAAGATAAATGTACAGAAAACTCTATTGAATGAAAACTCGATGAGAAAGTCTGTTGGCCAGCAAGTAGGAGGATTTTCAGCTCTTCTATGAAATGTACTTATTTATTTACAAGGAAACCACGCCTGCAAAGCCCGTTACACGTCTGCATAAGGAAAGTCTGAATACCAACTACTGAGAAGTGCATAGGAAAGACGTGCGTAGGAAAGGCATACATTTCCTGAGTCTGAGTCGACCCCTATGTCCATAGTACACCATTGTCTTGGTTCCGGACAACCATCCCAGTGGGAGTAGTAGAATGAAGTTATCCCCAGATGCTGATCTGAGGTCAGTGTTGCATTGCTTCCCTCAGTGGTAAAGGTTAGTATTTGAGGAGGGTAAACTGTTTCTGTGCCAGAGAGAGAATTCCACCCGCAGCATAGCAGCTTCTCTAGAGTCAGGAGTTAGAGGTTAAGGGTCCAAGTGGCCCCCTCAGTGATTCGTCAAAGAAGGGCAGAGGGGCGTCTTGGCTGAGCAGGGGCATCCTCTCTCCGAGCACAGCGTCTCTGAAGTTTGGTCGTCTCCAGGCATAGACCACGCTGTTCAGACAGCCCTGCAGAGACAACGTCACCGCCTGCAGAGACACCAGGATGGAAATGGAAGGGGGCACCTAGTCAGTTGCACACCTGAATGCATTCAACTGAAATGTGCATTCCGCATTTAACCCAACCCCTCTGAATCAGGATGGAGTATAGTGGGTAAGGATAAAGCATTATGGGTGCTTATCTTAGTGTCATTATTCATTTTACATAGCTAAAGAAGGCTCTCTAGGGGAAAATGGCAATTAATTCTGGGTGATGGTATCTTGGAAGGGCTATGTCTGCAATCATCAGTGAGATAGTTGAAATACTGACCTGTATAATATACAGGGGGAAGAGATTTACTTGAGGTATGTCTGGTATCACAGACAGGACAACCAGAACAAGAGCTGGGGACGGGACAAAATAGATTATATTAGTCCTGAGGTTGGAGTTACAGAGTTACACACATACAGGGTGTGTGTGTGTGTGTGCGTGCGTGGGGAGATGACTTTGTGTACCTGGCGTCCAGCAGAAGATGATGACCACCATCATGTAGCGAGCAGTGGAGAACATACCCCTCAGCCGTTTCCTGGAACGTGCATCTCCTTCCACAGGAAATAGTCCCTCCTCCTCATACCTGCGATACCAGCTGCCCACCTTGTAGTAAACCACCTGTACAGGTACATCATCATCATCATGATCATCATTCTTCATTCTATTGGCTGTAAACTACTGTAAACTAACCCATGTTTATGAGATAACTATGGTGATTATTGTACTGTATGCTAGACTAGTGAAGATCTATGGTACTTACTGTGCAGCACACCAAAACGGGTATCACACTGACAAAGAGGAAGCATTGTATGAAGATATCATGGATATGTTCCTGGAAAACAAAACAAACAAGGTCTCATTCATTATGCTGTCCAATTCCTTTATGAACAGACAGATACAAAATGCGTGGAACAAGGTATTTACTCACTATATCTGAGCAGTTGTCCCTCCAGATATGCAGGAAGAGGATACAGCTAAGAGGAACACACAACCACAGAGAGATGTGAGACACTTGTAAGAAATGTTTTGCTAGAGTATGTACATTTTCTCTCATAAGCATTATGCAAATGTACCAGGACGAACCCTGGCCTGTGCGGCACACAAAGAGACACACACCTGTTGCAGTATGTGCTAGCTTCACTGTTGTTTGCCGTCATGTGGCTGGGTGGTACCAGGACTAAAGTCATCACGTACACAAAGTACATCACCAATGGTATAAACCTGTAGGGGCATCACACACACACAGTCAGGGACATACTGTATGTTGCTTTTAAGCCACCACGCAGAGCCGTTTGGTTAAAAGCAGGGATGTTTCTATTTGAAAATGAAATAGTTTGACTCACCACACACAAGCATATACAGGCACAACCCCCACCCTTTGTCTACACCGGGACTGGGGGGAAGAGAGGGATATTTGATTTTAGAAAAAATCAAACAAAGTTGAGGTGTGTGTATGTGTGTGTGTGTGTGAATGCGTGTGTGCATGTGTGTGTGCATGCGCATGTAGGAGCCCTTGGTGGATGCTTGTGTCCTCACCTCTTCCTCTCTTGGTCTCTCCCTCCATCCCTCAACTGCATGCTTTGATTCCCAGGCATACACTACCATCAGGAGGAACGACACAAAGTAAAACATCTGGAACAGAGAACACAAACACACACACACACACACACACTGTTAAATGATTATAATAGCAAATGGCACACAGTAAAGTGTCAAGAGCACTTCAGTTAAAGGACAAGCAGTAAAACTTTGCGTCGTCACAATATCTCTAAAAATGACACCGCATAATGTCATGCTCCATGACATAACACAGTATAGAACAGTTCACCCAATACAAATTCTGTCTGATTTACACACGAAAAATGCTATTACAATTGGATCACGCTGAAGCACTCAAAGACAGATTGTATGTATATCTATACCTTATGTATACCTTAGTCTAGAGGTACGCACACAAGCTTTTTTATACATTTTTCGTCAAAGCTATAGAGTGTATTTGAGGGAATAAAGACAGAATTAAACTGTTTAACAAACTCTTTTGCATTTACAGAATGTTCATTCTAAGATTAGGATCATTATAGTGCATTATCCCTACATACAGTATAATAGCCACAGGAGACTGGCTCACCAGTGACAGAGGCAGTAGTTTTTCACAGATGAACACACTGGGGGTGAAGGTGTGTGTTTCATTCATTGCGCTGGTGAACATCAGGGTAACTGCTGCCAACAGATCAGCTAGAGCCAGCTGGACCAGGGGATTCACCTAAAGAGACACAGGCATTTGTGTGTTTGCAAAACTAAGAGAACGTGACAATAACATTGTACATCTCTAGCCATGGAATATATCCTGTCTAATGTGCTTGATGCAGGTGGGAATAAACTTGATATAATTCATAGCCTTGGTGTTACAGCTTCAGTACGCCACAGGATGTTTTTGTGCTGGTCAAGGGCAGTCAAGTCAGGAGTGAACCACGGGCTATATCTGTTCTTAGTTCTACATTTTTTGAATGGGGCATGCTATTTAAGATGGTGAGGAAAGCACTTTTGAAGAGCAACCATGCATCCTTTTCTGACGGGATGAGGTCAATATCCTTCCAGGTTACCCGGGCCAGGTCGATTAGAAAGGCCTGCTCGCTAAAGTGTTTTAGGGAGCGTTTGACAGTGATGAGGGGTGATCGTGTTACCGCAGACCAATTAAGGACCCAGGCAATGAGGCAGTGATCGCTGAGATCCTGGTTGAAGACAGCAGAGGTGTATTTAGAGGGCAGGTTGGTCAGGATGATATCTAAGAGGGTGCCCATGGTTACAGATTTAGGGTTGTACCTGGTAGGTTCCTTGATAATTTGTGTGAGATTGAGGGCATCTAGCTTAGATTGTAGGACGGCCGGGGTGTTGAGCATGTCCCAGTTTAGGTCACCTAATAGTACGAACTCTGAAGATAGATGGGGGCGATCAATTCTCATATGGTGTCCAGGGCACAGCTGGGGGCTGAATCTATAACAAGCGGCAACGGTAAGAGACTGGTTTCTGGAAAGGTGGATTTTTTTAAATAGAAGCTTGAAATGTTTGGGCACAAACCTGGATAGTATGACAGAACTCTGCAGGCTATCTCTGCAGTAGATTGCAACTCCGCCCCCTTTGGCAGTTCTATCTTGTCGGAAAATGTTATAGTTAGGGATGGAAATGTCAGGATTTTTGGTGGCCTTCCTAAGCAAGGATTCAGACACGGCTAGGACATCCGGGTTGGCGGAGTGTGCTTAAGCAGTGAATAAAACAAACTTAGGGAAGAGGCTTCTAATGTTAATATGCATGAAACAAAGGCTTTTGCGGTTACAGAAGTCAACAAATGAGAGCGCCTGGGGAATGGGAGTGATGCTGGAGACTGCAGGGCCTGGGTTAACCTCTACATCACCAGAGGAGGAGTAGGATAAGGGTATGGCTAAAGGCTATAAAAACTGGTCGTCTAGTGCATTCGGAACAGAGAGTAAAAGGAGTAAAAGGCACGGAAGAATAAGTTCAAGGCATAATGAACAGACAAGGGTATGGTAGGATGTGAGTACAGTGGAGGTAAACCTAGGCATTGGGTGACGATGAGAGGTTTTGTCTCTAGAGGCACGGTGTGTGTGGGGGGGTGGAACAAAAAAGCTAGCTAAGGCATATTGAGCATGGCTGGAGGCTCTACAGTGAAATAAGACAATAATCACTAACCAAAACAGCAACAGACAAGGCATATTGACATTAAGGAGAGGCATGTGTAGCCGATGATCATAGGGTCCAGTGAGTAGCTAGGCGAGCTGGAGACGTGGCGATTCAGACAGCTAGCAGGCCAGGGCTAGCAGATGGGCCTCCGGGGGACGTTGTATCGGAAGAGCCTGTTAAAACCCCCTCGGACGGTGACGTCGGCAGACCAGTCGTGATGGATCGGCAGGGCTCCGTGTCGGCAGTAAAGGGTCCAGGCCAATTGACAAAAGAGGTATTGTAGCCCAGGAATTGGCTGATGGATCTCTTCAGGCTAGCCGGGAGATGGGCCTAGTTCGAGGCTAACTCCAGGCTAACTGGTGCTTGCTTTGGGACAGAGACGTTAGACAGGAGTAGCCACTCGGATAGCAGCTAGCTAGCTGTGATGATCCGGTGTAAAGGTTCAGAGCTTGCGGTAGGAATCCGGAGATGAGGTAGAGAAAAAGCAGTCCGATATGCTCTGGGTTGATATCGCGCTGTGCAGACTACCAGGAATTGACCGGGCTGAGGCTGGCTGATGTCCAAGTTAACGTTGATGACCACTAAACGGGCTAACTGACTACTAGCTAGTAGCTAGTTAGCTGGCTAGCTACTGATGGGGGTTCCGGTTCTAAAGTATTAAAAAAATAGCAGATCCGTACCACATTGGGTGAGGTGGGTTGCAGGAGAGTATGTTCAGTCCGTACATGGAAATTGAGATAAAAAATATATACAAAATATATATAAAGAAACAATATAAACAAAATATATATAAAGAAAACAATATATACACGGGACGGGACAAGACAAGACAAGACAAAACAGATGTCCGACTGCTACGCCATCTTGGTGGTGTTACTAGTGTTCTGGGGTGAGTTACTGTATATTTAGGGTCCATGGACATTCAGTTAATAGTTTGTACTGGTACTGTTTGTTCCCTTTTCTATCGTTTAAGTATGTAAAAATATATATATATATATAATTTTAAAAACGATGGTGCCGACGGAGATGGCAGCATCGCGACTAGCTCTTAAGCAACTCTGCAGTATTTTGTTTGTTTATTAACTATTTTTTTAAGTTATTAGCTCAGGAATTGTTGTGTCATTACATACAGCCGGGAAGAACTATTGGATATTAGAGCGGCGGTAACTCACTAGAACTTCCAGCATTATGACCAGGGTTACGACTTCCCTGGAGCGGATCCTTTGTTTGCTCTCCCAAGAGCAATCAAACTTATTCCAGAGGCTGACCCAAAACAACGCCGGCGAAGGAGAAGTACTCAAGGCGGTCTTCTGGTCAGACTCAGGAAGCGTGCACACCACCCACCGCTCCCAAGTATTTTACTCGCTAATGTCCAATCTCTCTCAAGGCGAGAGTTGCTTTTCAGAGGGACACCATGTATTGTAACATACTCTGCTTCACGGAAACATGGCTCTCTCCCTCTCTCGATATACTGTCTGACTCTGTAAAGCCAGCTGGGTTCTCAGTACATCGCCTCGACAGGAACAAACATCTCTCCGGGAAGCAGAAGGGTGGAGGTATACGTTTTATTGTTAACGACTTATGGTGCAACTGTGATAACATACAGGAACTCAAGTCCTTCTGTTCACCCGACCTAGAATATCTCACAATTAAATGCTGACCGTACAATCTCCCGAGAGAATTTGTCAATAATAGCCACAGCGGTCTATATCCCCCCAAGCGGATACCACAACGGCTCTCAAAAAACATTGGACTTTATGCAAACTGGAAACCACATATCCTGAGGCTGCATTTATTGTAGCTGGGGATTTTAACAAACCAAATATGTACACCTATGACTGTGTGGCCAAGCACGCCTCCACATCAATCATCAAGTTTGCAGATGACACAACAGTAGTAGGCTTGATTACCAACAACGATGAGACAGCCTACAGGGAGGAGGTGAGGGCTTTGGGAGTGTGGTGCGAGGAAAATAACCTCTCACTCAACGTCAACAAAACTAAGGGGATGATTGTGGACTTCATGAAACCTGCAATGGAGAAGGTGGAAAGCTTCAAGTTCCTTGGTGTACACATCACTGACAAACTGAAATGATCCACCCACACAGACAGTGTGGTGAAAAAGTCACAACAGCGCCTCTTCAACCTCAGGAGGCTAAAGAAATTTGGCTTAACACCTAAAACCCTCACAAAATTCTACAGATGTACAATTGTAAGCATCCTGTCGGGCTGTATCACCGCCTGGTACGGCAACTCCACCGCCCACAACCGCAAAGCTCTCTAGAGGGTGGTGCGGTCTGCCCAACGCATTACCGGGGGCAAACTTCCCACCCTCCTGGACACCTACAGCACCCGATGCCATAGGAAGGCCAAAAAGATCATCAAGGACATCAACCACCCGAGCCACTGACTGTTCACCCTGCTATCATCCAGAAGGCGAGGTCAGTACAGGTGCATCAAAGCTGGGACCGAGAGACTGAAAAACAGCTATCTCAAGGCCATCAGACTGCTAAACAGCCATCACTAGCACATCAGGGGCAGCTGCCTAGATTAGTAATCACTGGCCACTTTTAGAAATGGATCACTAGCCACGTCAACAGTGAAGAGGCAACTCCGGGATGCTGGCCTTCTAGGCAGAGTTGCAAAGAACAAGCCAGACTGGCCAATAAAAAAAAGATTAAGATAGGCAAAAGAACACATACACTGGACAGAGGAACTCTGCCTAGAAGGCCAGCATTCCGGAGTCGCCTCTTCACTGTTGACGTTGAGACTGGTGTTTTGCGGGTACTATTTAATGAAGCTGCCAGTTGAGGACTTGTGAGGCATCCGTTTCTCAAACTAGACCATGTAATGTACTTGTCCTCTTGCTCAGTTGTGCACCGGGGCCTCCCACTCCTCTTTCTATTCTGGTTGAGCCCGTTTGCGCTGTTCTGTGAAGGGAGTAATACACAGCATTGTACGAGATCTTCAGTTTCTTGGAAATTTCTCGCATGGAATAGCCTTCATTTCTCAGAACAAGAATAGACTGACGAGTTTCAGAATAAAGGTCTTTGTTTCTGCTCATTTTGAGCCTGTAGTCGAACCCACAAATGTTGATGCTCCAGATACTCAACTAGTCTACAGAAGGACAGTTTTATTGCTTCTTTAACAGTTTTCAGCTGTGCTAAAATAATTGCAAAATGGTTTTCTAATGATCATTTAACCTAGCCCTCACCCTCCGATCCAACAGGTCCCAGACATGCTCAATGGGATTGAGATCCGGGCTCGTCGCTGGCCATGGCAGAACACTGACATTCCTGGAGGGTCTGTCAGGATGAGCCTGCAGGAAGGGTACCACATGAGGGAGGAGGATGTCTTCCCTGTAACGCACAGCATTGAGATTGCCTGCAATGACAACAAGCTCAGTCCGATGATGCTGTGACACACCGCCCCAGACCATGACGGACCCACAACCTCCAAATCCATCCCGCTCCAGAGTACAGGCCTCGGTGTAACACTCATTCCTTCGACAATAAACACGAATCTGACCATCACCCCTGGTGAGACAAAACCACGACTCGTCAGTGAAGAGCACTTTTTGCCAGTCCTGTCTGGTCCAGCAACGGTGGGTTTGTGCCCATAGGCGACGTTGCTGCCGGTGATGTCTGGAGAGGACCTGCCTTACAACAGGCCTACAAGTCCTCAGTCCAGCCTCTCTCAGCCTATTGCGGACAGTCTGAGCACTGATGGAGGGATTGTGCGTTCCTGGTGTAACTCAGGCAGTTGTTGTTGCCATCCTGTACCTGTCCCGCAGGTGTGATGTTCGGATGTACCGATCCTGTGCAGGTATTGTTATACGTGGTCTGCCACTGTGAGGACGATCAGCTGTCCGTCCTGTCTCCCTGTAGTGCTGTTTTATGCGTCTCACAGTACGGACATTGCGATTTATTGCCCTGGCCACATCTGCAGTCCTCATGCCTCCTTGCAGCATGCTTAAGGCACGTTCACGCAGATGAGCAGGGACCCTGGGCATCTTTCTTTTGGTGTTTTTCAGAGTCAGTAGAACGGCCTATTTAGTGTCCTAAGTTTTCATAACTGTGACCTTAATTGCCTTCCAACTGTAAGCTGTTAGTGTCTTAACAACCGTTCCACAGGTGCATGTTTATCAATTGCTTATGGGTCATTGAACAAGCATGGGAAACAGTGTTTAAACCCTTTACAATGAAGATCTGTGAAGTTATTTGGATTTTTACAAATTATCTTTGAAAGACAGGGTCCTGAAAAAGGGATGTTTCTTTTTTTTGCTGAGTTTATATACTGTACTCTATACTATGCCACTGTATCTTAGTCCAATGTCGCTCTGACATATATGTATATATATATTCTTAATCCATTCCTTACTTAAATTTACATGTATTTTGGGTATATATATGTTATGAAACTGTTAGATATCACTTGTTAGATATTACTGCACTTTCGGCGCTAGAAGCACAGTCATTTCGATACACCCACAATAACATCTGCCTAACACGTGTACGTGATCAATAAAATTTTATTTGATTTGTACCATTCTCCATCCCCTGTGAACTCACTAGAAGGGCCTCTACAATTTTTTCTAGAGTAGATAGAGCAGTCCCATAGTTCTGACTCAATGAAGAAGTATAGGCACAGGCAAACAGCAAGGGAGTAGCCTGGGCCATGTTCAGTAGGCCACAACGATTCGGAAGATAATGATTATGTTATGTAGAACAGACATGCCTCTATCTGACAGGTAGAGTAAGGAATAATGTCAGCTCTCAATTCATGACTATTCTACAGATGTAGGCTCTTAATTTGAGCCTGTTTGCTACAGTAGAATAATAATCCTGCAGCAACAGAAAATTTGAATTATTATGTGTATTATAATTCATGGGGATTTTTGTCAGGGTTGATACATTTTTTGTATGTGAACATCAAGTCTGAAATTTCAAAGTGGAAATTACAAACTTCAGAAGCCTTTTTAAACCTCAAATACACTACAAGTTCTACATTCCCTGGATTGTAGGAAAGTTCTCCTGCAACTGGGTGATCAAATTAAGATCATACATCTGAATCTGCAATGTTTAGGTAATTACATCCTAATGAGAGTGACCCTGGTAAACACATACTGTATTTTGCTAAGAGACAGCCTTGGAAATAATTGTATCACACTCACAAAAAGGTACAGGCACGCACACACACACACACAGTCAAAGATACTCTTCCTCTCATCCACCCACCTGTTCTTGTAGGTGGCTCCTCTTTACAATGGAAACCACAAGCACTGAAAAACTCCCAATCAAACTGGAAATAGAAAGTCAAATACCTAAATACTGATAGTACACAATTATAGCACCGTTAAATAACAGTCAATCATGTCATTCAGAATGTTCACAAAGATTGTGCTGGAAAATAAATACAATCAAATTACAACAGAAAGACATGGAATGCTAGTCTGGGTACAAGTCTTTTTAGCTAACATTTCACTCCTTGCAAGGAGTGGAACATAATAGCTGAATAGAGATGGCATCCAGGCTAATAGAATTAAATGTAGGAATATCAAATCATAAAATGTAATGTAGGCCTACACCATGTCCTATAAACCATCAGAATAACTAGCAGGTAATATATGCCACACACACACACACACACACACACACACACACACACACACACACACACACACACACACGAGGCTGCTTGGTTGAGGGTATGTAGTAAAAGGGGGGAGCTGTCCAAGTGGACTGGGTGCTGAAATGGGAGGCAGGGGCTTGGGTGGGCATGGGGCCGTGTCTTGATCAACTGGAGGCTAACAACTCAAGAATCACTCACTGATCAAGACCTCTGCATTCAGATGTAGGCTACATGCATTCAAATGAAGATTTTATTTCTAAAACGCTATATCCACCGCTATATATGGGGCGGCAGGTAGCCTAGCGGTTAATATTGGTGGGCCAGTAACTGAAAGGTTGCTGGTTCAAATCCCAGAGGCAACAAGGTGGAAAAAACTGCCGTTCTGCCCTTGAGCAAGGCAGTTAACCCTGAACAACAGCTGGTCCCCGGGCGCCGTGGACATCGATTAAAACAGCCCACGCACCTCTCTGATTCAGAGGGGTTGGGTTAAATGCAGAAGACACATTTTATTGAATGCATTCAGTTGTGAAACTGACTAGGTATCACCTTTCCCTATATCCCAAAATGTGTGTTTTTTCACTAGAGATGATTGCTTTTGGGCACCTTCATGTGTGTGTAAAATATTACTGTTCATCGATTTTAGATGTGGGCAAAATGTTAGTATATATATTTTTTTCAAACCTATATATCAATTTTTAGCTGGAATGGAATGTTACTTTTTTATTATTTTTTTGCTGTAAATTTGACTGTGATATGTGGTTGTCTTACCTTGCTATCTTAAGATGAATGCACTAACTGTAAGTCACTCTGGATAAGGGAATCTGCTAAATGACTCAAATGTAAATGATTCATAAAAAAAAAAAATATATTGATGTCACTAATGTATCATAAAAAAATACATTTGATTGTGTACAACCTCCCACTGGGCACAGACATCAATTCAATGTCTTTTCCACGTTGGTTCAAAGTAATTTCATTGAAATGATGTGGAAACAACATTGATTCAACCAGTGTTCCCAGTGGGCTAGCAGTACTACTTGTTTCTCTGAGTGAGGCAGATAGCATTTAGCAAAAACATGATTATTTGTCTCTCTAAAATGAAACCATCAAGTGACAGATTTAACGGTTGATAGTGATTTGATAGTGAAAACACACACCAATCTCTTTCGTAAGTTCTTTAAACAATAAAAGCTAATTGGCCAACATTTCTGAAAATGGATATATAGCATTTTGGAATGAAACCCTTCAAATATAATACGTCGAGAAAAATAACAAAGTTGTCTCCAAAATGACACATATCAAACTTGACCCTAAATAAACAAAACACATCCAGCTGTTCTTTGCAGCCAAACAACAAACTCCTCATCTACTATGCAGGATTAAAAGACAGCATAGTAGTGCTGTAAAGAGCTAGAGTTAGGCATGGCCAACACAGTGCTTTATATATTGAGTTATGATAAGTAATGATAAATTGCGTTAGTCACATGCATGTCAAGTTGCTCAATTGGTCTGACTGGCAACACTGAAGAAATAAAAGATAAAATGACTGGAGGCCAACCATGTTATTATGAGTTGACGTGTGTGACGTCAACTTCTCGGTTGTGTAATTTACTAGTCTACATTTTCAACAACAACCAAAACAAACTCAAATATTTTCTGGACTAGCCTACTATAAATTGGTTTGATTTGAAAACACATAGCCTAGGTAAGACTATTTGCACAACACAGAACAGTTACATTTAGAAACACTAAGACTTAGACCTAAACGTTCTCAAATCTTAGCTGACATGCAACACTTTACATCCATGTGTCACAGATAGCCTATGGCTGTGTGAAGTCAGTTTTGCTTACCTTATAGACAGAGATACCAAGTACACAGTCGAGAGACCAGTGATCTACATAAAGAAAACATTTCAGAATCAATTCAATAGTGTGCAGAAATAGCCATAAAACAGAATGAGCCTGGGCTTATAGCTAACTCCATTGCAGCTCTGTGAGATTTTTCATTGGGGGTTTTATAGCTATACCTACAATGTAAATAGGGTTAGACTACACATCAATGTACTTGCACTAATGATTGAAAAAATAGTTCTTACCTGGTCACTGCTTAAAAATCGATTCAAACTCATTGTGAATGAGCCGCACAATTGCCACCTAGGCAAAGTTATCTAAAGCGCACCCGTCCTTTGTCTGAAATAAATAAATCGTTATCCATGTAGTCCACAGAACAAAATATATGATTCTTTCTATAAATCTGAGTGGGTTATTAACAGGCGGTCCGCCCACGGCAACCAGACGCCTGCGCCTTGGACCTGTCTGTCACATGTCGATTTACCTTTACGGCAAAAATCCCCACACGGGACAGGTGTAGGAATTTCCCTTCGGAAATGCCGTGCATGGCGGACCGTCGATGAGCCAGGTCTCATACTGGTTTGGAGAAGACCAGAGCGAGTTGGCTATAGATAACCCTATACATCCTATAATAATAACTGTATAGCCTATAAGTTATTTAGTTGTTTGGCATAGGCTACATTATGCATGCACCAGCTTTTAATGGGACACACAAGTTGCAAAGGAGAAACACTAAAATGCAGTAAAAACATTGTTCACTCTAAACACCGGGTTAACACGTTTCTCAGTGATAGTAGTTGCCCTACTTAGCCAAGCAGCACACTCCTGATAACACATACGTCTCACGTTTTGCTCAACTGTTGCACAGAACGTGTGTGTGCTTGCGTGTTTATGTTTCATATAATCTCTATAAAGTGTGACATTGGTCACTACCCATTGCAGAAACAAACACATGACATCCCTCACACTTCACCAGAATGTAATGGCATGCATGAGGAGGATTAACAAATTAATTATACCCTGTGAAGTTCAATTGGGCTGTCAGAAGATATGGTGCGATGAGAAATACTGACCAAAGAGGGTCTATGTATCTGATGTGACATCATTAGTTCGCGTTGCAATAACAGCGAACCCTGTTGTAATCTGACATCTACTGGTACACAATGTAACTGCAAATAATCAGTGTGAACAACAAGTAACATTTTTACCCCAAAACATTATGTGACACAAATGGGTAGTTTTGGATCGGTCGAACCTGTACATGCAGAGTCGTTTTACTTACGATCATGTCTGCTCAAGACAATTGTCTCTGCATTAGTTTAATATTGCTGTTGTCCATCACCACGTTGGCCCAAATGCTAATAAAGTTGAGTCAAATCGATGACGCCGGGAGTTCCACGTTGGCCCGGACGTGGCAGCATCAGAGGACAGAAACGATTCTTGTTTGGGAGTCACAAACAGAAATATTCAGACCAATTGTCTCAAGAACGACAAGAATTTAGAAAAGCTTTCTGTAATAATTTGAGACATTAACGCACAACATGGGGCTCCTAATCTCGTCAGTTTTCACCAGACTGTTCGGCAAGAAACAGATGAGAATACTTATGGGTAAGTGTCGGATGTTAGCTGCCTAACTGGCTTTGAAATGTACGCTAACGTTACTGGAGAACATCACGGGAGTCTTTAGTGAGTAACTAACATATAACGTTATGTATGTATGTATGTATGTATGTATGTATGTATGTATGTATGTATGTATGTATGTATGTATGTATGTATGTATGTATGTATAAGTTGATTTGTTGGACCCAAATGGTGTATGTAGAATAGTGACAGTAGCTAACGTTAGTTCATAGTTGTCCAAAAAGTGTTGCTAGCTGCTACGTAACTAACTTTTTGGTGGTTGATTTGTGTCAACAAACTCGGCAGAAAGTTCAAAAATGTTAACTAGCTAGCTACTTGTACTAGCTGTATATTTGAGAATAACTTTAATCTAGGTAGCCCGCGGGTATAGAAAAATGGAAAGTTAACCGGCTAACGTTAGTTACAAAAAAATGCTGTTTCTTGGTCTGTCGTCGTGAGTGCCAAGCTAGTTCTAGCTCACGTTAGTAAGCCACCTGTTTAACTAACGTTAGCTATCCGTCATTTGCTGGTGGGTTTTGTATCTTCACGCAGCTGGCGACACGGAAAAGATCCACCGTTAATAGCTACAATAAGTGTCCATTAAAAAAAAATATCCTATCTATATATGCACGTTCTTGCTTGCAGTTGTATGTGAGAATGAGATATAATGTTCAAAATAAATGTTTGTTTTCTCAGTGGGTTTGGATGCTGCAGGGAAAACTACTATCTTGTACAAACTGAAGCTGGGTGAAATAGTGACTACCATTCCAACTATCGGTAAAACACACACGGTCACACCCACCTTTCACCCTCCAGTCTCAAATCAAATGATTGGTCACATACACATGTTTAGCAGATGTTATTGCTGGTGTAGTGAAATGCTTGTCTTTCTAGCTCCAACAGTGCAGTAATATCAAACAAGTAATATCAAACAATTTCACAACAATATATAAGTAAAGGAATTAAGAATATATAAATATATGGATGAGCAATGTCAGAGCGGCATAGACTAATATACAGTACAAGAGAATAAAGTATATACAAATGAGATGAGTAATGCAACATATGTAAACATTATTAGTGACTAGTGTTCCATTTATTAGTGGCCAGTGATTCAAAGTCTATGTATATAGGCAGCAGCCTCTATTGTGCTTGTGATGGCTATTTAACAGTCTGATGGCCTTAAGATAGAAGCTGTTTTTCAGTCTCAACTGCTCTTGCTTTGATTTCCATTGTTAGCTTTAAATTGAGGTGTAATTGACTTAGGTAGGATATTGGACTGTCACTAACCACATTCATGCACTAGTCTATAGATATAATAATATATTGCCGTCCACATAAGACATGGGATTGACATTTAGACCTAATGCATCTCTTTGGTGTGTGTGTGACAGGCTTTAACGTGGAGACGGTGGAGTATAAGAACATCTGCTTCACGGTATGGGATGTGGGTGGTCAGGACAAGATCAGACCCCTCTGGAGACACTACTTCCAGAACACACAGGTAAACACACACACCAAAAGGGAACCAGGGAGGCTACAGCCTACTCTTTTACTTCTCTCATGTAATGCCTCAGGGCATCTTCCTCCTCTCTGACTGTCCTGCTCTGACTGTGTTCATCCCTCACTCAGGGTCTGATCTTTGTGGTAGATAGCAACGACAGAGAGAGAGTGGCTGAGTCTGCAGAGGAGCTCTCTAAAATGGTAGGTATATTTACTCTATGTATGATATGTAGTTGATGATGGGTATATTTACTGATGGTATGTAGTTAACCTGTTGAGGACCCCTTCGAGATAGGATCCCGTTAACGGGATTGATTTTGACAACAGCCAGTGGAAAATCAGAGCACCAAATTCAAAACAGCTAAAATCTCATAATTCCATTTTCTCAAACAATCAACTATTTTACACCATTTTAAAGATAAGACTCTCGTTAATCCAACCACATTGTCTGATTTCAAAAAGGCTTTACGGAGAAAGCATAAAATTAGATTATGTTAGGACATAAACTCCACAAGAAAAACCACACAGCCATTTTCCAAACAACTAGATGCATCACAAAAACCAAAGTACAGCTAAAATATTCACTAACCTGTGATGATCTTCATCAGATGGCACTCATAGGACTTAATGTTACACAATACATGTATGTTTTGCTCGATAAAGTTCATATTTATATCCAAACCCCCATTTTACATTGGCGCGTAATATTCAGAAATGCTTTCCCTCCAAACCCTCCGGTGAATGAGCAATGAGCACACATATTACAGAAATACTCATCATAAACTTTGATCAATATACAAGTTATGAACAGAATTATAGATAGACTTCTCCTAAATGCTACCGCTATGTCAGATTTCAAAAAAGGTTCACGGCGAAGGCACAATTTGCAATCTGAGTACAGCCCAGAAGACACCAACAACTAGCAAACAAAAACCTGCTATCTTGGAATCAATAAAACTAAGAAATTACATTATAAATATTCACTTACCTTTGATTATCTTCATCAGAAGGCACTCACAGGAACCCCAGCTCCACAATAAATGTTCGATAAAGTTCATATTTATGTCCAAATAATCCATTTTGTTCGCGCGTTAGGTTCACTATCCAAATCCATACCGCGCGTGCTTACTTAGTCTAGACGAAAAGTCTAAAAAGTTATACTACAGTTTGTAGAAACATGTCAAACGATGTATAGAATCAATCTTTAGGTTGTTTTTAACATATATCTTCAATAAATTCCAACCGAACCTATCCGTTCTCTTTAGGAGTGAATATGAACTCAGCTCGCTCCCAAGTCCTTGCGCGTGACAGTACCCATGTCTTATAATGGGACACCTACTTCCTTGGGCTGTTATTCCCTTCAAATTCACCATAGAATCCTCAAACAAGGTTCTAAAGACTGTTGACATGTAGTGGAAGCCTTAGGAAGTGCAACATGACCCCGTAAAGACTACAAATTCAATAGAAAATGGTTTGAAAAACTACAATCCTCAGATTTCCCACTTCCTGGTTGGATTGTTCTCAGGTTTTTGCCTGCCATATGAGTTCTGTTATACTCACAGACATCATTCAAACAGTTTTAGAAACTTCAGAGTGTTTTCTGTCCAAATCTACTAATAATATGCATATCTTAGTTTCTGGGCCCGAGAAGCAGGCTGTTTAATTTGGGTACGTTTTTCATCCGGCCGTGAAAATACTGCCGCCTATCCCGAAGAGGTTTTTAATGATGGGTGTATTTACTATTGGTATGGTATGTAGTTAATGATGGGTATATTTACTGTTATGGTATGTAGGCCTATAGGCTTGCCAAGTGTCTTGGCTGGGTCTATTTATAATTGACAGGACATTGAACCTAAAACTTAGTGTGAAACAAATTATTTAATCACAGAGCACAGTGTTGACTTTCTGAGCAAGAGCTCATTATCTCAAACTAGTGATCTAATCACTCTCCCCCTCCCCTCAGCTCCAGGAGGATGAGTTAAGAGAAGCAGTGTTGCTGGTGTTTGCTAACAAGCAGGACCTTCCCAATGCTATGGCCGTCAGCGACCTTACAGACAAACTGGGACTGCAAAGCCTCCGCAGCAGAGTGGTGAGTATGTGAGACATAGGCATGCAGGCACGCTTTTTCTCAATGTTGATCCTTTTCTCTCGTCTTTCTCAGTGGCACGTGCAGGCGACCTGTGCGACCCAGGGCACAGGACTGTATGAAGGACTGGACTGGCTTTCCAACGAGCTGTCCAAGCAATAACCCGGACATCACACGAGAAAAGCAGAGGAGAGGGAGAACCACAGAGAGACTGACACCTTCAATCAAGACAAGTTTGGTCTTGAATAACTTGTGCCCCTAGAATGGACAGGACTTGTGGACAATGCAATCAATACATATAGGAACATCTTATTTTACTACTATTTTTACTTTGCTTTATTTTACCATTATCCCTTCAAATACTCTAATCTTTACTTTTTCCCAACCTCATATTTTGCAGCAGATAAACTGATGCTTTCAGTTGCATGTTTAGCGAATGGCTGCTCTGAGACACAATGGAGACGCCCCTTCCTCTGTAAAGTGTTCTGCTGGGTTGACGTTACCCCCAACCACTGATCCTGGGTCAGACCTTTTTAAATCTGCCTATGGTTAAGTATCAGGATTTGGGGTGTTGTAATCTGATTCTAGATATGTGGTTAAGGGAAACCTCTACTGCAAACTGTTCAGCTACACTAGACCTCATGGACATTTTCACTAAAACAACCCTGGTCCTTTACCTCTCACCCCTGTGACTTCACTCCCATGCGATTTCACCTATGTAAGGGACCGAAGCTTCTAGAATGAGATGAAGAATAAAATGACAATGATGTCGTAAATCTCCAGATGTTTGAGGAAGTCTTTCTGCACTGGGAGCCAAATGGAACTCCTCCCAGTGAATGGAACACAATGGAACCACTGGAAACAGTTTGCTCCTGGTACTACCTGTTTTCGCCATCTTTTTGTAGGGTTGCTTTGCTCTGGGCTTGCCACATAGAAAAGAGATGTTTGACTAATGTCTTTTTTTTTCTTTTTTTTAATGGGCCACAATTATGCAATAACCCATTTCCTTATGTGCTACGATATAAGCTGTGGGAAGCTGAAATTAGTAGGTAGAAGTTGCCACTAAACATTGAAACAGGTGTTTGATACTTTTCCATCCCCCTAATGATTCAGGTTAGGATGGTTAATCTGATCCAGGATCTGTGGTTAGTACAACTTCTACCTCAAATGAGCTGAAACCACTTACATTTTTTTGTCTAGTCTAGTGAGAATGTGCACCTAACCCAGACTGTGTCTCTGTTCTAATACTTAGGTGCTTTCTTTCCTCTCGGCCATCTTTGAAGTTATTACATATCTGAAGTATTGGCTTTAAATAATGGTGTCAATGAAGGAAGGAAAGGGAAGAAGGCTGAAGGATGTGTTTTCTAAGCATTGGAACCGGGCCAATATTGGCGTTGTATAGTTCAGTGGCATGCTTTGGCTTAGCAGTGCTTGCTTGTGGCTGGGCACACTCTTCTGATATTTGATGGCTGTTGTGTGCTTAATCTGACCCTCCCACACACACCCCTGCTGTATATCCCTGAGCTGTGCATACATTCCAACTGACGGATGCTTCTTGAAACTGCATAAAGCTGCCACACAACTTTTGAATGATGTGATAACTAATTATGTTTTACAAACATGTATAAATAAATTCACCTGTTAAATTGTCTGAGGATTTAACTTTAAATTGACAGAGCTTGTCTTTTTTCATGTGTTTTGAATGTGAGGATATGGATATTTCAGTTTGTATGTAGTTCTCTTTGTAGATTGCGTTTAGGACTGTGTAATGTACACATTCTCCATGTTCGGCAGCCCAAAGCTTTAGGTCTCCGGCTGAAGTGAATCAGTTCCTCCCTTCTGGCATAGTTCCAAAGCCAACATTAGAGAAACCTGAAGGGTGACTGTGCACATTCACTGTGGCAATGTGGAATTACATTTACATTTACTTCATTTAGCAGACGCTCTTATCCAGAGAGACTTACAAATAATTAGATGAAACAAGGATGAAACGGACTTGTCTAATGTCCTTGACCTCACAAAGTGCCTGACTCAGATTTTACCTGAAGTATAGAGGGGGTGTGACACCATAATACATCCTGCCACGTATAGGTTGAAGTTGCCCCTAGTTGTGATATTGGGTGAGGTTTGCATCTACCCCACTAATGGTTAAGGTTAGGATTTGGGGAGGGGAAGCTGATCCTAGATCTGTATCTAGGGGAAACCTCCCCGGAGCCCACATCTCTTAGGCCTTAGTTCTTTTAGTTGTGGTACTGTACATGAACTAGAATACTTTTTTTGTATTTGTGATATCAGGTACTTTCCATGACAATGATATCACCACAGTTGTCTTTGTTTCTAGTGGAAAACTTGCTCAGGGAAATGTGCTCAGAGGACTTTTCAGACAGATCATGATATTGCAGTTGTTGTCCACCTGGGGGGGGAATAATCTTGGTTAAATATTTTGTTATGTGCAGTGTCACCTCATGTTATTTCTGTTGGGAGATGTTGGGTACATTGTGTGTTTGTGTGGGAGCAGTCAGTATCGGTATGAAATGTGACTGAGAATGCTATATTTGTCTTTCAGTTCAAGGACAGATATATTATTTGTTAGAGTGGATTGGTCAAATGCTACAGTAATCCTCACAGTATTCACAAGTATCCTTTTATTTGTGTAACTGCAAATACATAGTTTTTGAATAGGCCATGTTACTCTACTTCAAAAAAAACTATGCATCGGGATTAATTTGTAATATACAGGAAGAAATACTCAAAATGATCATCCTCACAACAGCATAATATTTAACAGTTGGTTGTTGCAGTTTATTGTAATTGACACACTGATCACATGATAATTAATATGGGGTTATGGCATGCATTCTATTTAGGGTATGGCCATTGGAACTGACTTCCCACTGGGCACACACTGGTTGAATCAACGTTCTTTTCACGTCATTTCAATGAAATTACATTGAATTGAGGTCTGTGCCCTGTAGGTCTAAAGCTTGGAACAAAAAGTTAATTTGAAATGGAAGGTTGCTGATGTGAAAGTTACAGTATATAAAGACAGGGTTTGATGTCAGGAGCTTTGTATTGTATTGCCTTCTCGAACAACAGGTGTACTTATTCTGAGAACCATGTGTTTTAGAGCTTGGTGATAGCGTGGTTGTCATATGGTTTGTATACCTTCCCACAACTTTCTGGTTATGGTGCAGAATAGTTGCTTTGCTTTGGAACATTCTCAGCACATTTAAGGAACTTGACAAAATAACGTTACATTTTGGTAATGACCAACTGATTTGACATTGGGAATGTTCTCAAATAGTTCAAAGACCGTTAAGAAACAACGGTCTCCTGTGGGAATTTCAGTTCTTCAGCATAACGTTTCCTACAGGTTTCGTCATGGTTCTATTTAAATAAAAACAGTTGATGTCCGTGCCTGCATGTAAATCTAATTAGCATAATATAAGAGATATCTTTTTGCATGGGCTGCGTCTTCAGCATCTGCGGTGGAAGGTGGCAGAGCTACAGTGGTTTTTGTTAGACCAGGAGACATCCTGAAAATAGGTTCTCACGAAAACGTCTGTAGCGTCAGAACCATTTGGGGTTTGCTCTATGACCCCAACAAGCCTCACAAGACTCCCTGCAACCTAAAAATAAATGTTCCCAGAACAGGCAAAATCTTCACTTCCGTTCTCAGAACGTAATTTATGGCTACGTTCCCAGAACCAATGGGAAATCCAAAACTTTCCCACAACTTCCAACGAACCAAATGTGCTAGCTGGGTAGAAGCCTAGAAAGCAAATAAACATTATCTGGGAAGTGGAGAGGCAGCAGAGAAACGAAACTTAGACAGACTTTGCTGGAAACAAAACTGAAGGTTAAGAAGAAACGTGTGGCAAAGAGCGACTGTGCTCAGCCCGATCACGCCCACACACACAATGCAGGCTGAGGGTGTTAGCTGCTTTCCTTTGGCTGTCAGAATTGCAATGATAGAGCGGGGGGGGGGGGGGGGGGGTTCAAGGTATAAAAGGAGGTTACAATGTTTGATCTGTCCTTTCTATCCTGCGGAGCCCTCCGCTTAAGGATTTGGGTGAGTTTCCTTTCCATCGAGATCTAAGAGCTTGTATAAGAGAGTGATTTGTTTTATGTGCTTTGTCATTCCGTTTGTATACATTTCAATATCATCAAACCCAAATATTGTGTTTGTTTTGTTGTACATTTACAGTTACAGGAATAGGTTACTGTTTTTTCTTTAGAGTCAAATGTCTATAGTACAAGATAACTTTGACAAGACTATAATACATGGTAAGAGCATTTGTTAAACATCAATGCTGTACCAGGGGGATGTATCACTGTCGCCTGCGTCACTCACATCTATGTGCATCCTTCCTTGTGTTGCAGGACTGGTGACCCTCTGTCCGGTCACTATGGAGTTCCCACTCTGTTTGCTTGCTGTGTATTTACTTGTAAGTATCTCACATCGACAGCATGCACGTGTCGATGATGAATAACCCTTTATGGACAATAAAGATGTATAGAATTTAAGTGAAACTCTAAACATACTACATTGTAGGGTCAGAGTTGTCTTGTGGACTGACTGTGACTAAAACAAAGTCTTGTCCCACAGTGAAGAGGAGGAGAGGAGGAGGAGGAAAGGAGATGAAAAGCCTGCTCCCAAGGGCAGGTCACTGGGTCCCTGGCCATGTCCTAGTGGGGGGTGTTGGGAGTCTGTCCCCTAGCAGGTACTGACCCTCAGCATGACCTCGCAGGACCTGGTCAGTCGGGCCTGGTGAGCAGAGCCAGGAGCTGCAGATTAACTGATCCGCAGCGACCTTGACGCACCGACGAACCCAAGCACCAGACACCCGAAGACACCTGAGACGACTAGATGAAGCTCATCCGAAGCACAAAGCTTATATTACTTACCTGAATACTTAAACGAAATGTACCCTAGAATGCCGCCAGATGAAGAACCATTCTTTTCTTTTTTTGGTTGGCTTCTGGTTGTCTGCGTTGCTTGGTTTCGGCGGCTCATGGGGGGCCTGCTGAAGAAAACGCATTCCCAAATACACTGCAATGCATAATTTCCATGAAAATGTAAAAATGTTAAATAAAAATTGAAAAAAACATTGCAACATGAACAAACTTACCTGTGTCATTTGTTCTGTAGTTGTCATTTTGGATATTTATACACTCTGATATTGATGCCACATTGCAGAGAACAGCTGCAAAGTTATAACATCGCAAATAATACTTAGTTAGTAGTGTAAGTAAGTAATATCCAAGCCACTTGACACATCTTTAAACTCATACATACTGACAATTTAATATCAGTCTCAGTGCATTATTTTATTTTACTTTTTTGTAATTAGCTTTATGTAGGCCTAGATTAGCATGTTGTTTAGCCTTCTCTGTTTGTTAGGTAAATACAGTACCTCCTTGAACAGGACTGCCCTCTCTCCAGACGCGCATGCACACACACATGCACACACGTCATAGTTTGGTTTTGTTGTGTTGTCTTTGTTCAGTACATAGTAACCAAAGAAGATACACTCTATCTGAGAAAAGCAGAGGCAACGCAGAAATGAAACTAAACAATGGACTTTGATGGAAACGAAAGTAAAGCTTGCAGACACACAATGCAGGCTGCTGCGTGTGAGGTGCTGTCAGACAGGGCTAGACAGTTCAGGGTATAGGACGAGGGCAGTGGAGGTTCCTCAGAGGAGGAAGGGGAGGACCATCCTCCTCAGTGAATTTCATAAAAATAAAAATTGTAAAGCATTAAAAAAGTTATCCTTTTTAGATAAAGCTATACTAAATATATTCACGTAACCAAATAATTTATTCAAACTATTTTGCAAAAAAGGTCTACAGTAGCCTCAACAGCACTCTGTAGAGTAGCAAAAGCTAAGAGGCTCATGGTTCTCACCCACTGCCAGTAATTATGACAACTTCCGGAGGACGTCCTCCAACCTATCAGAGCTCTTGCGGCATGAACTGACATGTTGCCCACCCAATCAAAGGATCAGAGAATGAATATAGTACTGAAAGCATAAGCTACAGCTAGCTAGCACTGCAGTGCATACAATGTGGTGAGCAGTTGACTCAAAATGAGAGAAAGGCAATAGTTGAACAGTTTCAAAAATAATAATAATCATCCAAAATGAAGGAGAAGCAAGAGAGAAATAGACAGAGATTTCATTTTTTTTGTTCACTTTCAGTTTCATTTACTTAGCTAGCAAATGCAGCTAGCTAGTTTAGCTTACTGAAACACCCTGCTCAAACAGAGGGATGCTGTCTTAGCTAGCTGGCTATGACTATCCAACGCAACACCAGAACTCTTCAAAAGGTCAAGGTATGCTTTTAGTTTGACTAATTTATTGCCACCGGGGCTGCCGGTGTAACTGCTTACTGACTGTACACTGTAAAGTTACTGCATTATTGTAGCAAGTTCACTAACACGCTAGTTCTATTAGCTATTCTGACTATGATGTTACTTTAGCTAATATGGTGACAACTATGTAGGCTGTGTGTAGCGATTTGGCTTGGAAAGGTTTTTTCGCCTGGTCACATACAGTACATGCTGATATGTTGTGCACTGAAGTCCACAAGCGAAGGTGAGAGGAGGAGAGTGTATAGATGCGAGAAGGAATACAACGTGGCTGCTATGAAAGTGATCTATGTTTTTATGCGTGATCAGGTGTGTATTCATTCCACCGATTCTGTTGAAAAACGTTTCTTAAATGGCAGAAAACGTAACAAAACAGAGATAAACATACCTGAATTTGTCCAATAGAAACTCTCATTTGCAACTGTTGGACTAAAGTTTACACCCTATTTCAGCTAGATGCAGGCATGTGTAAGGTGGAAAACTTTATGTTATTTTGTTTAGTCAGAGAATATCAGATCAATTGAGAATTTTTTAATAATAATTCAATGAATAGCTTTTGAATTATTGATAAACTAAATCATATATTCATTTCAGAACCAAAATAAGAGACTGAACAGGCTAATGTGTAATTATTGACTGTGTCACATCGAAGTCTGTCCTGCATTGTGTTTCAGGACTGGTGACCTTAACCCTTTCACAGGTCACCCATGGAGTCCCATTCTGTCTGCTTGCTAGGAATCATGTCTGTAATACACTATACTACTATTCAGAGATTGGCAGAAAAATTACTTGACAAAATGAGGAGAGGAGGAGGAGGAGAGGAGGAACAATCCCGCTACCAAGGGCAGGGTCGCGCAGCCCCCTCGACCATCCCGTCATGAGGACACGACACATCGGGTCCGGCCTGCACTAGGGAGTAACGCAACGTCCACCCACATATATACATATGACAGTGAGTAGGATGATAGGACCACGTGTCCCCCCCCCCCCCCCCCCATCTCCCAAGAGTGGGAGTCACCCAGTGCACGTGTGTGAGGGGTGACCCAGCCTGCGTGTCAGGCAAATGCGGTGTGCTGATGCGTCGTGTGCAGAGCCAGTGCTGCAGAAATGCAGTAACTTCAAAACAACGACCCAAAGCACCAGACTACAGAAGTAATCGAAACCACAAAAGCTAACCAAACATCCACATCCCTTTTTCACTTTGGTCGGCTTCTGGTGGTCTGCGTTACTTGGTTTGGCGGCTCGAGGTAAAAACGTATTAATTCCACAAACAAGGCTGTACGCATAATTTCCTGACAAAACCCATAAAACTGTAAAACTAAAAACTGTAAAAACATGCAACTTCAAGTGTTCTACTCTGCTAGCCAGCACCTTTCCTAAACAGGTGTGCGTTTCTTTCGCCTCAAGACATGCAACTTTAACATGTTTTGTCCCAGTTGTCTGATGTTTTTATGTATTGTTTATTTCATTTTCTATCCTTTGACCAAGAGGTAGTACGTTTGAATTCTCTATTGATGTATGGTTAGGTTGGCCAAATGAATCTTTCACACTTCAGATATAGTAGTTCAGTTCAATTAATTTTGATAGTTTTTGCAACAGTAGGCCTAGCGACAACAGGGACACAGGGTTAGATGCCTAACCCTAACCTTAAATTATTAGTTAGTTCTTTTTTGTTTTTATACATTTTTACAATATAGCAGAGAGAAAGAGGCGAAGCGAGAGCTTTTACTCCGGCCAAATTCTGTCCATGAAAATCAGTCCATGAAGAGCAGAATATTTGTTTGGAGATTAGTGAGAGTGTCGAATTTGCTCATTTGCTACGTAAGGCGTATTTGATCTAATAGAAGTTGATACGGTTGTTACAAATGCACTGATATAAGAGGATGTGTGGAATTTCGGCAAATTTGAAAAAAAAGCTGCTTTACAGTGCCTTCGGGAAGTATTCAGACCTCTTGACTTTTTCCACATTTAGTTATGTAACAGCCTTATTCTAAAATGGATTAAATAAATAAACATCTTCAGCAATCTACACAGAATACCACATAATGACAAAGCAAAAACAGTTTCCTAGAAATGTTTGCAAATATATAAAAAATTATCTTATTTACATAAGTATTCAGACCCTTTGCTATGAGACATCGAAATTGAGCTCAGGTGCATCCTGTTTCCGTTGATCATCTTTGAGATGTTTCTACAACCTGATTGGAGTCCACCTGTGGTAAATTCAATTGATTGGACATGATTTGGAAAGGCACACACGTGTCTATATAAGGTCCCACAGTTGACAGTGCATTTCTGTGCAAAAACCATGCCATGAGTTCGAAGGAATTGTCCGTAGAGCTCCAAGACAGGATTGTGTCTAGTCACAGATCTGGTGACGGGTACCAAAACATTTCTGCAGCATTGAAGGTCCCCAAGAACACAGTAGCCTCCATATTTCTTAAATGGAAGAAGTTTGGAAGAGCCGGCAACCCAGCCAAACTGAGCAATCGGGGGAGAAGGGCCTTGGTCAGGGGGGTGACCAGGAACCCGATGGTCACGCTGAGAGAGCTCTATAGTTCCTCTGTGGAGACGGAAAAACCTTCCAGAAGGACAACCATCTCTGCAGCACTCCACCAATCAGGCCTTTATGGTACAGTGGCCAGACGAAAGCCACTCCTCAGTAAAAGGCACATGACAGCCCGCTTAGAGTTTGCCAAAAATCACCTTAAGACTCTCAGACCATGAGAAACAAGATTCTCTGGTCTGATGAAACCAAGATTGAACTCTTTGGCCTGAATGCCAAGCGTCACATCTGGAGGAAACCTGGCACCATCTCTATGGTGAAGCATGGTGGTGGCAGCATCATGCTGTGGGGATGTGTCATTGTCGTGTGTGTAGGTGGCAGGAAAGTCAGGCGCAGGAGAAACCAACTTGGTGTAACTGGAGTAGTTTAATTAAGATAAAACAAACTCCAAAACCAACGTACATAAATAAAATAACATGGGTAAAATAACCCGTCACGCACCAATACAAATACACGAGCACATAACAACAATCTCTGACAAGGACATGAGGGGAAACAGAGGGTTAAATACACAACATGTAATGAATGGGATTGGAACCAGGTGTGTAGGAAGACAAGACAAAACCAATGGAAAATGAAAAATGGATCAATGATGGCTAGAAGACCGGTGACGTCGACCGCCGAGCACCACCCGAACAAGGAGGGGCATCGACTTCGTCAGAAGTTGTGACAGGATGTTTTTCAGCAGCAGGGACTGGGAGACTAGTCAGGATCAAGGCAAAGATGAACGGAGCAAAGCACAGAGAGATCCTTAATGAAAACCTGCTCCATAGCTCTCAGGACCTCAGACTGGGGGCAAAGGTTCACCTTCCAACAGCAAAATGACCCTAAGCACACAGCCAGAATAACGCAGGAGTGGCTTCAGGACAAGTGTCTGAATGTCCTTGAGTGGCCCAGCCAGAGCCCAGACTGGAACCCGATCGAACATCTCTGGAGAGACCTGAACAAAGCTGTGCAGCAACGCTCCCCATCCAACCTGACAGAGCTTGAGAGGATCTGCAGAGAAGAATGGGAGAAACTCCCCAAATAAAGGTGTGCCAAGCTTGTAGCGTCATACCCAAGAAGATTTGAGGCTGTAATCGCTGCCAAAGGTGCTTCAACAAAGTACCAAGTAAAGGGTCTGAATACTTATGTAAATGTAATATTTCAGTTTTTATTTTTAATAAATGAGCAACTTAAATTAGCAATTTATAAAAACTTGTTTTTGCTTTGTCATTATGGGATATTGTGTGTAGATTGATTTTAGAATAAGGCTATAACGTAACAAAAAGGGTCTGAATACTTTCCGAAGGCACATTGTTTTGGAATTATGACTGTTGTCACAGAGATAGATAGAGAACTCATCATGGGTATCACCCGTTTTAGCATGGACTCTGCCATTGAGGGCATCTACCATTTTAAAGTGGTCAACTGGGTGGGGATTGCTATAAGTTGGGAACCAACCAATAAAGAAGAAGAGAATTGACTACTTTAAAATGGAGATCTGCCCATGCTGTCACAGATGCTGTAATGGCACAGATAGAAAGATGAGTCCTTTATCTATCTCTATGGCCTGTTATTCACAAACGTATCTGCCCTCTCATTGACTAGAATGATCCCATCTGATCTCGCCTTCTCCTGCGTGCCTTCCATCTTTGAGGAGATGTATTTCCATTGTTAGAGCGGTCCCCTGACTGTCTTGTCAATATAATAGACAATCTTAAGATAGAGCTAATTTTGACTTTGTGGCTGTGGAATCTAGTGGAAACCAACGTTATGGGGCCCCAGGACCATGTTTGGGAAACCCTGGCCAAAGAGATAACCGTAAAAGAAACAGGCTATACAATGTAAGAATACAGGACAGAAGGTACAATAACGAGCCCAGGATTCACACATTCTTCACGATGGATTCCCCTTTTATTACTATCGCTACACCATAAACCGGGATGTGGACATAAAGCTGGGATAAGGGTTAGGGTTGAGTGTTAGGGTTGAACCGAGATGGTGACTGGCTTCTACCCCTGCCATAGTTCTGCGTCATGTAGGGATTCCTGTAAAAAAGTGAGCGTATTCAGCAGCTCTGCCACTGGCAACAGTACACTATCAAACAATTACTCACATGCAGCTATTCTAACGTCATATACCTTATCTCTTGTCCATGCAATAAGCAATATGGGGACAAAACCAATAGACAGATAAGAACACGTATTAAAGATGTAAAGATGGCGCCGGAGAAGAAGGCAGACATTTTACATGCCCCCAACCGATTGTGTTTAATTGTTTGTTTATTTGCGTTGTTTGTAACATTTTTTTAAACTTATTTTGCACATAATGTTGCCGCTATCGTCTCTTATAACCGAAAATAACTTTTGGACATCAGGACTGCGATTACTCACCACGGAGTGGCAGAATCCTTTTTTTCCTATAACGAGCCTGACAAGGCCGACGCGAACCATATACTGCTATCTCGGGAACAGGGCCAGATCCCCGTGATTTGCGTGAAGAGGAGGCGGAGAAAAAGGGGCCGGAGGGCGGGCTGCCTTCTGCGAATTCGTAGGTGATCGAATAAACCCCCACTTCCTTCCATTCTGCTAGCAAACGTGCAATCTTTGGACAATAAAATAGATGACCTACGCTGAAGATTAAACTACCAACGGAACATTCAAAACTGTCATATCTTATGCTTCATGGAGTCGTGGCTGAACAACGACACTATCAACATACAGTTGGCTGGTTATACGCTGCACCGGCAGGATAGAACAGCGGCATCTGGTAAGACAAGGGGCGGCGGACTATGTATTTTTGTAAATAACAGCTGGTGCACGATATCTAAGGAAGTCTCGAGCTATTGCTCGCCTGAGATAGAGTATCTCATGATAAACTGTAGACCACATTATCAACCTAGAGAGTTTTCATCTGTATTTTTTGTAGATGTTTACATACCACCACAGTCAGAGGCTGGCACTAAGACAGCATTGAATGAGGTGTATTCCGCCATAAGCAAACAAGAAAACGCTCACCCAGAGGCGGCGCTCCTAGTATCCGGGGACATTAATAAAGGGAAACTTAAATCCGTTTCAACAAATTTCTATCAAAATGTTAAATGTGCAACCAGAGGGAAAATAACTCTGGACCACCTTTACTCCACACACAGAGACACATACAAAGCTCTCCCTCGCCCTCCATTTGGCAAATCTGACCATAATTCTATCCTCCTGAATCCTGCATACAAGCAAAAATTAAAGCAGGAAGCACCAGTGACTAGATCAATAAAAAAGTGGTCAGATGAAGCAGATGCTAAGCTACAGGACTGTTTTGCTACCACAGACTGGAATATGTTCCGGGATTCCTCCGATGGCATTGAGGAGTACACCACATCAGTCATTGACTTCATCAATAACTGCATCGATGACATCGTCCCCACAGTGACTGTACGTACATACCCCAACCAGAAGCCATGGATTACAGGCAACATTCGCACTGAGCTAAAGGCTAGAGCTGCTTTCAAGGAGTGGGACTCTAATCTGGAAGCTTATAAGAAATCTCGCTATGCCCTTCGACGAATCATCAAACAGGCAAAGCATCAATACAGGACTAAGATCGAATCGTACTACACTGGCTCTGACACTCGTCGGATGTGGCAGGGCTTGCAAACCATTACAGACAACAATGGGATGCACAGCCGCGAGCTGCCCAGTGACATGAGCCTACCAGATGAGCTAAACTACTTCTATGCTCGCTTCGAGGCAAACAACACTGAAACATGCATGAGAGCACCAGCTGTTCTGGAAGACTGTGTGATCATGCTCTCTGCAGCCGACGTGAGTAAGCCCTTTAAACAGGTCAACATTCACAAGGCCACAGGGCCAGACGGATTACCAGGACATGTACTACGAGCATGCGCTGACCAACTGGCAAGTGGTCCATAGGGTAAGTTAGGGTTAGGGTTGAGGCTAGGGTTAGGGTTGAGCCGGGATGTGGACATGATGCTCAGGTTATGGTTGAGGGTTGGGGTTGAAGCAGGATGTGGACATGATGCTAGGGTTAGGGTTGAGGTTTGGGTAAGGGTTTACCCACTGGGCACACACTGGTTGAATCAATGTTGTTTCCATGTTTTTTCAATAAAATAATGCTGAATTGACGTCTGTGCCCAGTGGGAAGCTACAATATGGACATGAAACTAGGGTTATGAATGGGGTTAGTGTTAAGGCTAGGTAGGGCTGAACTGGGATGTGGGGGTGAGGGATAGGGTCAGGGTGGGGTTGGCAGGTTGGCAAGGTGGCAGGTAGCCTAGTGGTCACAGTTTTGGGCCAGTAACCAAAAGGTTTCTGGTTTGAATACCTTTGCTGACGAAGTGGAAAATCTGTCTGTGCCCTTGAGCAAGCCTCTTAACCCTAATTTACTTCAAGGGTGACTATGGCTGACCCTGTAAAACAAATTTCACTGCACCAATATATATATTTGTTTTAATCTTTTGAGCCTGGATGTGGACATAAAGGTAATAATGATGACTAATATATTGCTGTAAATAGGCCTACGATGTATTACCACTCTAGTAGTAACCTACATGAAACTAGGGTTATGTGGATGTAGGATTGGATTGACCGTGTTACTGGCTGCAGATTAAAGTAGGATAAGGATAGGGGTAGTCTAATCTAGACTGCACAGATCTCTTTTCATAGAGGAGTATTGATTGTGAAACCTAATCCAGTTATTTTAGATATGGGAATAAGAGATTGGTAGTAGTAGAGGGGCCAACAATGGAATGCTAGCCCTTGATTATTGCCTTCACATTGACTGCACCCACTTGGGACTGTTCGAATAGTTTGCAATGCATCATTCCTTTCTCCCTAGTTATGGCTGAACTGAGTGGCACATAGAAAATGATAGCGGACTCTTCTTTATATCTGTCCCATTATGTCATATGTGAGTGCACGGGCAGCGTCATTGAGGCCATCTCCATTCTGAAGAAGTCCATTTTCTTCTTCTTCTACTTCCATGAGTTGGTAAATAAACCGAAAGGGTAAATACTGCCACATGGAGTGTGTTGTTTGAACAGGTATAAAGCCAAGGTTGGCGATTTACTGCTGCCTCCAGCTATGGAATGTTTGCTCACAAGCATAATTCATTGGCTGATCCCTTCTGATGACCTGGATGGAATTATGTGATCCTTCCTTAAAGAGATTCTCAGGTACTTTTGTATACTTTCTAGCCAGCAGTTCTAAAAGTAGCACTCACGAGCCAAAAGTTGTCCCCGAAAATTGTGTACGACGTCACATACAGTGCATTCGTAAAGTAATGAGACCCCTTAACTTTTTCCACATTTTGTTACGTTACAGCCTTATTTGAAAACGTATTAAACAGTTTTTTCTCCTCATCAATCTACACACAATACCCCATAATGACTCAGTACTTTGTTAGCACCTTTGTCAGCGATTAAACAAGTACAGCCTCGAGTCTTCTTGGGTATGACGCTACAAGCTTGCACACCTTTATTTGGGGAGTTTCACCCATTCTTCTCTGCAGATCCTCTCAAGCTCTGTCAGGTTGGATGGGAAGCGTTGCTGCACAACTATTTTCAGGTCTCTCCAGAGATGTTCGATCAGGTTCAAGTCTGGGCTCTGGCTGGGCCACTCAAGGACATTCAGACACTTGTCCTGAAGCTACTCCTGTGTTGTCTTGGCTGTATGCTTAGGGTTGTTGTCCTGTTGGAAGGTGAACCCTTGTCCCAGTCTGAGGTCCTGAGAGCTATGGAGCAGGTTTTCATTAAGGATCTCTCTGTACTTCTCTCCGTTCATCTTTCCATAGATCCTGACTAGTCTCCCAGTCCCTGCTGCTGAAAAACATCCCCACAGCATGATGCTGCCACCACCATGCTTCACCATAGGGATGGTTCCAGGTTTCCTCCTAATGTGATGCTTGGCATTCAGGCCGAAGAGTTCAATCTTGGTTTCATCAGACCAGAGAATCTTGTTTCTCATGGTCTGAGACTCTGAGAGTTTAGGTGCTTTTTTGGCAAACTCCAATCGGGCTGTCATGTGCCTTTTACTGAGGAGTGGCTTCTGTCTGGCCACTCTACCATAAAGGCCTGATTGGTGGAGTGCTGCAGAGATGGTTGTCCTTCTGGAAGGTTCTCCCATCTCCACAGAGGACCTCTGGAGCTCTGTCAGAGTGACCATCACCTCCGTGACCAAGGCCCTTCTCCCCCGATTGCTCAGTTTGGCCCGGCAGGCAGCTCAAGGAAGAGTCCGGGTGGTTCCAAACTTCTTCCATTCAAGAATGATGGAGGCCACTGTGTTCTTGAGGACCTACAATGCTGCAGAATGTTTTTAGTACATTTCTTCAGATCTGTGCTTCAACACAATCCTTTCTCGGAGCTCTACGGACAATTCTTTAGATCTCATGGCTTGGTTTTTGCTCTGACATGCACTGCCAGCTGTGGGACCTTATATAGACAGATGTGTGTCTTTCCAAATCATGTTCAATCAACTGAATTTACCACAGGTGGCCTCCAATCAAGTTGTAGAAACATCTCAAAGATGATCAATGGAAACAGGATGCACCTGAGCTCAATTCAAGTCTCATAGCAAAGGGTCTGAATATTTATTTAAAAAAGGTATTTATGTTGTTTATATTAAATACATTTGCAAAAAAATGTTTTCACTTTGTCATTATGTCATTATTGTGTGTAGATTGATGAAGATTTTTATTTGTTTAATCCATTTTAGAATAAGGCTGTAACGTAGCAGAATGTGGAAAAAAGAAAGGGGTTTGAATACTTTTCGAATGCACTGTATGTGCAGATATGTGCACCACGTCATTGCTCTCTCTCTGGCTCTGCTATGTGTGCATCTTGCTAGCTGTCACTCAAATGGCGAGGAGCTGAACCTTATCGGCTGGAACTCTAATTGCTAGAGGGCTGCCCACATGGGGGAAAATGCAGGGAAAATGGCGCTGCAGAGCTTCCACCAAACAGTAGCTTTCAAACTAGGGATTTTCTGGCTAATTGAGGTAAGACAGTAATTCTGCTCATAGATTAAGCATGTTTGAACTACACACTATACATCCAGTCCAAAGCAGGGCTTTCTAACTCATAGAAAATCCCACCCAGTTGACTACCTCAAAATTGTCCTCAATGGCGCTGCACATGATAAAACAGGCTTTTGGGTGTACTTTATCTATCTCTAAGGAGTTACATGACTGATCCAGGCTGAGCTATTTTCTTAATTGGACTGGGTTTGTGAGAGTTATTTAGTGAAACTATTGACTTGCTTGTTTACCAGTGGTCGAAGAAGTACTCAATACTTGAGTAAAAGTAAAGAAACCTTAATAGAAAATGACTCAAGTTATCAGGAATCAAGGTGAGACCCAGATACAGACATGTCGATTTGACTTTGGTTTAATATTCCAACAGGGGCAGGCAGGGGTCAGTAAACCAGAGGTGGGGCAACGGTACAGGTTGGCAGGCAGGGTCAGGGGCAGGCAGAGTGGTCAGGCAGATGAGCTTAGAGTCAGGACCGGCAAGACTCAAAACCAGGAGGGTAAGAAAAAGGAGAGACTGGAAAAAGCAGGAGCTGCGAACAAAAACGCTGGTTGACTTGACAAACAAGACGAACTGGCAATGGACAAACCGAGAACACAGGTATAAATACACAGGGGATAATGGGGAAGATTGGTGACACCTGGAGGGGGTGGAGACAATCATAAGGACAGGTGAAACAGATCAGGGTGTGACACAAGTAAAAGTAAAAGTCACCCAGTAAAATACTACTTGAGTAGAAGTCTAAAAGTATTTGGTTTTAAATATACTTAAGTATCAAAAGTAAATGCTAACCAGACGGCACAATTTTCAATTTTTTTATTGCCTGATAGCAGGGGCACACTCCAACACTCAGACATAATTTACCAACGAAACATTTGTGTTTAGTGAGTCCGCCAGATCAGAGGCAGTAGGGATCACCATGTTTTCTTAATAAGTGTGTGAATTGGACTATTCTCCTGTCAAAATGTAACGAGTGCTTTTGGGTGTCAGGGAAACTGACTGGAGCCAGTGGGTTTGGCGACGAATATGAAGCAAGGGCCAGCCAACGAGATCATACAGGTTGCAGTGCTGGGTGGTATATTGGGCTTTGGTGACAAAACGGATGGCACTGTGATAGACTACATCCAGTTTGCTGAGTAGAGTGTTGGAGGCTATTTTGTAAATGACATCGACGAAGTCAAGGATCGGTTTTAGTCAGTTTTACGATGGTATGTTTGGCAGCATGAGTGAAGGATGCTTTGTTGCGAAATAGGGAGCTGATTCTAGATTTAATTTTGGATCGGAGATGCTTAATGTGAGTCTGGAAGGAGACTTTACAATCTAACCAGACACCTAGGTATTTGTAGTATCCACATATTCTAAGTCAGAACCGTCCAGAGTAGTGATGCTGAACGGGTGGGCAGCGATCGGTTGAAGAGCATGCATTTAGTTTAACTTGCATTTAAGAGCATTAGAAGGCCATGGAAGGAGAGTTGTATGGCATTGAAGCTCGTCTGGAGGTTTGTTTAACACAGTGTCCAAAGAAGGGCCAGAAGTATACAGAATGGGGTCGTCTGCATAGAGGTGGATCAGAGAATCGCCAGCAGCAAGAGCGACATCATTAATGTATACAGAGAAAAGAGTCGGCCCGAGAATTGAACCCTGTGTCACCCCCATAGAGACTGCCAGAGGTCCGGACAACAGGCCCTCCGATTTGATACACTGATCTCTGTCTGAGAAGTAGTTGGTGAACCAGGCGAGGCAGTCATTTGAGAAACCAAGGCTGTTGAGTCTGCCAATAAGAATGTGTTGATTGACAGAGTCGAAAGCCTTGGCCAGGTCAATGAATACAGCTGCACAGTATTGTCTCTTATCAATGGCGGTTATGATATCGTTTAGGACCTTGAGCGTGGTTGAGGTGCACCCATGGCCAGCTCGGAAACCAGATTGCATAGCGGAGAAGGTACGGTGGGATTCGAAATGTTCGGTAATTTGTTTGTTAACTTGGCTTTCTAAGACCTTAGAAAGGCAGGGTAGGATAGATCTTGGTCTGTAACAGTTTGGGTCTAGAGTGTCTCCTCCATTGAAGAGGGTGATGACCGCGGCAGCTTTCCAATCTTTGGGGATCTCAGACGATACGAAAGAGAGTTTGAACAGGCTGGTAATAGGAGTTGCAACAATTGCGGTGGATAATTTTAGAAAGAGAGGGTCCAGATTGTCTAGCCTGTCTGATTTGTAGGGGTCCAGATTTTGCAGTTCTTTCAGAACATTGGCTATCTGGATTTGGGTGAAGGAGAAATGGGGGAGGCTTGGGCAAGTTGCTGAGGGGGGTGCAGGGTTGTTGACCGGGGTAGGGGTACCCAGGTGGAAAGCATGGCCAGCCGTAGAAAAATGCTTATTAAAAAAA
This sequence comes from Salmo salar, assembly GCF_965601325.2. Lineage (NCBI taxonomy): Eukaryota > Metazoa > Chordata > Actinopteri > Salmoniformes > Salmonidae > Salmo > Salmo salar. The sequence continues at coordinate 94,252,462 of NC_138300.1, read as the reverse complement.
AATTCTTCGTAATTCTTATTATCGTGGATTTATCGGCGGTGACAGTGTTTCCTAGCCTCAGTGCAGTGGGCAGCTGGGAGAAGGTGCTCTTATTCTCCATGGACTTTACAGTGTAATGGGTAATACAGTAATACAGTAATGGGCTATTGTGATTCTCCATTATCTGTTACGGGATAGGTACTGTTCAATTATGAATATGTATTGCCTTGTGAAGGTATTCATCCCCCTTGGCGTTTTTCCTATTTTGTTGCATTACAACCTGTAATTTAAATTGATTTATATTTGGATTTAATGTAATGGACATACACAAAGTAGTTTAAATTGGTGAAGTGAAATGGAAAAAATAACTAAAAATAAAGAAAACGGACAAGTGGTGCGTGCATATGTATTCACCCCCTTTGCTACGAAGTTAATTATGTCCACCTGTGTCCACCTGTGTCCACCTGTGTGCAATCTAAGTGTCACATGATCTGTAACATGATCTCAGTATATAAACACCTGTTCTGAAAGGCCCCAGAGTGTGCAACACCACTAAGCAAGGGGCACCAGCAAGCAAGCAGCACAGAGCTCTCCAAACAGGTCAGGGACAAAGTTGTGGAGAAGTACAGATCAGGGTTGGGTTATAAAAAAATATCAGATACTTTGAGCATCCCACGGAGCACCATTAAATCCATTATTAAAAAATTGAAAGAATATGGCACCACAACAAACCTGCCAAGAGAGGGCCGCCCACCAAAAATCACAGATGAGTCTAGGAGGGCATTAATCAGAGAGGTAACAAAGAGACCAAAGATAACCCTGCAGGAGCTGCAAAGCTCCACAGCGGATATTGGAGTATCTGTCCATAGGACCACTTTAAGCCGTACACTCCACTGAGCTGGGCTTTATGGAAGAGTGGCCAGAAAAAAGCCATTGCTTAAAGAAAAAAATAGGCAAACATGTTTGGTGGCCAGCTTTTTGGCCATCAAGGAAAATGCTATTTCTGGCGCAAACCCAACACCTCTCATCACCTCGAGAATTCCATCCCCACAGTGAAGCATGGTGGTGGCAGCATCATGCTGTGGGGATGTTTTTTTATCAGCAGAGACTGGGAAACTGGTCAGAATTGAAGGAATGATGGATGGCACTAAATACAGGGACATTTTTGAGGGGAACCTGTTTCAGTCTTCCAGAGATTTGAGACTGGGACAGAGGTTCACCTTCCAGCTGAACAATGACCCTAAGCATACTGCTAAAGCAACACTCGAATGGTTTAAAGGGAAACATTTAAATGTCTTGGAATGGCCTAGTCAAAACCCAGACCTCAATCCAATTGAGAATCTGTGGTAAGACAAAGATTGCTGTACACCAGCGGAACCCGTCCAACTTGAAGGAGCAGGAGCAGTTTTGCCTTGAAGAATGGGCAAAATTCCCAGTGGCTTGATGTGCCAAGCTTATAGAGACATACCCCAAGAGACCTGCAGCTGTAATTGCTGCAAAGGTTGGCTCTACAAAGTATTGACTTTGGGAGGGTGAATAGTTAGGCACGCTCAAGTTTTCTTTTTTTTGTTATTTCTTCTTTGTTTCACAAGAAAAAATATTTTGCATTTTCAAAGTGGTAGGCATGTTGTGTAAATCAAATTATACGAACCCCCCAAAAATACATTTTAATTCCAGGTTGTAAGGCAACAAAATAGGAAAAATGCCAAGGGAGGTGAATACTTTCGCAAGCCACTGTAAACCTTGGATTGCTACATATTGGCCGTTGAGAGGCTTTGAAGCCACCGGTCGGCCATATTGGCACTCCCAACTATTAGTCCGCCATAGGAGGAATGGAATTCTATAGTATTTCAATGAAATGTTTCAAGGACAAAATTATTTTTGTTGTTGTAGTGGGGACAGTAAATATAGTCATCTCTAAAAATTATACTTTAAGGAAAATTATTGTATATATTTGTATTTGTTATTTTTATGTTTAGCTCACATAACAGAATTTAAAAGTATGCATTAAGGTGTCTGTAATTTAATACGTTTGTCAAAATAATTGTAGACATTAATAAATGCATTTCTGTAGCTTTCCAAAATATGTTTTACAATGGTGGGGGAGAGCCAAGATGGAGGCAAGGTGGCTTCAACACAGCGCCCCCTATCAATCATCTTGTGCAGGGATATTCAACTCTTACCCTACCAGGTCTGGAACCCGCTGGTTTGCTGTTTTGCCTGATAATTAATTGCATCCTCTTGGTATCCCAGATCTAAATCAGTCCCTGATTAGAGGGCAACAATGAAAAAACGCAGTGGACCTGGCTTGGAGGTCCAGAATTGAGTTTGACGGATCTAGTATATATATAAATGATTGGTACTGTTTGGTATAGCCAAAAGATTCAGACCCTACCGTTACGCTTGTTTACACTGAGCTGCACTGGGATTGGAACGCCATCATGGTTAGATTAAGACACCGCTGAGTCAGCGGATAAGGATAGGATAAGGCACTATACTCAAAATGTTACTTTTATCCAAACTCCTACATCGAGAAGATTGAAATACTGCTAGTTTTTCCTGAAAACCGCCCTTTTCGTCCTCAATATGCATGTGCCTTGTCGAATTATTTGCTTTGCAACAATTCTGCAATTAAAGAGCTTGTCAAACTGCAGAGTCTGGTGTCCAACATGAGTTCTGGAAGGAAATGTGAGTTTGAACAGCCTTCACCACCAACAACTACTGCACTCTCCAGGGACATACTGTAACTAACTAACCGGTTGAACAAGTGTTTTTGAAACAAGAAGTAGGCTAATTATTATTGGAAAGAGGCTCTCTAGTCTACCAATAATGTTTGGTTCAACAATATGTCAAATGTAGCCTAATTGATAACTGTTTTCATTCATGAGCATGTGCTGAATTCTGTCTTTGTTCTTTGTTTCAGTGTTCAGACTGGGGAACACTGTGAATTCCATTGACGAAGCCAGGCAGACCTTGCAGCTCTCTGACCCTGTGCTGCGCTTCTGCCTTACTGTGGCCAACCTCAACCCGCCCTTTGCTTTATCTGCAAGAATTTGCTCTGGGCCAGAAATGTTGGCATGGTCTATGATGTCAACAAGGAGCGATGGAGCTTGAACGCCTCTCGTTGCTCCTTCTTGTCCCTGGTTAATAGTCTGACCAGAGATGTTTACGTTATTACCCAGATTATGGTTCAGAGAACCAAAAATAGGCTGTTTCAACAGAAAATGGATCAGCACCTCAAAGACAGAACGGATCAGGCTTTTCTTGTTCCTCAACCGGATCCTTTTCTGCTCCTGCTTATTGAGAGTCTTAAAAGACATCCCTCGGTTGCCCTCGACACACTGAAAAACATTTGATATTTCCATTTCACTGGACAGGCTGGGCGTTTACTGGTCAAACCTAGGGGTGGTGGGCTTTTGTGGGCAAATCTCCTCTCTGTTAGGGATAATGTCACCCCAGTTTGAAAATGAAACCATAACCTAGAGTTAACGGTAAATTAATGGAGCTAGAGTTATTAAATGAAGAGAGGCTATACACAGTATGATGGGCAGATGCTGGTACTAAGGTTTGTAGTCAAACATTGGTGAGACAGAATTTTGCACGGGTTCCTTACTTTGAATATCACTACAGGTGAAGCTACATGTTGGCAGAAGTTCACTGATGATAGCAACCCCTTCAGATAAACTGTTTGAAGCTTATAGGGCAAACACTTTTATGTGTATTTTATGAGTAGCTTTCATTTTTTTAAATCACTTCATTTTTTTATGATTACTGTTGGGACCAGCAATAGCTCATTGGTTGACACATGGGTATTATTAGACATCTTTAAATTAGTAGATTATAAAGGGAACTTTTCAGTAGTTTAGGAATCAAAAAGACAGAGACTGGACAGGGATCTTAGTAAACTTTATTGTTTACTAGTGTTTGATTGAACGTAGAGCCCTGTAGTTGGGTGCCATAATGCTTTATTTTACAGAAATTTGACGGATCAAGAGTTGCATCATCCAGCCAGCATGGCCACACTAATCCAAGCCCACCAGTTAGCATCGTATCCTTTATGGCTTTATCATTACTTATAGATATTTTCTGTTCATTGTGAGAAAAATATAGTTAAGTTCAAAATGTCTATGCAAATCATATATTCCATAATAGAAAAGCATTATTAATACAGTAGATTTCTATGCATAATGCAATGTACGTAACAAAATGGGTTGAATTTAAAAAAATTTAACTGTTCAATAAGAAAATAAAGACATCTGATGGACTTTTATGCAATTATTCACAATGCTGTTGTAAAGGTACACTTATTTGAAGTCCTGAGTTGAACAAAGTAAAAAGAAAATTAACATGGTTAATTACCAAGCAGTTTGATAAATGTGGCCCCTGGGACTGAAAAATATTGAGAAACACTAAAAAGTAGATTACTAATTTGGGGTTGACATTTTTCATTTGGAGAAAATATTTGTCCTTTGATTTTATCTAAAATATTGTAGGGAATTGTGTAATGCACATTCGCTATTCAATATGATGATCAGTTTGTGGTGCAAGGAATTCCCAGAAAAGTGCTGAAACACTGCCACCTCAAGGAAATATATAGCAATTTATAAAACAGACAATTATTGATGAAAAGAGATTTATTTATTTTTTCAGAGACATTAATACATTTTGTAATATTTTTCTAGAGGAAAAGTTGGTGATAAAGCATCCCCCACAGACAATTGCAAATATATTACATTTACCTTTCGCCAAGTAGAGGCTTCTTGTCTGTCTTGAATAGATTGAGGAAATTGTGCAAAGAAGGAAGCAAAAAAAGAATAGTTACACAAATTTGTTCTCAAAGGTCGACAATCTGTAGTGATTTATACTAGACAAGAGATTTTATTTCACATTTATATTGAGACATTTAATTTACCAATATCAACAAAGTAAACGCACCAGCAACAGCGAGACAATAAACTAAAAATGATTCTAGAGTTGTTTGATTTGTAAGCAGTATGCACATTAAATGGCATTTTGCATTTCAAGAGCACATTGTAGGTGTTTTAACAGTTTAAGGACCTTTAGCCACAAAGCTGTAGTCCTACACATGAAAAATAACATTTAGGGACCAATAATTTGAGTACATATATTTTGTTTCACCTGCGTGGCATGCAATCAAATCAATTATGAAAGATAACATTATGTTAAAGCCAATGTGACTCAGATTTTCCTATTAGAAGGCACCTCGCTAACTCCTGCGTATATCACAATTAGCACTTATTCAGATGAATATGGCTCAGTCCAGTACCGCAGACAGTGGTCTGTACTAGTCTCATATCTGGCCATGTGCTTTCCAGAATACCACAGTCAGTAGCATACATTTCATTTATTACATTTAGAATTCAACAATAAAAAAGAACCCAAACTGTGACAGAAGAACTTCCACTATGTGTACATGTCAGGGATTAATCTAGCCCAGTCAAGCACTTCTGAGAGACCTTTCAGACATGTTTCTATACGGAGCTCTGAAACCATGTGGTTTGTGACAGTGGTGAAGAATTGTAATGGATGAAAAAAGGCCCCTTAACATAGTCACAATTCATTTTTTATACTCCATTCATGATTATTAAACAGATATCCACAGAGCACTCATGAGGGAAACGAACAGAAATGAACCTATCACAAACAAAAGAATGAAGGCCTAGATTCAATCCGATCAAGCGTTAAGCGGTGACAGCAGACACCCGCATAGCGGATGTTGTGGCCCTCAGAGGTGGAACTGCATAGGAACCTTCAAATCAGTGAGCAGCTGCTCTTGCAACCATTGTCACAAAGCCACAACCGCCCCACTCGCGTTAGATGTTCAGAAGGAGAAAGTGAAGGTTAATATAGGAATAATGACGCTCAACTTGAAAAATCTATAACTAAATAATGAAGGTTTCATCATAATCAAGGTGTAGATTACATCACACATTCCACTGTTCCATATTGTAAACAAGGTGGCATGAGATTTCTGTTAATGCGACTCCGTGTAGCCAATTGCAATGTCGGCTTTATCTATAATGCAGGGAGCCACTTGTGGATTTGACCGCTCTAACACAGCTCCACCTCATAGACCGTCAAAACAAACGCTATGCGGATGTTCGCTAAAGCAGATCTGATTGAATCGAGCCCCAACTCACATGGTAGAGGAATACATCAACATTGTAAAAAGACGTGCAGACATATAAGACACAGTATTGAAAGCATTATACATTAACATAAATTCTGCATTTCCTTCAACCCCAAAAAATGTTTACTAAAATACATGATCTTGAAACATTAAATTAAATTGAGCAGATTAAAAAAAGAGAGATTACATTACATTTCAGAAAGTCAATATCAGAGACATGGAAATGTGTTAATGGTGTGTTAAGGCAAAATGAACTATCTTCCCTTTACATTTAAGACAGCAATTAAGTAGCAAGATAGTGTACACAGACACTCACATTGATTTCATTACTGCTTAAGAGTAGTCACTGTATTTGAAAAAATATATATCTTCAAGCCACAGATAATCAAAGTGAACTGTATGAAATCCCAAGTGATGACGACAGGTACATCCAGAGAGGTTCAGTTAATGTGGTCCAGTTTGTGTAAATGCATCTACTGTAAACAAACACATCCAGTAGCCCAATGTTGTAACGGAACATTCACTGATTCAAACTGAAAATAAACTGTCCCATCTTGCTGAGGTGAAATCTACTAAACTGCTACAGCAACATTAAGAAATACAATGTTACCACTGGTTACCACAGCATTCTCCTACAGAGCAGTTTCAACAGCAAGAGTGAAGAAGTTCACACAAGTCAGAAAATAGGTTTCTGAACTCTCATCTTTGAACTATGATTAATCTCTGATTTATGGGATGGACAATCTTATTTCTGAGGCTCTAAACCAGGATGAAATCCAAAGACACCAAAAGCTTCAAAGAATTGCATTTCATCACTGCATGGGAGCAATCCCGTTTCTAGCTGGGCTGATAGAATACATCACACAGGCACAAGCTTTGCAATATAAAAAATGGCTTTTGGAAGTACTGTTAAATGCTCCAGCATTCCACCCAGTCTCACAAATGTATTGGACTATTGATCAAGGTAATAAAATATTCATTAATATTGTATGAACTTTATTACTATCATCAAAGGTCAGAGAATACTAGCTCAAACAATGAGAATAATTTATCCAGAAGGATAAGAAGGTAATAGAATGCCATAACAATCAAAAAATATTATTTTGGAGTTTGATTGCAGTTCTTACTCAGATTAGTGTTGTTTCAGTAATGATGTAGTGGTTTAAACAGAAACATGGAAGTATATTATATGACTAAGATGGCATTTTACTATATCATACAAATGTCACGATTCATAAACATTTTCTTCAACATAGAGGGTGCAGTTGTTTCCAATCCCATGGCCCATATTTGATGAAGCAGAATGGCTCAATTACTGCAAACAGGAACTACAGACTGAATGTGAAATGTGGGTCAGAGGCGAATGTATAGGAGATTTGACTGGCATGTCTGATTAATGACATGTACTGTATCATCAACTTTAACAAATAGAGAAATGATCAACTCAAACAGTTCACTTCTTGTTCATAGAGGTCTGAGATATTTCCACATAACATTGCATATCTTCCAGCGTCCCCTAATCTTAATCCAGTGATTACAACCCCCTCTATAGAAATCAAGATCTTATATCACTATTTTACATCTATACATTCAGTGAAACAACAAACCGCAAATTGTACTGGGTACTTAAATATAGCATGGATAGAAGACTGGGTATGAAGAGCATTTATTCTCATCTGTCCTTATGATTGTACCATCAAACTAAGTCTTTCTGTGTAGTCATGGCAATAGACCAAACGTTAAAAGCATTGGGCAAGAGAGTTCATGTACATTAACATTATGGGTAGAAAAAGGATTTTGGCTTAAATTGCCAGCCATTACAACAACACTCGTCCTCAAAAATGATTCATTTGATCACGAGTCGCTGGTCTTGGCCCACTTCATATAAGAGAACCTCTCTCCTCTCTTCCATCAACACTTGGAGGAATAAAGTGAATGTGTGATTCATATGTGATTAAAGTCCTTAACACTCCAGAACCAGGCTCGGCTGGTCAGTCTTTTGGTCCATTGATAAAATAGCACCCTGTGGCAGCAGGGTGCAGGCCAGTCACTATGAAGGGGCTTGGATACGGTCATAGTCCAGGATCAGACCTTTGATGTGAGACAGTTTCTGATGCAGATACTCGCATCGCTTCTTCTCTTCCCGGTAACCAGGGAACTTCTGCAAAGACAAGGCAGAGGGCCGTCAGAGAGCTGGCATTATGGTGACATTGACAAAGTAGAGGGGCGTGTAGCGTATGGGGAAAGATTATCCTCAGAGGTGTAAGGAATTAAATAAAAATACTTGAAAGTACTACTTCAGTAGTTTTTTGGGGGGTATCTGTACTTTACTATTCATATTTTGGACTACTTTTACTTCAATACATTCCTAAAGAAAGTAATGTACTGTACTTTTTACTCTATACCTTTTCCCTGACACCCAAATGTACTCATTACATTTTGAATGCTTAGCAGGACAGGAAAATAGTCCAATTACCACACTTATCAAGATAACATCCCTGGTCCTCCCTACTGCATCTGATCTGGCGGACTCACTAAACATACATGCTTCATTTGTAAATGATGTCTGAGTTTTGGAGTGTGTCCCTGGCTATCCGTAAAATAAAATAAGAAGAAGAAAATAGTGCCATCTGGTTTGCTTAATATAAGGAATTTGAAATGATTTATACTTTTACATTTGATACTTCAGTATATTTTAGCAATTATATTTATCTTTTAATACTTAAGCATATTTAAAACCAAATACTTTTAGCCTTTTACTCAAGTAGTATTTTATTGGTTGACTTACAATTTTACTTGAGCCATTTTCTATTAAGGTATCTTTACTTTTACTCATGTATGACAGTTGGGTACTTTTTCCTACACTGTTGATCCTAATAACAACATTAATATCACTGGTATGAGTCAAAGTTCTTTGTGATAACCATACAGGCTATAGTAGATAAGACAGGCTATAAAATAATTCAATAATATTCCCTGCTCATGCATTACTTACTTTCTTATATTTTTTGTATTTCTGCAGTATTTGGTCCTCCATGAGCTGTAACGGAATAAAAATACAAGACATTTAGTAAGCCCTTGAAAGTTCCTCAAGCCAGGTCTTTAAATGTTTAAACAGAAGTGTTTTGTTTTGTGTATGGAAGTGACGTCAGTTCCTTGCTCATACCTTGTATTCCTGTGTACCGGGGGAGAGAGTGTTGATCTTTGAGCCCAGCTGAACAAACATCTCTGTGATAGTACCGATCCGGTGATGCAGGGCCCTGTACTCATCATACTCTGCACAGAAATCCTCCTTGTACTGTTGCCGTTGCTCTGAGGCTGTGATGATGTTGTACTTTCTGGAAAGAGAGACATTAACATCTTGTGAGCTGTCATTTCAACAACCACAGGCCCATGGCATCCATCCACTATGGTCTGGTCTAGTCTGGCCAGCTGTGACAGGCAACGTGGAATGGCCACATCAGGAGGTAGAAATAGACCGGTTAGCTGACAACGTCACGAAAACGATGCGCACACTTCAATGGGGCAGAAGGCTGTGTATTGTTGTGATTCTGGATGGCCAGATACAGTAGTTAACAACAATGACAAAAAGCTGCCATGTGGGGAAGCGTAGGTGGCTTGTTTCAGGTCATTGTATCTTGTTATTGATACCATGTCTTGTTTTGAGGTGTTTTGACTGATATCATGTCTATGCTAATGTGGCAAAAATTCGCTAGCTAGCTAACCAACAACTGTAATGATGTATTTTCATTTCATTTCACCTTTATTTAACCAGGTAGGCCAGTTGAGAACAAGTTCTCATTTACAACTGCGACCTGGCCAAGATAGAGCAAAGCAGTGTGACACAAACAACACAGAGTTACACATGGGAAACAAACATAAACAAACGAACAGTCAATAACACAATACAAACATCTATATAGAGTGTGTGCAAATGTAGTAAGATTAGGGAGGTAAGGCAATAAATAGGCCATAGTGGCAAAATAATTACAATTTAGCATTAACAATAGAGTGAAAGATGTGCAGAAGATGAATGTGCAAGTAGAGATACTGGGATGCAAAGGAGCAAATAACAACATGGGGATGAGTTAGTTGGGTGGGCTATTTACAGATGGGCTATGTACAGGTGCAATGATCTGTAAGCTGCTCTGACAGTTGATGCTTAAAGTTAGTGAGGGAGATATAAGTCTCCAGCTTCAGTGATTTCTGCAATTCGTTCCAGTCATTGACAGCAGAGAACAGGAAGGAGAGGCGGCTTTGGGGGTGACCAGTGAAATATACCTGCTGGAGCGCGTGCTACGGGTAGGTGCTGCTATGGTGACCAGTGAGCTGAGATAAGGCGGGGCTTTACCTAGCAAAGACAGAGATGACCTGGAGCCAGTGGGTTTGGCGACTAATATGAAGCGAGGGCCAACCAACGAGAGCATACAGGTCGCAGTGGTGGGTAGTATATGGGGCTTTGGTGACAAAACGGATGGCACTGTGATAGACTGCATCCAATTTGCTGAGTAGGGTGTTGGAGGCTATTTTGTAAATGACATTGCCGAAGTCAAGGATCGGCATGATAGTCAGTTTTACGAGGGTATGTTCAGCAGCATGAGTGAAGGCTGCTTTGTTGCGAAATAGGAAGCTAATTCTAGATTTAATTTTGGAGATGCTTAATGTGAGTCTGGAAGGAGAGTTTACAGTCTAACCAGACACCTAGGTATTTGTAGTTGTCCACACATTCTAAGTCAGAACCGTCCAGAGTAGTGATGCTGGACGGGCGGGCTGGTGCAGGCAGCGATCGGTTGAAGAGGATGCATTTAGTTTTACTAGCATTTAAGAGCAGTTGGAGGCCACGGAAGGAGTGTTGTATGGCATTGAAGCTCGTCTGGAGGGTTGTTAACACAGTGTCCAAAGAAGGGCCAGAAATATACAGAATGTAGACAGTATTTGAGAGAAAACAAGTACTCATTGTGCACATTTATTAATGTTTTCAATAACATTGGAGATTAAATATAGTTTCCATGTAATAATCTAAACCATCCCTGTCTGTTTTATGCCACGTAGCAGATGTAAAATAAAAGACTTAACTAGATCCCCTACATAATGATCTTGATTAGAAGAAGAAAAAAACTATCTGGGGAGGTTCAACCAAACCAGTAAAGGTGGAGGAGTTAAGATAGAGTGTCGCCTTGTTAACGTCCAAAGTGGAAGTTGTGTCACAGGCTCTCTTTCCATTTCCCCTGAAAACCAGAACAATCCAGGACTCAGAGGCTACTAATCAACCAACCCATCTCTATAAACATGCATTCATCTCTCCAGCAGGTGGCACTGCAGATTAGCAGAATGAATGGCCTTTGACTCAGCAATGATTTCACAGAGATGTGTTCTCAAGATGTGGAAATGTAAGACATTAGATCATTTGTTTTCTAAGTCATTCTCGGTGAAGCTGTGTTATTACTGAACATGTGACAGACCATTTAAATGTTCACATTTTCCACTATTTATGTGAATGTTTTCAATCTGAATCCAGACCTTTTTGAACAAATCACTTTCCTTTCACAACAAAAGTGGTTAAAGTAGTCATACCATTAAAGAAAACATTGAAGCAACAGATGGTAGTAACAGAACCTGAGACTTTGAAAGCCCATACTGGCTTCACTTCTGCCATGTTTACAGTTTGAATGGGCTTCAAATAACAGATCGACCTAGCAGCACCACTCAGCAACCCAGGGCGATTCTGAAGGACTTATGAATGAAGCAGTGTGTTTGAACTTACATGAAATAGTCGGGCAGCTCTTCCGGTGACGTACGAGTGACAGCTGTTTTAGCCTCCTCATGATCTGGAGATAAACACAAGCAGAGGAAAAAAAGGTTAATGTAATCTGCCAATGCAAACGTGAAAAAGCTCATATCATACTAAGGCTGATGGAGTCGTTTATCAGTGCTACTGATAAGAGACCTGCTCCAAGGCAGGCAGTGACGACAGCAGCGCCCCAGATTGGGAGGCAGAGCAGCCTGCTGACTCGATGAACCGTGGGTCACCCAGCTGTTCCACAGTCAATCATGCACACACTAGCCAGGGAAAGGAATGGGGGGTGCTAGTGGAAAGGGAAAGGGGGATACCTAGTCAGTTGTACAACTGAATGCCTTCAACTGAAATGTGTCTTCCGCATTTAACCCAACCCCCTCTGAATCAGAGCAATGATTATTTTGCAACAGATCAGAACGTTTAGCTATAAATGTTGATTAATTATTATTTCTTCACATTATAAGTGCAGCAATGCGCACAAGGCAGTAGGCTACGCACGAATGTTCGCTCCATAATACAATTAGCGGGAAAACACTGTTGTCAAAATGGCACCTCACATGCGAGCGGTTTCATGTGACAGAGATGCAAATATCAAATCAAATGAACCAACAATGCATTTTTAAGAAAAATAAGAATTAAGAAAATAATTACTCAATAAAAATAAAAATAACACAATAAAATCACAATAACGAGTCTATATATAGGGGGTACCGGTTCCGAGTCAATGTACAGTTTAATCTAGATAATTGAAGTAATATGTACATGTAGGTTAGGGTAGAAATTTAGAAAGAGGGGAGATCAAATATGCAACAACTAGCATGGGTTGCTAATATGACTAGGATTGTGCCTTTGGCTACTGGACAATGAAAAAAAGTTTATATAAAATAATTGCCTCCACAGATAGGGTCTGATTTTGGCTAGGCTACTTTGAAGCAAGGTAAGACATCTCTCATAATATGTTTTAAAATGTTCAGGTTTCAAACAATTAAGTATGTTTTCAAAATGCATACTGCCTCCAGCTCATTGCAAGGCGGTTTGTTGTTTGAGATGCTGTACATGTGTGATGAATAAGATACATAACAAATATACTGTACACAAGTGCCATTTTAATTCCACTAAATTATGCAAATGTACCTATAGACCGATAAGCATGACCAGTTAAATGTATTTACATTGACTGGTATTTCCATCAATGAATAGGCTAAAAAGTATTATTTCGCAATAGGACTTTTTCTTCTCCTGGACAATTGACCGGCGGCAATTTTATTTATTGGCTTTTAAAAAGAAATGATCAGCTACTACCAGCTATCGGAAATTCTGCTGTAAATATACCCTTGGATATGATTACTGTATCATTATCAACATGTTTGTTTCTGCTATCATTCTAGTCAACAAGGTCTCACCGTTATATGAATAAGTTGAAAATTACATAGGGAATGAGATGGTGCTTTTCTTACCATTGAAATGTTCCTGGTTCTGCTTCAGGTCGGGACTGTTCTCTATCCAGTCTTGTTTTAAGTGCTCCCGTTCCTTGTCTTTGTGCTTCTTGGACTTCTTCTTTTTGTGCTGGCCGTTGGCTAGCTGCTGGTCAGTGCAGATGGAGGGCTCAGTTTGTGGGGCCTTGGGGCTTGGTACTGCTGGGACCGGCTCTGTCCTCTCCAGCTTGGGAATACTGGAGGAACCATCCAGTTTGTGCCGTGTGTAGAGACCATTAGGGCTTCCCTGGATGTGATTGTTGGTTCTCTCAAACTCTGTTTTGGTCTGTACACTGGTGTTGCCTGGACCAGATGAGCTACGGGCTCCAATGGGACCAAGGTGTCCATTGGAAGGGGACTGCAGGGGTAAACTGTGGTCTAATAGTCTTTGCTTCTTGGGGGTCTGACAATCAGATAGCTCAGAGGGAAATGGGCGTTTCTATGTGAAGGGGTAGAGAAGAGGTTTTACCTGTAAGACTTTTTGGCGAAGACTAACCATTAAAACATCCTAACTGGCTCCTGAAAACGGCAGTGACTGAACTGCCTCCAGCACTCCCATAAATAAAAAGCAGATGCTGCCACACCAAGAAACGTTCCTCTCATTTCTTCTGTACTCAATCTTATTCTGCAGTAGGCCCATGTCTTGTCCAAAGGCATAACACTGATCCACTAATCAAACAGAAATAATTTAAGCCTTGAAATTAATCTCTGCATTCTCTTTCATTTCTAATGAATCTCAAGAAAATAAACAGTGAGGAAGGGCAGGATGTAGAAATTATTTTAGAGTTAGGAAGGTGGGTATTTACCACAGAGGGAGTTTTGACCGGGCTGAGTTGTGACGGAGAATCCCCAGGGGTTTTGTGGAATGAATGGTTTGACTGGAAACTCTTCAACTGGCTACTGCTGCTCAGTGGCTGCAGTTTCCTGCAACATTAGAAGGGGAAGACATTTTTACTTTGTTATTCTGTTTATATTGGGAAGATAATTTAAGCTTTAAATTTGACTTTGGACAGACGTATTAGTTTGTAAATAATGGTTCAAACTCCAACTGTAATTGTATGGTCTCCAGTGAAGTAAAAGAGGTGGGGCAATGTTAACAGATGAAAACATAACACAACAAAACAGAAAGAACCATTTGGTTATTGTAACTTCAGGATCAAGATACATAAATTACAAGCAAAGTATGCCTTAGATGTGGCTGTTTATATTAATATTTGCAAGAGAACAAATAGAACCACACTGTCAGACAGACATTACAATCCAAAATATTTTACAACACACCAGTTTTCTACACTTGACCTCAGAGTGAAACTCACAAGTTTGTCAGCATGTTTCAAAGTGTTAGGCTATCTGTAGATTACATCTGTAAGAGACAGGCACTAAGGCGGAGCAGTGTCCAGTCATCTCAGTGAGGAGAACAATGGTGCCAGATGCAGGCTATGTTAGGCTAAACACTCCTCTCTCCACTGGCAATCTGCTTCCTCCAGCTCCTTCCTCACAGAAATCTCACTGGAATCAGAGTTCCATCATACCTCCCACAGCAGCCACATTACCTTTTTAACTAGATGATCAATGGAATCTGCTGGAAGCACCACTGGCTTTCAGGACATTCCAGACATGAGATCCTCTGACAGACTAGGCTACCAGCCTGGTTGGATTCTGATACTAATCACATCCAAATGAAGTTTCTTTCTGAGATAAACTATAGGAAAATGCTCTTCATTATGATTCAAGAACGGTCATATAGTTATGAGCCAAGTCAACAGCACCCGTATCCTGTACATTCAAAACGCTCTTTCTAACATCTGAGTCAGTATTGTAAACAGAAGGGCAACAGCCAGTTGCACAATAAGCAGGCAGGACGTGGACATCCATCCAAAATGATGTCCACTCTCTCATTCTGAAAAGCTCAGCTAGGCTGCTGTCCTCTACATTAATGCTATTTGGCAACACCATGCAGAGAATATTTCTCCCCCCCATTAAGACATTTATCAGTGCAGAGAAATAGTCATTTAGAGTCTCTCCTTTCAACATGATCACAGCAGCCTGCCACAGTAATCCAGTGGGCCTGCAGCCTCAACGCCAGCACGCTGTCAAAAAGCATCAGAGCCCCCCTGCTACTGAGGAGAGGTAATCATCCAAGTACTGAAGCTTACAATGTTACATTAAAATAAACTACAGACAAGGGGGGCTCTCAACCACGACACCAACATCATGTTGATATAGAGGGAAATATTAAAATATTCACTGGTGAGAATGAGAAGGAGAGTATGATGGTAGAGAAGACGGGTGAGTAGAAGTACAAGCCACACCCACCTGGCCAGGAGCCTATGGATGAGCTGCTTCTCTTCCTCCAGGTAACCGGGCCAATCCTTCTGGACATGACTGTAGAACTCATCCTTCAGAGTAAAGCTGTGGTCTTTGGGATTCAGTTTAGCAACCTGCAAATCAATGACAAACACATTTTAACCGTCTGTCTCTAAAGCATTAGTTGCAGTTTTGACCCTGGTTAAAAAAAGGATCAACTGGCAGGCTGTCAAAGTTCAATAATAGATTGTTCACTATTAACAAGTAATTCATAGTAAACACAGCACTTACACCAGCACTGTGCCCAGTTAGAGTCACAAATAGAATGGCTCCGTGACAAAGAGAGCGCGAGAGAGAGAGAGAGAGAGCGGAGAGAGAGAGAGAGAGAGCGAGGCTACTTTGCAGTGTCTACATTTGGAACCCCTAGAGGGGTTTAGAATTGCTTATAAAAGCACCTGAATCCCAGAGGCACTTTTAAAGTTGTTGTGATGTTTTACATGTGTTTCATTTACCAAAATAGATTAGGTTTATTCATTTCAAATGTATTACAAATGGACTACAATATGCAAAAGTTGTGCGTTATTGTGTTTGATCTCCACTCAGTGAAACCAGCGCCTAACATGCACCTGCAGCCTAGTGCCAGAGTACAGTTTTAGTGTCGTGTCGTGTTCTAGAGGTCTCACATCGTCCAGTACTGCTCCCAGGTCAGCCTTGTCCTTAGGACTAGCCCTCTCCCTCTCCAGCCACAGCAGCAGCTCAGGCTTCCTGTAGGCCTTTAAGGCCAAGACGTGGATGATGCGGTCTCTTAGGGGCCTGAGGGCCACTGGGCTGGGGGCCCCGCTCCTCTTGTTGCTGGGGGAGTGCTTGTTGCTGCTGCTGTCCATGCTTGACGACAGGCCCTGCTTCCTCTGGATCTTCACACACTTACCTGACAGAGAAAGGTAAATACACAGAGAGGTGCCATTTGATGAGAACAATGTTAGTGACATACAAACAATCTTTTAGACATAAAAGCTACCTTCTTACACATCTAAGCTACTGTTACCAAGTAAAGAGTAGTGGTTTTGTGCTCTTGTCAGTCAGTGAAAGTTTCAGCAATTACCACAATTATCAGTTGGATGATCTAAAGCGCTCATAGAAAGCCAAGCAGTACACTGGAAATGTGACAAGCAGGATGGGAGGATTATGCTTGTTCTAACTGCCTCTGAACAGGATTCAAAATAGACTGACACTTCTCTGAGCCCAGCAACTCAACATCAGGCCAATCCTCAGGCCAGTTATGCAAAAAAGGCCTGGTATAATGTGTGAGACAAGGGCCAGAAGCAAAACCTGATGTGCTTTGTCTTGACAGATGTCTGTCATAAATACAGTATGCAAACACTGCACACAGGAATAGCACCTTGCATCCCTAGCAGGAAATAGCATCTGAACAAACATGTTTAGCCAGAACTCAAACAGCCTCATGTACACAAATCAAATCAAATTTATTTATATAGCCCTTCGTACATCAGCTGATATCTCAAAGTGCTGTACAGAAACCCAGCCTAAAACCCCAAACAGCAAGCAAAGCATGTGAAAGAAGCACGGTGGCTAGGAAAAACTCCCTAGGAAAAACTCCCTAGAAAGGCCAAAAACCTAGGAAGAAACCTAGAGAGGAACCAGGCTATGAGGGGTGGCCAGTCCTCTTCTGGCTGTGCAGGGTGGATATTATAACAGAACATGGTCAAGATGTTAAAATATTCATAAATGACCAGCATGATCAAATAATAATAATCATAGTAGTTGTCGAGGGTGCAACAAGCACGTCCGGTGAACAGGTCAGGGTTCTATAGCCGCAGGCAGAACAGTTGAAACTGGAGGGAAATACACACTTAAGTGTTGGTGCGCAGCGCCAGGCTTGGAGTTCAGTGAAAGAGTTGCCAGTGAAGTTAACCGGCTCCTGTGAAAGCAGAGGAGCATGGAAACTTAAGCACCTCACTGCTCACTCACACACAAAGGCCTTTTCTTCCTGTTGCAGCACTAATTCTCCTGGCTCCAAGCCAGCAGGACGTGGCGGTGCTTATAGATATATCTCCCAACCCTGATCTCATTAAAAAAAGTTTCAGCTCTGCTTTGAAGGTTGCTATAGGACGAAAAGCACAGCCTCTTCATGGAAGCAGAGTGGTTCTGGTATAACTGGTATCTACTATATTAAGTAAAGCTGGAACCCAGCTGCACTGTACAGTACGTGAAAGAGTTGATTCACTCTATGACATATGGACCTAGATGATTTACATACTCTGTAAAATAATGTCTGGCTCCATGGACTCAATTTGACATTTCTAAAAGTCCACAGTTGTTGCACAACTGGAATGTAATAATGTTAAAGCTAGAATCTACAGTTGCTACATCCATTTTTGGATTTATAAATTAATAATATGTACCCATTGATTCTTGAAAAATATAACTTATAAATGACTTATGAGCTTAGTTCAACTGTTTTACCCCATCAGAACTCAAAATAAAAATGTATTTCACTCCAATGTTTGGAAACAATGTACAGCTGAAGTCGGAAGTTTACATACACTTAGGTTGGAGTCATTAAAAGTCGTTTATCAACCACTCCACACATTTCTTGTTTACAATCTATAGTTTGGCAAGTCGGTTAGGACATCTTTGTGCAAGTAATTTTTCTTCCAACAATTGTTTACAGACAGATTACTTCACTTATAATTAATTCACTGTATCACAATTCCAGTGGGTCAGAAATGTACATACACTAAGTTGACTGTGCCTTTAAACAGCTTGGAAAATTCCAGAAAATCATGTCATGGCTTTAGAAGCTTCTGATAGGGTAATTGACATCATTTGAGTCAATTGGAGGTGTACCTGTGGATGTATTTCAAGGCCTACCTTCAAACTCAGTGCTTCTTTGCTTGACATCATGGGAAAATCAAAAGAAATCAGCCAAGACCTCAGAAAAATAATTGTAGACCTCCACAAGTCTGGTTCATCCTTGGGAGCAATTTCCAAATGCCTGAAGGTACCACGTTCATCTGTACAAACAATAGTACGCAAGTATAAACACCATGGGACCACGCAGCAGTCATACCGCTCAGGAAGGAGACGCGTTCTGTCTCCTAGAGATGAATGTACCTTGGTACGAAAAGTGCAAATCAATCCCAGAACAACTGCAAAGGACCTTGTGAAGATGCTGGAGGAAACAGGTACAAAAGTATCTATGGCCACAGTAAAACGAGTCCTATATCGACATAACCTGAAAGGCCGCTCAGTAAGGAAGAAGCCACTGCTCCAAAACTGCCATAAAAAAGCCACACTACGGTTTGCAACTGCACATGGGGACAAAGATCGTACTTTTTGGAGAAATGTCTTCTGGTCTGATGAAACAAAAATAGAACTGTTTGGCCATAATGACCATCGTTATGTTTGGCGGAAAAAGTGGGAGGCTTGCAAGCCGAAGAACACCATCTCAACCGTGAAGCACGGGGGTGGCAGCATCATGTTGTGGGGGTGCTTTGCTGCAGGAGGGACTGGTGCACTTCACAAAATAGATGGCATGATGAGGAAAGAAAATTATGTGGATATATTGAAGCAACATCTCAAGACATCAGTCAGGAAGTTAAAGCTTGGTCGCAAATGGGTCTTCCAAATGGACAATGACCCCAAGCATACTTCCAAAGTTGTGGCAAAATGGCTTAAGGACAACAAAGTCAAGGTATTGGAGTGGCCATCACAAAGCCCTGACCTCAATCCTATAGAAAATTTCTGGGCAGAACTTAAAAAGCGTGTGCGAGCAAGGAGGCCTACAAACCTGACTCAGTTACACCAGCTCTGTCATGAGGAATGGGCCAAAATTCACCCAACTTACTGTGGGAAGTTTGTGGAAGGCTATCCGAAACATTTGACCAAAGTTAAACAATTTAAAGGCAATGATACCAAATACTAATTGAGTGTATGTAAACTTCTGACCCACTGGGAATGTGATGAAAGAAATAAAAGCTGAAATCATTCTCTCTACTATTATTCTGACATTTCACATTCTTAAAATAAAGTGGTGATCCTAACTGACCTAAGACAGGGAATTTTTACTAGGATTAAATGTCAGGAATTGTGAAAAACTGAGTTTAAATGTACTTGGCTAAGGTGTATGTAAACTTCAACTGTAAATGTAAACAAACACTGTATAGCCTTAAAGCATGGTTAAAACGATCATTTTGATATCATAGATGGTCAGTCCTTGCATCCATAGCTCTGTCTATGAGAGTTGTTTCATTTCTCAAGGCCAATCACTCAGTATTTTACCAAAACAGAGGTGGGGGAAATGCTTTGATATTGTTTCAGCTAAGGATTCTAGCTTTAAAACCATATTGGTTAACAAGTCTTCAAAATGTCTATTCTTCAAGGCACCTATATGAAATGCTTTGCATAACAGTTACACAAAACTTCCTGACATTTTCATAATGTGAGAAATGAGGATATCATCAACATATACTATGCACCCCAGTAAGATTAAAGGGTGTAATTTTAATCAACTCTGGGCCTGAGGGTAAATCTCTGCTTTTGCCAAATGCAATGTAGTTTCCAGAGCTTGTCGTGACAGCTACTGTGGTTCAAGACACATACAATTTACAGTCCAATATCTTCCTGTAGTGTAGTGAAATAGCCTGTGTTGCCACATTTTAAACATGCAGCGACTAGACGCTAACAACAATAAATTCAATATGCTTGTCATGTAGTTGGTTATGGGAAGGTTGCAAAGCGCCATTCTGTCTACTGTATAGCTTTTACACGAAACCAGCAGAACACTGAAGATGCTTGACTAAAACATACTTAACTTATTAGAAATATGACATGGGTTGGTTCCTTTGTTGCTGAAAAATATTTGTGAAAAATGCTCTAAAAAAATCTAAAGCAGTAACTAGATACAGTAGTTGTGAGGTTCTGTATATATTTTTTTAGTCAACCTTGTTCTGTTTCATTGTGTTCTTGAACGTAGCCCTGTCTTTCATTGCTCATTGTTTTCACCTGTGTTAGTTACTCACCTGGTCTCATCAGCTCCTTATTTAGTTCAGTTCATTCTGTTTGTGCCTTTGTGAGGCATTGTTTGTTTTGACTCTATTAAGCCTTTTCCTAGCTTGTTTGTGAGAACCAGTTATAGCCATCAGTCTTAGTTTTGATTCACCTGCCTGTTTGCCTACCTGTGTATGACCGATGCCTGCCTGTGACCACGATTCCTGCCATCTGCGAAGGTGCAATAAACACCTGCCGTGCTCTGCGTGTGAATCTACACCTTTTTCTCCCTGAATATTCATTACAGTAGTCACGTTTGGACACAACCGTGTTGATAACATTGAAACCAAAACCGTAGCATTCACCCAAAATGTACGGTTACACCAAAGACTATATAATGGCTCAGCGTGATATTGTATGAGTGTTCCTCATCCCATCTGTCACCAAGGTGTAGTGTATCACAACCATGAGTAATGTACGTCAGACCCAGCAGAGAAGTGATGATGATTGAGTGAGCCTATAACAGGCTGAGGAGAAGTTCTCCATGGTTTCAGGTTGGGAGTTTATCCAGGAAGGTGGGGTTAAGTCCTACTCTAGCAATAAGTGCCATGGGATCTTCAGTGATCACAGAGTTAGGATCTTGGCTTATCATCTTAACTGAAAGAGCACAAAGTGTGTGGTATTCCTCACTCCTATAGACCAGAGGGAGGAGCGCTGTAGCATGTTCTACTGCGACCTGGTGTTCTCAGGCCGTCTCCTAACAAGATGACATTATTCTAACCAGACCCAACACTAACTGGACTAACCAGACCCAACACTAACTGGACTAACCAGACCTAACCCTTCTTAACCTCAATACTAGCAGACAGGTGGTGGGAGATTCACTATACTTCTATCGCCACTGAATATGTTAAACTAAAACACATTCCCTTTATAAGACAGTTTTGTACAGTTACAGTAATGGTCAGAGATGGCCTTAAAATGTCTTTTACAGAATTTCTTCAATCTTTTCACTGGGAAAGTATTTGAGCCATACATTAAAACTAAATGATAGCCATTTTCCTGCAAACTATCATTTGTATGTAGAAACATGAGGAAATAGCCATACAATTACTGTACCACAAAAATACTGCTGGCTGCCACAGGAGGTTTGTGTGCACAGTAGCGAATATGACATATAGTTTATGACCCTTTAATTTCAGCTCCCTTTGAATGGGTGCCTTACTGTCCTGTCCATGCTGTGGGAAAGTCCAGTTGTGTGCCTTAAACCTTATGAAACCAATGTCAATGTTCCCAGGCTGAGGTTTCAAGTGGACGTCCTCCTTTTTACTTGATTAACTTTAATTTAAAATGCATTATTTGGATTAGAATTCAGTCGTTGTTTTGCACCCATTCAGCAGAGACATTACACTGCAATCTCAACATGACAGCAACCTTTAACAGGATTGCGCAACAGCCCTCAAGAAGCCTATTTCAACAGCATGACATGTCATGTGTTCTGCCACCTCTGGTCTCTTGGCCCTCCCACTCCTACGGGAAGGCAGCTCAGCCCAGTCCAGTCCAAGCACAGCAGAGTCCCTGCCCATCTTCCAAAAACATCTGAAACCCTACCTCTTTAAAGAGTATCTTAAATAGTCCCACAGCACCCCCCTCCCCCTACTTTATTGAGGAAAAATGTACTTACTATGACTGTGATATGTGGTTGTCCCACCTCGCTCTGGATAAGAGCGTCTGCTAAATGACAACAATTTAAAATGTAAAAATGTGCTGCTTGCTTCAACAGCTGTAGAAAATGTATTGTGCAGTATGCAGTATGTTCTATTTATGTTTTAGACAATATGTGTAAAACTGTAAAACTGTCATGTCTGCAAAGATGAGCTCTACGTGCCTTAAATCCACAAATGCATATTATGTCATAAAGACAGCATAGTTCTACACGTCTGTTCAGGTTATAATACACAGCATCGGTAACATGTCCATTTAGAACCCACCAGAAGACACAGAAGTATACCTGTGTATGCATCCTCCTGCATGACATGTAACTAATGCACATCCCAATGGTCCCACTGGTTCACATGCTGTATAAAGATATCTACAGCACTGCTATGCCGGGCTCTCGAGTGGCGCAGCAGTCTAAAGCACTGCATCTCAGTGCTAGAGGCATCACTACAGACCTTGGTTCGATCCCGGGCTGTATCACAACCAGCCGTGATTGGGAGTCCCATAGGGCGGCGCACAATTGGCCCAGCGTCGTCCGGGTTAAGGGAGGGTTTGGCCGGGGTAGGCCCTCATTGTAAAATAAGAATTTGTTCTTTACTGTCTTGCCTAGTTAAATAAATGTTAAATAAAAAAATATGCTCCCACAATAATTTCTTTACATAGTGGCACAAACAGGTTTTGATTCTGATCTTCGTCAGTTCTTAACTACTTATGGTGAATTATGGCATTTGCTTCAGAGAATCTGCAAACAATAATTCAGTATTTCAGCTGATGAAAACTAATTGAATCGCAGCCACTGTAATTAAACTCTTAGGCAGAACTTCATCCACTCAGCATGAGACTTGTTAGTGCATACTTCTGGCAAACTCAATCACATGAATGGAGCTGGCAGGCAGGTTGGCAGCGTGCCTGAGCAATCTGGTCTAAATGAAGGGAGAAGAAGAAGAAAAAGAGGCCTCCCCTGTCGCATGAATAATTGCAACCCAGTACTTTGATCAACTATGCGATAACTTCCACACCATATGGCAATTATCAGCAGGACAAGATGGTAAAAGGCGATGGATTAGAAGCTTTCAGAGAACATTAAAACACCTCCATTATTTTGCCCTTGTGAAGCTGGTTTGGACATAGCTCAGCCAGCAGAGGAAAAAGCAGCCTTTGACTGCAGACTTACCACGTGTGGAGCCTGGCTTGATCTCGATGGCCGACCTGCTCATGATGTCCTTCTCCACCTGAGACATGCGCTCCCGGGTCATCTGGTACGAGTCATCAGTGGCACACACAGTGATCTTGTCCTGAATACTGCCCTGGCCCTCCAGGTGCTCCCTGCCCTCCCTGAGGTGAGTAGAAGATCAGGCTCACATAGCAGCAAAAGGTCTCACACTACTTCCAAATCAATACAGCATTTCTTGAAAATGTGTTTTGTGTGATTCTGTCTACATATGACATGTGTCTCACTCCCATAACTGGTTCTGTGACTTCTGTCCTCATGCTTGTTCCTCACATCCTATGCTAAAGCATTAAGCTGTAGAACAAGTGAAGTATTGTAAAGCCACAAGACATTGAGCTGCAGGGCAAACAGAGCGTCACAACTCTACCCCTCCAACTAACCCTACATGGTTCCAAACACTGTGATCTCACTGTCCTCAGACATGTGTAGGTCAAAGGTCTAGAGACAACCAACCTCAACTGTCAAACTTTAGCAACACAGTATGCTAAATAGGTGCTTACAGTAACTCAAAATACAAAAAAGAGCTCAACAAAAAGTACTTAAATCAAAAGGACAGAGTTTATGAGTAGTTCTAAAATAAGACTGAACTGTATTATACATGCAATGGTAAGAAAAATTGTCTGAGGATAAGCTGTAATTTGAAGCGGTCACATTGTGACAAGGGTTACTTATGTTGGCAATGGGAGAGAGAGTGCAAGAGAGAGCAGTGTCTCAGAAGTCCTGTGGTCACAATCTGACTGAACTGGCTGTGGTTGACTGTGAAAACAGAAGTGTGTGCTTACCTTGAGACATACTGGTGTGTGCAGTCGAAGCTGGCCTGAGGTTTGTCCTTGCTATCACTGGACAGGTAGAAGGAGAAGACTCGTAGTGCGTCCGAGGCATCTGGGGACGGGGCGGGGATCTTGATGTACTGTTGTCAGGGGACACAGAGAGATCGTTAGATCACTGAGGGGACCATGTGTAAAATTATACATGTTTATCATTTTTAGCATATTCAGCTGTGCCATCAGTCTGCATATTCTAAACATGCTAAATAAAATGCCTTGCGTTTGTGTCATACAATCCAAAAAGTTTTGGTAACTAACGTATACAGGACTGTAAAGAATGAACCGGATATTAGTCATCAATTAGGTTACACATTTAATTGGATGGCAAAACGTGCTAAATAGGAAAACTGAGGTTACTGACATTGCATATGATTCAACTGCTCAGGGTGGCAGCCAGGCAGCCTCTGGCTTAATGTGATATCAAATGAAGCCACATCTGAAGCATTTGAAAGTCAACTAGGCATATTATATCACTTTTCCAATCGAATTCCAAACATCAACACACATCTTGAAAGCCGTGCCGTATTTCTGCCCTCCGAAGGTACACTATATATACAAAAGTATGTGGACACCCGTTCAAATAAGTGGATTTTACTATTTAAGCCATACCCATTGCTGACAGGTGTATAAAATTGAGCACACTGCCATGCAATCTCCATAGACAAACATTGGCAGTAGAATGGCCTTACTGAAGAGCTCAGTGACTTTCAATGTGGCACCGTCATAGAATGCCCCCTTTCCAACAAGTGAGTTCGTCAAGTTTCTCCCTGCTAGAGCTGCCCCGGTCAATTGTAAGTGCTGTTATTGTGAACTGGAAATGACTAGGAGCAACAACGGTTAAGCCGCGAAGTGGTAGGCCACACAAGCTCACAGAACGGGCCACCGAGTACTGAAACGCATAAAAATCGTCTGTCCTCGGTTGCAACACATACTGCTGAGTTCCAAACTGCCTCTGGAAGCAATGTCATTACATTAACTATTCATCAGGAGCTTAATTAAATGGGTCTCCATGGCTGAGCAGCTGCACACAAGCCTAAGGTCACCGTGTGCAATACCAAGTGTTGGCTGGATTGGTGTAAAGCTCACCACCATTGGACTCTGGAGCAGTGGAAATGCGTTCTCTGGAGTGATGAATCAAGCTTCACAATCTGGCAGTCCGACGGTCAAATCTGGGTTTGGCGGATGCCAGGAGATGCAGAGTGCCAACTATAAAGTTTGGTGGAGGAGATATAATGGTCTGGGGATGTTTTTCATGGTTCGGGCTAGGCCTCTTAGTTCCAGTGAAGGGAAATCTTAACGCAACAGCATACAATGACATTCTAGATGATTCTGTGCTTCCAACTTTGGGGAAGGCCCTTTCCTGTTTCAGCATGACAATGCCCCGGTGCACAAAGCGAGGTTCATGCAGAATTGGTTTGTTGAGATCGGAGTGGAAGAACCTAACCTCAACCCCATTGAACATCTTTGGGATGAATTGGAACGGCGACTGCGAGCCAGACCTAATCGCCCAACATCAGTGCCTGACCTCACTAATGCTCTTGTGGCTGAATGGAAGCAAGTCCCCGCAGCAATGTTCCAACATCTAGTGGAAAGCCTTCCCAGACGAGTGGAGGCTGTTATAGCCATATTAATGCCCATGATTTTGGAATGAGTTGTTTGACGAGCAGGTGTCCATATACATGTAGTGTATTATCGATTACAGTGTTCCTCTGTAGCTGCTAACTCAATGCTGTGTCCTTGCAGAGCAATTCAATTTATCAATTTTCAATCGCTGTTCCTAGTCCAATCCAGGTATAGAGAACAGTGTAGACTGTAGTTTCTACAATTTTTTTTAACAGATTCTTTCTATTCATACAGTACATCTATACTATTAAATGGTAAGTCTTAAACAAGTCTTTAAAAACCCTTTCCCTTCTTGTCTAAAAATTGTGTGCTTGGTACATCCATATAAAACCATCTTCTCTCCAAACTAACATTCTCTGCTATCCTCAAACAACCCAAGATAAATATGTAAGCACAGTGCACAAAAACACCAATTATACATGTATAAATACAGTCTTAAATACACAAAATGTAAAGGGTGTCCATCTGTAGAGCACCATGTTAATCATCTACCTATAGCAGTATTACTGTATTCTGCATGTTACACTCTGTGACACACTTGTATCAACCTTGCAGCATTGCTGCTTTGATGTTATTGCTTTGGAACAACACTTATTTAATGAGTACATTTTATCTCACCAGAGGGTGATTGGAGTAAATGTAATCTAGAAGTTTATTTGCTAGTGGACCAAAGTAGATTTTAATGTATTGATATGAGAGCGGGCTTGACCCTCCGCAGTTTTCAAGCCATAAAACTGACCTAAATAAGCAGCTGGCTAAGACAATAACACAGGCCATGTGGGACATACTAGCTCATAAAATGAAGACCTCTTGTCAGCCATTGGACCGGGGAGGCTAATATCCTGGCATTACCAATAGGAACTCATAACCCTCTACCTGGATAATAGTGGCCAGTGTCATATACAGTACTGTCCTGGGCTCCCCTGGCGACCAACAGAGCTATGGGGCCACCATCAGTTTCATTAAATGGCCTAAAAACCTACTTTCACTAAATGGCCAATTCAACAAAGATTGTTATTAACCAAGACGTATTGTAATGTACTTAAAAACATTGGGCACTGACTGTCCATTTATTCAAGTTGAAATGGACAGTTTTGTTGATGCTGAGCCTGTGCTCTAGGGTCTCTTCTCACTACGAGAGATTGCCTAGAGGTTTCGAGAAAATACCCTCGGCTAGACCTTTAACTGTAATACACCTCCTCCGGAGGTTGCGGGCGAGCCTTGCTCACCCCACTCCTCCGAGCATTGCAGAATTGTCTTCTAGACAGGGGCGGAAATCCCGGGGGGGACGGGGGACACACGACCCCCCCCATCCTGGGAAAAATATGATTTGTCCCCCCCAATATATCACTGAAACATAACTATGTAATTTAAATAATATTAATAATACGCAATGAAAGCAATTGTGCTGATTATAGACACTTAATAGCGCGTTTTAAGTTTCAAAAGAATGCGACCCCCCCGCCCTTTGCCTCACAATGGTTTGATCCACTGCCAGTTCCTTAGTTTGCACGTAACTGCCGTGAGGTTCATCCAGTCAATCGCGCACACACACTAGCTGAATATGCAGAGCTAGCGCGCAAATATGAACTATTAAGCTAGCTAGTACCCATTCCATTTATGTGGCGTCGTCAAAGATGGAATCAGCATGCAGATGATGTAAGTTAGTGCTTCAAAGTCCCTGTGATAAGGTTAGCGATAAACTGAAGTCCAAACTGAACAGAACTACACTCTCTTCTACCATTGTCTTAAATATATTTAATGGTCTCGTTGCAAAAGCTAAATTGTCGCAAGGGAACTTTTACTTATTTGTTTTATTTCACCTTTATTTAACCCGGGCAGCAAAGATTATAGCAAACACCACTGAAACTGAATTGGTGCTCGCTAGCTTTGCAAATTCAGCTATTGTTGGAAGCCAGCCAATATGAAACAAACTATTAAAATGACAAAAGGTTGCAGCATATGTTGTGTAAATGGTGAACTCATACAGCTGTCAACTCTTGTCATTTTAATCCGTTTCACATTTGCTAGCTACCTTTTAGATCGAAGCCCAAATAGAATGATTGAAGATGATAGAAGCCCATCTCCTACTGTAAATAACCTACACACTGTGTGTGTAGCCAGCCAGCCAGCCAGCCAGGTAGAAAAATGGCAGAAAAATAAAAGACGGACATCAGAGTATTTTTCAATACACCAAAACGCATAGTAAGAACCCTAGTAGCCTAATATCTCAAAGACTAGTTGATAAAATGTTCATAAGAAAGAAATGAAATTCTAATGGAAATGTTTCACAATGATGTCATTAGGCAGAGCAGGCAACAGATGGCACACAGACAGCAGAGTTGGGGACAGATATGCAGGGACAGACTGGCAGAGACAGGGAGTCTCAGGTAAGTTTGTTGAGTCTTTGTTTGGCAACATTATGAAAGGTTCTCAATTTTTTTGACTTGTAAAATAGGAACATAATTGGAAAATGCCATGGATACCCCCACTCTCAACTTTAACAAATCTTAGTTCAGTCCCCAGTTTAAGGCAATGATATTGCTGTTGTGATTAGTTGTGTAGTTTTGGGTACCGGTAGTTAGGAGCATGGCAAACACCTTATTTCTTTGGTTCCTCAATATACATTTACCATATTACAATGTAGGCTATGTGTTACAGCACTACTTTTGGTGTCCCCCTCAGGAATTGCTCTTGAGAAAATTTCATGTAATTGTCCCCTCCAAAGTAGATATCAGATTTTCGCCCCTGCTTCTAGAGTCAAATGCTTCTACAGTAAAATTCTTAATAACAGAGCAATGTTTTTTAAACAGCTGAAATGTATCGGCATTTCCCTTATATTTGAGACTTGTTTACTCTGAAATTGACACTGTAGCTTTAAGGGAATCTCAGAACACTGTCATTTATTTCAAAGCAAAAGCTAGTAAGAATGCAAGTAGCCGAATTTCTCAAATCCAAGATGTACAAGTACAATCAAGTTGAGTGGTGACGAGTGTGGGTGGACTGCACCTCCGACTAGATCGAGTTGCTGTCAGTTGATACTTGTAAAAATGTCCATTATTGAATGATTTCCTTGTATCCATGTTTGTCCTGTGTAAATGCGAGCTTTTCATTGGGTGCTAAAATCCATAGTTTTTTTTTATAAAAGTAGCATTTTATGTGAGCAATCTAGCTATGGTTCATATAGCTGACTGCTAACGTCAGCCAATGTTAACTAACGAAGCTAACTAGCTAGCTAGTAATATGCAGGTATGAAAGTAAAGCGGTCTGGTATGGCATCCTGGCAAAATACACCGTACAGGTAAAATATGAGCCTATCACAATAATTAAAACAAAAATGTAAAGAAAACTGTTGGCTATTACACCACTATTTATCATTACTGCATGTCAGAGGCATGACAATTTTGCAAATGGACTTAAAAACGAGCGTTATAGCCTACGCTCCAAAATGTGATGTGGTGCGAAGAGAACATTTAAATCAGAACATGATTGACATTTTGCCAAGGCAGAGATAAGTGACCGAGACGGGCACCGACAGCAGTGGCTGCATAAATGCTGGCGTAATGACAATCGTCAAATGTCATACATTTTTTGGGGTGTTTTGTGTAACAGAGGTCTCTTTCCATTCACCACTGTTTGGAGGCTGGAATTATGTTGCGAGTGGATGATCGTGCACGGGTAGCCTACTAAGGAGCCATTTGAAGTGACTGTTTGACAAGCGTGTACACACATAGGAGGTCCCGTACACACATAGGAGGTCCCGTACACACATAGGAGGTCCCGTACCGGGAACAAATTAATTCAACTTTCACCCCTGGTAATATGTGAGGAAGATGCATACATTTTGCTTAGCTTGCTAGCTACTTATCGCTGTATAATATTAATGACTCTGTATGATAATGTTACTGTACTTTTATATTTGTATGAGAGGGGTAAACGTACATTCTTGCTTTTCTAAAGTTACTTGATGTTGGCTAACGTTAGCTAGCAGCTGTGCCACTTTGGGTGTGATATTGTTTTGCAACTAAATTACTGAGTGGATGGACGAGAAAATAAACCATTTTGACGTATGCACATGCTTGTGAATTGTTGCATTATTTAAGCGTGTAATATGGTGTTGTTGCATTAATCAAGAGTGCAATATGGTACGTTAAAAGTTGCTTGCATAGCTAGCTAGTTGAATAGTTTGCATGCTTACTGGCTAGTGGGTACTGTGATATTTACGGTAAATTTGAGCTGCGAAGCAAGAACGTCATCCCCTCTCTCAGCATGGGACATTCCTTTGCTAATGTAAATTGAAAAGTTTATGTACATATTATGTAAATAGACATTTTGTCCCGATGCCTCTCTTCCAACTTTCGTCATTCTGAATAAGCAGAGGAAATTTGAGGACAAGATCAAATTAAATTAAATTTTATTCATCACATGCTCTTAAACAACAGGTGTAGACTAACAGTGAAATGCTTACTTACGGCCCTTCCCAACAATACAGAGAAAGAAAAAAGAGGAATAGAAAAGTAAAACACGTAATAATAAAAGTGATAATAAATACACAGTGAGTAACGATAAATTGGCTGTATACACAAGGTACCAGTACTGAGTTGACGTGCAAGAGTATGAGGTAATTGAGGTATATGTGTACATATAAATAGGAATAAAGTGACTAGACAACAGGATTGATAGTAAACAGTAGCAGCAGTGTATGTTAAGAGTCAAACAAAGTTTGTGCAAAAAGGGTAAATGCAGATAGTCCAGGTAGCTATTTGGTTAACTATTTAATTAACTTATGGCTTGGGGGAAGAAGCTGTTCAGGGTCCTGTTGGTTCCAGGCTTGGTGCATCGGTACTGCTTGCAGTGCAGTAGCAGAGAGAACAGTCTATGACTTGGGAGGCTTGAGTCTTTGACAATTTTTAGGTCCTTCCTCTGACACTGCCTGAAAGGGGCAGAGAGATGGGCCACAGAATGATTACTTCTTTTGACCCAGCATGATTACTGACTGACTATGTGCACAGCCATACAGTACTCAGAATTCAGAAATTGTTGCCAAATCATCTGAAAGTAAGTCACTTTCACTTCCCTAATGGTGTCAGACTAGTGTGACACGGCGAACAACACAAATTACCAAAAAATAAGGTAATATTTTCACTTTTATTAGGAGCCATAAGACAAACAGAGGACAGTCAGTGGCCTTGAAACAGTATCTTTAGTTATATTTGGGAAGTGATCGATTCCAGGCTGGCTGGCAGAAAGCACAGTGCCTGGGGGTAGATGGGGCAGGCAGGACTCTGGCCGCCACAAATGCCCAGTTATGCAGTACAGCAATAAGCAGCTTCTGTAGCTTGTAGCCAATAAACAGTTCCCCTTTCACCCCCCCCCCCCAAACCCCACAGCGAGCTATGCACCCTACCCCCATCACCCAGCCTCAGCTCTCTTTATAGCACACAACATGCAAGCCACACTGCGGAACACAAAACGCAAGGCAGCCCACAAAGCCATGGACACTTGCGATATCAAACTGACCAAACTGACCAAACTTGACCTATATCTGTCCAGCCCTTTGTGAAGTGGTGGGGTACGATTCCACTAATGGCTGCTTAAGGTTTCTGCTAATTAACTGCCATCAACCAAAAAAAAGAGTCAAAGTAAACAGCAGCAACAGAAGAGCCATATCGTCAGGACCTATTACCTCAAGACTTGGTCTTGACCAAAATTACAAGCAACAAGTCATAGAGAGGCTCCAAAAGTAGGTCAAGGCAGACAGCATTGCAATGGAGAATGACTTGTTTGAATTGGAGACGCTGATAAACAAAAGCCTGTCTGCCCCTAGGGAGAGCATAGCTCAGGGTTTACAGTCTTAGCTGTGCAATCCCCGCACCCCCCAGAACCCCAACCCCCATAACGCCAGCACTTCCCTCGGTTTCTATGCCCTCAGTGCGAGGCAAGCATCGAGCACCCCCCTCCAGCCAAGCGTTAGAGTTGCCTAATCAATGTCACTCAGGTCAGTCCATTTTGAGGGCGCCCCCATTTTATTCACAGCTTTCTTCTCCATCTTCATACCCATATGTAATGTAACCCATTAGTTCCCAGCTCTGCACTCCTGGCTCTTGGGGGTGAAACCATCTCCCCTGGCAGCTTTTAGCCCCTACAGTACCTGGTGTGAAGTTTAAGGGCCCTAAAGCATGAGGCACTCCCATTAAAAGCTCTGTCTGAGCACACAGGGGCCATCATCAACTGGCTACCTGCCACTTTCTCCTATCTTCAGATTACATTTCCCAGGACAGTTAATCATGCTAGAGGGTTTGGAATAAATACTTAATAGAAAAGGTACACGAAAAAAGCTTAGGCCTACATTTGTAGGCTTTTGTGTATTTATAAAAAAAATCTATACAAATGTTAATCACAACAAAACTCTTGAAATATTGATAATTTGTTTTAAACTAAATAGAAAATAATCTATATTTTGTGGGTTCCCATTTTCCAAACTGATGGAAATCTAACATGACGTTTACCTTGGTCCCTTTCTGTTCCAGAACCACCACCCACATTGACAGGTAAGTGTAATATCAGTGTGAGTAACAGAGATGTGCATTTCCATAAAGCAGACTCACACAAGGCAGGCAGGCAGGTTGCACCATAAAACTGTCCTTGCCCTGGGCCCCCAGGCCTCAGGGGCCCCTGTCTTCCCCAGGCAGTGTGAGCCTTCCCTTTCCATCTCTGGTTAAGCCGGGGGAGCCCCGCAGGTCACATGGAAGGACTAAGATCAAACATCTCCTAAGCTACGCTGCAGCTGAGGCTGTATGTCACGCTTCAACCAAACATCAACATCAGCGGTCAATGCCTCCAACTAACTACTTAGGCCTACATAGGAAACAAATCACTATTTAGCATTCACTAACCACAGGAATTAGGCATCACACTTCTGTCTGTGCTCTTTATTTTATCTGATCATTCCAAAGGACATTTAAAATAGTAAGCTATGCCATATTACACAACATGTATTTTGTTGAAATCCTGGTACAATACTCTCAAGACAAGTTACAGGACAATTATAACAAATTGTGAGAAAGAATGGATAACATATGTAAATTATTCTAAAAACTCCCCAACAGAACAAATGGGAGTCAGTGAGCAGTGTACTGTCAGAGGACTGAGTCAGTCAGCTTTGTCCAATAGTGTCCATCCTGTGAGCTGAACTTGGCAGTTGGACAGTTAGTGTCATCCCAGCAAAATGGCATCAGATCGACAATCCTCAGCACCTTGTCAGAACAGTTTCGATGGGGCGCGGGGGAAGATACAATAACCCCCACTGTGGCCCCGGGCCCAGGCACATATGCTGCAGCCTGCTCCCGGCTGGCTGGCCAGCCCTGTGTGTTTGGAGATGTCAAATACTTTCAGGCTGTTGTAAGGTGTGAACTGGACTGGAACAGAACAACTTGGTGGGGGCTCTGCTGTTAGAGCAGGACAAAGGGCACCCCTCATTGGTGTCCATGGAAAACTCCTCCTCTGACGCACAGACAGCATTAACACTAGAGGTCGACCGATTAAATCGGAATTTAATGGACGATTAATTAGGGCCGATTTCGAGTTTTCATAACAATCGGTAATCGGTATTATTGGCCACCGATTTGCCGATTTTTATTTATATATATATATATATATATATATATATATATATATATATATATATATATATATATATATATATATATATATATATATATTTTTTTTTTACACCTTTATTTAACTAGGCAAGTCAGATTAAGAACACATTCTTATTTTCAATGACGGCCTAGGAACGGGGGTTAACTGCCTTGTTCAGGAGGGATTAGGGGGTTCGTTTTTGCAACCTTCTGGTTACTAGTCCAACGCTCTAACCACCTGCCTTACGTTGCACTCCACGAGGAGCCTGCATGGCAGGCTGACTACCTGTTACGCGAGGGCAGCAAGAAGCCAAGGTAAGTTGCTAGCTAGCATTAAACTTATCTTCTTAACAATCAATCTTAACATAATCACTAGTTAAACTAGTAATATCATCATGTAGTTATCTAACGTGTCCTGCGTTGCATATAATCGATGCGGTGCCTGTTAATTTCTCATTGAATCACAGCCTACTTCGACAAACGGGTGATGATTTAACAAGTGCATTTGCGAAAAAAGCACTGTCGTTGCACCAATGTACCTAACCATAAACATCAATGCCTTTCTTTAAAATCAATACACAAGTATATATTTTTAAACCTGCATATTTAGTTAATATTGCCTGCTAACATGAAATTGTGTCACTGCTCTTGCGTTCATTACTTGGCTCGTTGCGAACTAATTTGCCAGAATTTTCTTTTGTGATGTTTTTTTCTTCTTTGGTCTGTAGACATTACCGAGCAGGTAGAGATCCTAGCTCTGGTATTTAGCATGGCAGCACAGTGATGGGAGCAGGTGCCTAGATATACGAACGTGATTTACTCTCGTCTGTGCCTCCTGCCCTTGTCTGTACTGACACTACTGGCCATTGTCCTCTTAACCCAGTCTGCTCAGTCATGGCTGCTGCTGTGAGCTGCCTGTCTTTTGTTCTTGCATCTTCCCCCACAGAGCTGAGAGCAATGGACCGTCGGCCAGCCTGGATTATTCATGAACAGCAGGGACGTGTGGCGGGCGGCTGGAGAGGGCTAGGACGACAGCACCGTCACAGCGTGACTCCCAGCTCAGCTTGTGCATGAGGGACGGTACTCCACAGTCCTCTCTTACCCTGTCTCTCTGGTATGTGGTGATCACCAAAGCATCCCAATGAGGGGACAAACAGAACAGAGAGAACTACTCTGGGAGGAGGAGGGGGTGGATTAGAGCTGGGGCCAACAGCATTCCCTCCCTCTGCCACGCTGCATCTCCTCACAAACAGCAATACACACACGCTGGATCCATGTGTACTATGAGGAAACACTGCTAAGACATTCACAAAGTTCCACACAGAACTAGGAAGCTTACAAGTGACGTTTAAAGAGGAAGGCATTATTCCAATGACACATGCAGACAACCATAGAAGGCAACACAGGCAGACGATGCCGCAGGGAAATCCGGGACACATTAATTCCTGCTCTCCACAATCCTCCCGCTGTTTACCGTATGATCAATGACTCATAGATCATGAACACAATGCATGAGATCAGCTCTCTTTTAAATCATGCTTTTAGTGAGGCTGTCTTTTTGTTCCTGTGCTTCAAGTCAGCCCTACCGTTGATAAAGACTTGGGATCCACAGAGAGGAGGGTTGCCGGTTTTAAGGGGGTTGTTGAAGGGAGTAGGCAATTGGCCTGGCTACAGCATCCCCCAAGGTATTGATTCTTATGCCAAGCAAAATGTGCCTTCTCCAAGAGAGGCTGGGCTAATCTGTCAACATCAGCAAACACATGGTCCAGTAACTCACCCCCTCCATTCCTGTACAGTATATCTCCCACTGTAAATCTGGTAAACAACGAGGTTGTTATTCTTCTTTAGGTGAAAAAATAGCTCAGTCTGTAGTACTCTAGTGATTTGAACCCTAAAGAACACAAGCACTACAGACTTCAGACAGAAACTCTCCCCTCTGACCATTCCACTTCCGTAACCATCTTTGTTTACAGAGGCAGTGTTGCTTGTATCCTGTTGTGCTGCATTTTTAAATGCTGGAAAAATAATGGACGTGGGAAGAGTTGAGGAAAAGTGACCATTGCTGATAACCGAACAACCAACCAGACAAACAGAAAGATCTGAGGAACAGAGGATTGCTCTTTCTAACATCACATACTGCTTTTCACTCTCGCTGATGTCCGTTTTGTTGCACTAGTGCTTTCAGTGAAGAAAAAAAAAACTATATTTCAAAGTGATGTTATTACCCTCCTAGTTAGCTTCTGGGTCAGTGCTTACTGGTGTACAGATGGATTTAGATCCAACAGGATCTCCTTGGTTTAGCCTATTCCTGTGATGTGATATAAATAGCTGCCATGATGTTCCTATCACTGTTGATGTAATGAAAGGAGAACACTACAGCTGTACAAGTATAAACAATGGGGGCATGTCAATCAATATTCCTAATAGTTTTTTGACATGTGCTAATAAACAAACACATATTGGTTGAGCTAATATGTGAGCAGCACTACAACATCCTGGATCTATTAGTCATCCTGGAGATGTGACCACACACACTCTCTGTGGCGGTGCCAGGCCAGATAGATTAGTGCTGCTGGGAATCAACATGTTCTCAGTCCAATGACCAAACAATCAAAACATCAGAACTCCGTACCACCAGTTCCATATCTGTGTTAAGTTACATGCTTAATTACTACACAAAAACATGCAAATATGTGCTTTCTAAAAGCCCTTGTAACTTGGAATAATATCCTCCTCGAATCCCTACTTCAGAGCTACACTAGCTTTCTCAATATCAGAGCTGCTTGCTAAAGAAAGAGGGCCGGGCTTCCCTGGACTGGGAGATGTCTCATTAGGCTTGTCCCTCAGATACTGTGATCCCAAAATACTGGGGCCAACAGCTTTGCCAGTCAAAACAGTGGGCCTCAGATGCGCAGGGCACACAGAGCCTTTTTCCTAGCTTGACACATCTGGATGAATAGAGCAACGTGTGCCTGAAGGACGACTCCCCCCACCTTCTAGTTGTGCCACTGGGAAAGGGCCTCTCTCTGACGGCATTCCTCTTATTGTTATTCTAATTAGCTTTTGGGAAAATAGCTGACGGGCATGCACACACCGACACACACACACACACACACCGACACCGACACCGACACACACACACACACCGACACCGACACACACACACACACAGAGCTAAAGCTAATTTGCAGTGAGATGGAGAGGCGGAGCGCTCTGGGTGGGGGTAGGGTCGGGGCAGCCGCATGTGAGATGGAGGCCCTGATGTCGCCCAAGGCTTCAGCCAAGGCAGAGGGTGAAACGGCACAATAATCAGGGGGGTAGACAGGAGGGACCTGGGGGGGCTAGCTGAGCCACACACAGTTGTCATTAGATGATCCCTGGGAAAAATGCTCCCTAACACCTCCTCTACTCTCCTCTCAGCACCAGACAGCATTTAGGATCTATTCTCATTGATGAGAATTAAGGAGAATTTTGAGAGATTGTCGGGAGGTATCGATTCTCAAGAGACATTACCGTAATGTAAACTTCTGTATTTCTCACGTCTCTAACGCTACCTTTGGAGGTCGCACACAACACTCGCCCGACAGTTTCCCCCCTCTAAGCAGTGCAGTGTAAACAGAATTGTTTCGTTGAACCCAACATTCATACAGCAAAAATACAGCTGAAATGTATAGACATTTTCATTATATTTGAGACTTTTATTAAGTTTTCACCTGTTACTTTCTGAAATTGTTGCCTTAGCTTTAAAAAAGGGAAGCTCAGTGTTTCCCCCCCTTGAATGCTCTGAGCCACCTTCCTGGTAAGAAGAATGCAGCAAGAAGCTAATCAATTCACCAAATCAAAACCAATTTTATTTGTCACATACACGTGTTTAGCAGATGTTATTGCTGGTGTAGCGAAATGCTCGTCTTTCTAGCTCCAACAGTGCAGCAAGTAATATCTAACAATTTCACAACAATATACACAATATACACAAATCTAAAGCAAAGGAATGGAATTAAGAATATATAAATATTTGGGTGAGTAATGTCCAGGGAAATGATCAACGTTTTCAGTCCTATAATGCCTTCCATGATATTGATCAAATGAAGCCTGGTTTGTTATAAGGTAGCTTTAATAGGCTGAAGCTGATATTTTCTGTCCGTATGAGAGGGGTAAACATTCATGTTTGATATGCTAACGTTACTAGCGATCTAGCTGTGTGGTCTTGCAAGCTACATTTAATATGTGTACAAATGAGAAAATAAACCCTTTATTTGTCTGCACTGGCTTGTGAATTGTTTAGTTGCATTATTCAAAATTGTAGCTAATCGGTTTTAGAGGAAAAGTTGCTTGTTTTGTTAAATCATTTGCAAGCTTACTGGCTAGTCAGTGGCCACTGGCTAAGTTACTGTGATACTGATATTTACGGTAAATTTGGAGCTGCCAAGCAATAATGTCACATAGCCAGCCACAACAAAAGGTAAGGCAAGGATGGCATGTAAATTGAAATGTTTACGTACATATTATGTCAAGTGTAATCTCTTCGCGCTTCCTCTCCTTAAATGTCCATCAATGAGAATAGCCCCATAGTTAGCTGCTGGGCAGACCTAAGTCCAGATATTTGCTATGTACACTGAGTTTACAAAACATTAGGAACACCTTTTCTTTCCATGACAGACTGATCAGGTGAATCCAGGTGAAAGCTATGATCCCTTATTGATGTCACCAGTGCAGAAGAAGGGGAGGAGACTGGATAAAGAAGGATTTTTAAGCCTTGTAACAATTGAGACATAGATTGTGTATGTGTGCCATTCAGAGGGTGAATGGGTAATACAAAATATTTAAGTGGCTTTGAACGGGGTATGGGAATAGGTAAAAAGGCGCACCGGTTTGAGTGTGTCAAGAACTGAAACGCTGCTGGGTTTTTCACAGTTTCACGTCTGTATCAAGAATGGTCCCCCACTCAAAGGACATCCAGCCAACTTCACTGAACTGTGGGAAGCATTGGAGTCAACATGAGCCAGCATCCCTGTGGAACCCATTCGACAACTTGTAGATTCCATGCCCCGAAGAATTGAGGCTGTTCTGAGAGCAAAAGGGCGTGCGACTCAATAGTAGGAAGGTGTTCCTACTGTTTTGTAGACCCTAAACGTATACAGAGGTGTTTTTATCCCCCCAAAAAATGTCACCTTTATTTAACCAGGTAGGCTAGTTGAGAACAAGTTCTCATTTACAACTGCAACCTAGCCAAGATAAAGCAAAGCAGTGCGACACAAACAATACAGAGTTACTCATGGGATAAACAAACGTACAGTCAATAACGCAATAGAAAAATCTATATACAGTGTGTGCAAATGTAGTAAGATTAGGGAGGTAAGGCAATAAATAGGCCATAGTGGCAAAATAATTACAATTTAGCATTAACAATGGAGTGAAAGATGTGCAGAAGATGAATGTGCAAGTAGAGATCCAGGGATGCAAAGGAGCAAATAACAACATGGGGATGAGTTAGTTGGGTGGGCTATTTACAGATGGCCTATGTACAGGTGCAATGATCGGTAAGCAGCTCTGACAACTGGTGCTTAAAGTTAGTGAGGGAGAAATAAGACTCCAGCTTCAGTGATTTTTGCAATTTGTTCCAGTCATTGGCAGCAGAGAACTGGAAGGAAAGGTGGCCTAAGGAGGAGTTGGCTTTGGGGATGACGAGAGAAATATACAGTGCGTGCTATGGGTGGGTGCTGCTATGGTGACCAGTGAGCTGAGATTAGGCGGGGCTTTACCTAGCAAATACTTATAGATGACCTGGAGCCAGTGGGAATGGCGACAAATATGAAGCGAGGGCCAGCCAACGAGAGCATACAGGTCACAGTGGTGGGTAGTATATGGGGCTTTGGTGACAAAACGGGTGGCACTGTGATAGACTACATCCAATTTTGTTAGTAGAGTGTTGGAGGCTATTTTGTAAATGACATTGCCGATAGGATACTCAGTTTTACGAGGGTATGTTAGGCAGCATGAGTGAAGGATGCTTTGTTGCGATATAGGAAGCCAATTCTAGATTTCATTTTGGATTGGAGATGCTTAATGTGAGTCTGGAAGGAGAGTTAACAGTCTAACCAGACACCACCTCAATTCCTGCCATCCAGGACCTCTATACCAGGTGGTGTCAGAGGAAGGCCCTTAAAATTGTCAAAGACTCCAGCCACCCAAGTGATCATGTTCTCTCAGCTACCGCACGGCAAGTGGTACCGGAGCGCCAAGTCTAGGTCCAAGAGGCTTCTTAACAGCTTCTACCCCCAAGCCATAAAACTCCTGAACATCTAATCAAATGGCTACCCAGACTACTTACATTGCCCCCCCCCTTTTACACAAATGTACTCTCTGTTATTATATAGGCATAGTCACTTTAATAACTCTACCTACATGTACATATTACCTCAATTACCTCGACTAACCGGTGCCCCAGCACATTGACTCTGTACCAGCACCCCCTGTATATAGTCTGGCTATTGTTATTTTACTGCTGCCCTTTAATTATTTGTTACTTTTATTTTTGGGGGTCTTTAAAAAAAAAAAATGCATTGTTGGTTAAGGGCTTGTAAGTAAGCATTTCACTCTAAGGTCTACACCTGTTGTATTCGGCGCATGTGAGAAATACAATTTGATTTGATTTTCGATTTGATCATTTGAGTGTCACCCGGATTTCTGTTTACTACATTACATCTAGTCTATTGGACCAGTAGGGCACACCTGAGAGAACAATGCCACCTATCACTGGTCACAAGCATCACCCCTCTCATCACATACCCACTCCTCGTCCACTAGTCTACATTCACATCTCTTTTGGGCTGGGGGTGATGTCACCAGCTCAAGAGTACAGGATTTTGATATAACTCAACACTGTTTTTGAAATATTAAGAGCTGCTGTAGATATGATGGGTAAGGACACTGTTTATTGTGACTGTACTGTTAGGAACCTTAGAGCCCATTGGTCCCCCTCTGTCTGGTGTACCCCAGTCTGCCACATTCACCACCATCCTCCCCCCATTAACAGCTTAATCTGCTCTCCCTCCAACGGCAGATAGCTCATTAATGCCCAATCGGCCAGCGCAGGGGGCCGCTGTCAGAGGGGGAGGGAGCCTATGCTTGAATTCCGCCAAAGCAATTTGAATATATAATGTGCCAACAAAGATATAATCACAAAATCCTATTCAGTGATTAAAGCATACTTTAATTGCACACACTCAAAATTGCTAAATAGAAGGACTGATGTCACCTATCCGTATTCATCTCTTAGATTTTGCATATGTTCAATTACAACACTCGCTGGCTTACATATGTTTGTGTTTACTTAAGCTACATTCTGTATCAGAGTACTTTATTATTTTCTGATGACGCGCCATAAAGAACAGTGCAGACAGAGGGAGAACAACTCCACGGCTGCCATAGCATCCCCCTTTCCTCATCTCAGCTCTTTCATGTCTACACAGAGACAACAGGCGTGGAGACATGGGGCTCCCTCGGGTTCACCAACTCCCCAACCTCCTCCCCAACCTCCTCCCCCTCTCCAAACAAAGCCTTTTCAGTTGCCAGCCTGACCCAGTAACCTGGCTAGCAGCCTGGGGGTATAGTGTACCCTCTCTTAGGGCCTGTGTGAGCACACAGGCCAGCGTTTGTGTACAGAGCAAAGTCACTTTGGTCAATGCAGGGATTAGAGCAGCTCCTTTTAGACAGGGCTGATTGTGTAGTAAATGTGCAGTAGGCTAGCAGGCAGCGCTGGGGAGGGTGCTTTAGTGCCCGGCTAATCTGGTTGGACACAGGCATCTTTCTTTACTGCTGCTTCACAGGAATGTCTTCTCCCTTTCACTGCCAAGTGTTTCTGTAGATTATGTGCTAGGTCTGACTACACTCAGCATCAAGGATAACATGACACATAGCTACAATTAAACAAACCTGGTTAGCAGTATTTATGCATTAGCATATTATCACATATTTTTCCGTGTAGTCAGATAAAATCACAAACATGGTCCTGGAATACTGTGAGAATACCAGGTATATGCTTCCAGTTTTCAGAATAACTGGCAGTACTGTAGTTG
The DNA here is from genome assembly GCF_965601325.2 of Salmo salar. NCBI lineage: Eukaryota > Metazoa > Chordata > Actinopteri > Salmoniformes > Salmonidae > Salmo > Salmo salar. Next base: position 94,210,625 of record NC_138300.1, on the reverse strand, counting down.
TGTAAATAAAGACTCTGTATAAACATTGCTGTAGCGTGACTGATTGAATCCAGTTCTAAATCTTACATGGAAAGCTGAAGCATAACAAACCTAAACTCACACATACCACAAATGCAAAGGTCACATTAAACACTGATAGTCCCTTTGCAAGGCAGTCAAGCTTTTAATATATTTATAACGACAAATGTGAGAACAGCTCCATTCTTACTGTATATCTCTATAAGGCAACAATAACCACCAGCTGAACAATAGAACAATATCCTCACAACATGTGCAATCTAATCAGGCAGGCCTTCAGGGTTTAGTCAGTGGATGCATGCAACTGAACTGCCCTCTTGTTTCAAACCATGGTTTTGAATCTCATAAAAAATGCAGTGGAGGAACTGTTACCAATGTGCTGCCTGTACGGCAAATCAGAACTAATTAAAGCATTTAATTTCTGAAGCATTAGAAAGGATGTGCAAAAACACATTCATCTTACCCCCTGGCTCCCCTTGAAGCAAATTGCTGGCTGATTTGGTAAGGATCCCTGGGGAGAGACAAAAAGAGGAAAGTGGTTATCATGTAATATAACAGACTCAAGCATTGCAGGTAAATAAAATACGATTAAACCTAAAATACATCAGGTAAAATTAAATAGTTATTTAATAATAAATATTACATATCTGGTCAAGCTCTGTTAGTAGATATATTTGCTGCGATTACACTCTCAATACCGGCAATTTTCCCCACAGCAATAATTACTTATTCATCAAGATAAGAATGTATTAAAAACAGTGCTACTTAGTTCAGTGGGGCAAATTATACCATTAGCTAACCATCACATTAATTATAGTTTCCCATCCCTTATTTGCCCCAATGACCGAAGTACAACCTCTTAAATGTTAATTCAATAATAAAATGTCGCACAGATCAATGTTGCTTCACCACTAATCTGCACTGGAATGTCTCTGATTAATCAATCTAGAGCACAGAAAACTGGTTTCACTCAACCAGTTCTCATAGTCAATTGGAAATTGGGGAGGGAGGGAAGGCGATAGAGAGCAAGAGAGAGTGAGAGAGAGGGGAGAGAGAGTCAGAGAGAGGGAAGATCTAGAGCAAGTGAGAGAGTGAGAGAGAGGGGAGAGAGTGCTAGAGGGAAGATACAGAGCAAGTGAGAGATAGCAAGAGAGAGGAGAGAGAGAGAGGGGAGGGGAGTGAGAGAGAGGGGAGGGGAGTGAGAGAACAATGGAGAGAGAGAGGGGAGAGAGAGGGAAGATACAGAGCAAGTGAGAGAGAACAAGAGAGTGAGAGAGGGGAGAGAGAGAGTGAGAGGGGAGATAGAGAGAATCAAGGAAATAGCCTCATCACAAAGCTTTTAGAGTAGAATCCCATTTTCTCAGCTGATTTCTCATCAAAATGACTAAAGGTAGAGGCAGGCTTAAGAACTAACTCTACCTTTGTTTACAAGTGAGATACATTTTATCATTCCTCCGTACTGTGACTTGCACAAACCTGCCCTCTATGTACAAAGCTGTCCTCCAAATAAGCCTTTATGTAACTGTAAAGAGGTGACCACACTGTGCATGTTTCAAGTGTTCCTGAACAGTCAAGAAGGATCAGTACCTGTATATGACTAGTATATGACTAGTATGTAACATTGGAGAGAACAAAAACTGTTATCTCTGAGGTACTCCTAGCATGATACAGGGTCAAGAGATAAGAGCCATTATCTGAAAGGTTCAGCTGCAGCCATGGTCAACAGGCCTGTTTATCTATTGTAGATGCTTTTGGGAGAGGTCATCATGCTGCTCTCTTTCCCTCTGGTCATTGCTCAATAGGCCTACAGCTCGTGTTGTATTTTAAAGGGTAGGCTTATTAGGAATCCATTTGTTTTATGGGTCAGTTGCATGATGAACATTACGGGCTGGCACTTAATTTACTCATACAGAGTGAAACCCACAGAAACTGATAATGACCTGACTTAACCTTGTGAAGAAGCATGATGAACTAAATCCCACACTGTAGTTATACATGAGCTATACATATTTGGTTAATAAAAACTTGACTTATAAAAAAAGCCTATTGAAAAGAGAGCAGACCCCTGTATATATATGTTATATCTGTTTACATTCATGTCACTACAGCAGGTGTGAGAGTTGCCATGCATTTTCATTGGGAAATGCAACCCATAGTTTAACACTGCCTGATGGACGATAATCTCTGGAATTGGGCGGCTTCTAAACGTTTAAAGGGCAAAACAACGCACAAGAGCACAGCAACAAAACTTCCCTGCCACCCAACAAACAACAACAGACTCGGGGGTTGGGCTGAAACTGACAGAGCCCCCATCCAACTTCTGTCCAGATTTACAGCAATTGACTGTAGAGGTATCCAAGTTGTCCCTACTTTTCATAGTTACTACACAACTGCCTGTTGTAGGCTAAGTAAAATACTTAGTACTACTTAAGTCGTTTTTTGGGGGGGTATCTGTAAAGACAATATGTACTTTTTACTCCATACATTTTCCCTGACACCCACAACTACTCATTATATCTCAAATGCTCAGGCAGGACAGCAATAGGGTCCAATTCATACACTTATCAATATAACGCATTGTCACCCCTACTGCCTCTGATCTGGCAGGCTCACTAAACACAAATGCTGCGTTTGTAAATTGTGTCTGAGTGTTGGAGTGTGCCCCTGGCTGTCCGTAAATTAAATAAACATCAAGAAAAGTGTGCCATCTGGTTTGCTTAATATAAGGAATTTAATTGACAGCATTTACTTTTACTCAAGTATGACAATGTAGTTCTTTTTCCACCACTGTACATTTAAAACCAGATACTTTGACTTTTACTTGAGTAATTTCTATTAAGGTATCTTTACTTTTACTCAAGTATGACAGTTGAGTACTTTTTCTAACACTGACAACAGGCACCAAAGGTATTTTTTATCTAAAAAAAAACACAGGCTAGGCTACAGTTATTTAGAAATGCTTACTGCATATTATCCATGTCACATAACCATATGCCTATTAGGCTACACATTTTTCTAAATGATAAACTGCAACATTATCAGAAACCATGACAGCTTATGTAGGCTATTTTACTTTTAAAATAACACGATTGCTGGATAGATTTGCAATTTACAATGAATGTTGAGTGCCATTATTCGCAGGTAGGTTAAAGCGCTGATGAGAGCATAAATATGGTCTTACGCTATTTATTTTCAAATTCTAAGCATTATTTCTTTGTGTTTCTAAATGACGAATAGTTGTTTGGACTATTAAGTCACATAAAAAATGTTACTTCGAAACATCAATGATCACAGAGGCTATAGACTACACTACAAACATGCACCACCCGAATGAAAGTTAAAGCAATCGGAGGACATTTTCAAAGCAATCTCAAAGTGTGTATTGGATGCTGTGGCATAACTTCTATGGTCCCATATAATCAAACAACCATAGACCACTAAAACTGTAAACTATGCCATCGATCAATAAACCATAGATAGCAACAAGCACAATAAACGATAGGCTACTAGGTCGCTGACACTTTCTGAACTTGATGGAACTTTTTACCCAGTGGTCTACATCTTTTCATTGCGATTAGACTATAGTCGGAGTATCCAATTAAACAAACACCCAAGCAAGAGCAAATTAAACCGATGGGACATACCTTAAGATTTTGATAGGCTTCAAGCGTTCGAATGGCGGTATCAGTTAGCTTGACGTGATACAGAGTTTTATTTGGAACGTTTTTGTTGATTTTTGCACAGGAGAGCCCATACCGATGCTCCTGTCTCAGCGCTGCCATGTCTACAACTGAGGTAAATTGGCGACATTCTCTGTGAAACGTCACTTGGACCTAGGCGGAGTTAACGTTGCATGCGTTGCCGTGATCACGTCACACACGCACACACACACACACACACACACTCACACTTCATGTACATGTCTTTGCATGTCTTTGTTTTGATATTACAATAACAATGTCATACTGTAGGTTACTTTAGAAGAATGTTTGCATAGGTCGTCTTTTCTTCCTACTGAATGAGAAGGAAAAGGAGGAAAAGCTCTCTGTTAAAATACACCCGCATCTAGAGAGCCTTTCCCTAATAGACTGAAAGCAATTTGAGGTAGACCTATCACAGACAAAATGCTGAATATATAGTATCGGCCTACTGACTCTATGTCACCAAAATCTTTTGGAAGATTGCTTGTGTGACACAAAAATGCTATGTTTTGGTATGCTTCTATTGTAAATAATAATGAATCATAATCATTGTTATTACTATATTTCATGTGATGATTATTATAATATCATCTCCCTATTGGGTAATAAAAAACAAATATGTTTATAACCTAGGATCCAATTTATTCTACTGCCCTGAAGTCATAATAATCGCCATATTGAAAACCATGGAAATATGAAATCTAGAAAAAAATATTTAAAAAACAATTTTATTCTGAACTAGATTAAAAATACCAAAATATATTCTGTTGATCTGGCCAATCCCGTGCTCGCAGACAGATGATGTGAAACGGACAGTGATGAAAAACGAGGGAATTTGGGTTAATTAAAAGCATAATCCCTAACAGTCAAGATGCTTGGGCCTTGGATTAATGAGGAGCTCTCTCACAGTCACAAATGGAGTCTTTAATTGCCATATGGCTGTCTGAGATTCTCTATGACTATCTGAACCAGACTATATCAACAACACTTATCACAGCAAATATATAGTGTACAGTATGCTGTCTAATGACAGTAATGTAAGAGGCAATACTGAATTCAGACCCTAAAGATTATCACTGTGAATGCTCTTGTCGGTTGTAGCTACTATGTGGGATAATATACCTCAGGAGATTTAACAACCCAAATCCCAAAACTCTCTAGTGATGGTATTAAGGAATCATAGAATGCAAGTGTGGCTCTTGTGCAGGTGTATGTTAGTCTCATGTTTAGGGTCCTTTCAGTGAATCGCTCTAAGATGTTTTGCAGTGCAACAGTGTTAAGGAGGTTGAGGCTAAAACAGAGGGGGTCATAAAAACATATATATATGTACTATTAAAAATCATTTGATTACAGCAAAAAGTAGATACTTGGCATTGGCTTTCTTTAGTGCATTTAGTTTAACTCAGATAACCATTTCCCCATTGAGTGGTCAATTAAATCATTCATCTAACATTATTTTGAGATTTTCCATCCAGAAAGTTTACATATTTTTTAAATCAGTCTATACAGAATTGGTACAACAAGACATCCAGCTATAAGTGTAAACCTGTCTGTCTATCTCAATACCCATTTCAGGTAAATAACCATAGCAAGCTGGAGTCTTATATCTCTCTCACTAACTTTAAGCATCAGCTGTCAGAGCAGCTTACCGATCATTGCACCTGTACATGGCCCATCCAACTACCTCATCCCAATATTGTTATTTATTTTTTGCTCCTTTGCACCCCAGTAACTCTACTTGCACATTCATCTTCTGCACATCTATCACTCCAGTGTTTAATTGCTAAATTGTAATTATTTCGCCACTATGGCCTATTTATTGCCTTCCCTCCCTAATCTTACTACATTTGCACACACTGTATATAGATTTTTCTATTGTGTTATTGACTGTACGTTTGTTTATCCCATGTGTAACTTTGTGTTGTTTGTGTCACACTGCTTTGCTTTATCTTGGCCAGGTCGCAGTTGTAAATGAGATCTTGTTCTCAACTGGCCTACCTGGTTAAATAAAGGTGAAATAAAAAAAATTATTCACTGAATGGCTCATTTTACCTTCAGTCAAATTGGGAAAGTGGTCTTAAGTTTAGGCATGACAGTCTGAATATTTTTGTTTCACTTTTCCTGTTGCGACATGACCAGAAACAGCAATGACACACACTCAAAAAAGCAGCTTTTAATAACTGTATACAATTACTGCAATATCTCAGTAACTTTATCTGAATTAATAAAACAAATATTTTATATTATGTTGACACAGTGCCAAGGGATATCTAACAGACACTCCAAATAATGCACACATTGTTTCAAAACAAAAGCTGTTTTCAATTAAATTGTGAGTGCGTTTTGAATTGAGGGCTGTGTATACTGATATTGGTTGAAGGCTGCCATGCCATGAGTTATTAAGATAATACACTCTAGTCACTATAGGACCGAGCCCTGTCTTGTCTTGAAAGTGTTGTTTACTGGTTCCTCTTCCACAGAAGGTATGTGGCAACCCTAGAAAAACCTGTTCTGTTTGTAGAAATATATTATCCCCAGATCTTATAGTAATATCTAGATTGTGCCACTCAAATGTTCCTGTTTGATTGATTTTCCCTTCAAACGTATTAGAGGATTAAATCAGTGAAAGAAAGTGCATACATTGTTGATGATAAGTATATTAAGGGAAATCCACTCAACTCAAAAAAAGCACCCATCGTCTCACACAGGTCATCAGGGCCATTCTAGGTCTCCCTCTTAACACTTGTCTACTTAAAAGGGGAAAATAAGATCTTGCGCCACATCGTAAAACAAAACTGAACCCAAGACGGCAGTCGCTGAGATCTTATTGGTGGAAAGCATTTATGGAAACGGCATGATGGAGCAGCACGATGAAGTCATTAAGAAGCTTACAGACTTTCAAGAAGATTAGATTTTACTCTTCTAATCCTACAGTTTACAGCCGCGCAAGCCTGCTGACCGAATGTGCTTCATTTGTTGTACAATTTCTTTCCATTGATAATTTCTTGTTGCTCCTAACTCTCTGGAATATGTAGGCTAACAAAGAGTAGCAGGATTGATAGGAGGTTGAGGTGAGACTGTGTATAGCTCTAGTTGATAAAACAAAGCTCTGGAAAACAATTGATGCAACTGGGATTTTGGGCTGGTTATGGATGTTTTTAAATTGGATTTAACAGGAATTTATGTGGATTTCGGTTTTCATAAAAACTACAGACTGTCGCTAATGGATGAAGGCACTTCTCAGCTGTAACTAGACCGAACGACTGCTTCCACACTACAGAACCAACCGGCCAGGCAGGCAGCGTGGGGATAGATAGGCCGGAGGAAGCTCATCTCTTGGAGGCCTTTACAGATGGTGTCCATTGCTCCCTGTATTGAGATGGAGACAGAGCCCTGCCCTGGAGAGCAAGAGAAGCGGGTGGTGGAGACCAATGAGCCAGAGTTGAAGGAGGCCTACACAGGTCCTGGTGACAAGGACAGTCAGAAAGAGAAGGAACTGTCCCATGGACCTCAGCAGGAAGATACGGAGCCCCATGGGGAGGGAGACCCCAGGATAGAATGCCAGGGTGGAGGGAACGCTGGCACTACATTAAACACCCTCCCTATCACAGAGAAGACAGAGACCCCCTGTGTGGAAGAGAGGAAGCTGAAGAAGACCCCCAGTTTTGCAAAAACAGTGAGGTTCAGCGAGACAGAGTCTGTGGAGGACAGGGAGAGCTCAGAGGAGAGTCTCTTCCCAGACCATGAGATGGTGCAGTGGATCTCCTCCAGCTTTGAGGAGCTGTTCCTGGCTGAAGACTGGGAGGACATCACAGGTATGTTACTCATTCAATACAGTCATCATCATAAAACTTTGGTTTGTTGAAGCAATATTGCACTCATGGCAAACTTTGTTGTTTTATTGTAAACACATTTGTCTGTCAATTGTTGTGGCACTGCCTGTAATTTGCTTACAAACAAATTCTACAGATTTTTTTTTCGAGTCATGTTTCTTCGTGGTCATGGCAATCTAATTAATGAAATGATGTTTCATTTAAACTGTATTACACGACATTATGCCCTTTCCTAATAGTTGTTTTTTCTCCAAGTGCCTCTTTGATCAACAACAAGCAGATTAATCCTCTGCTTCCTCTTTCACCCTCCCTCCTCCTTCTCTCTGTCCGTCCCTTGATCCTTCCTTCTCCCAGATGACCGACTGTTGAGGAAGAAGGTGCTGGCGCCTGGCCCCCAGAAAGCTGAGCACCCAGCCTGGGGTCAGGAGGTCACAGTCAAAATGCAGGGAGTGCTGGAGGATCGGAGTGTGGTGGAGAAAGACCCTAAACTGGTGTTCGTCATCGGAGAGGGAGATGTCAACCAGGTGGGACCTAAAGACATTCTGATTGGAACATGTCCTGTTGTCAACACACCTGTCCTGCACCCTGTCACACACAACTGCATAAACATAACACAGGGTTGGACTTATCCTTCAGAGAATGTACATGTGATAGCTATAGGTCTCAGTGTAGCCATAACTCAACAGAATTGGAAATTGTCCATTGGTATTCTATATTTCTATAGTGTTTCAATGATTGCGAGGTAAATTAATAACTGTTCATCAATGGATTTTCATATGTGTGCAAATAAACCATTAACAGTGAGGGAGCTGTGGGTAACACAGTGCTTTTTGACACACAGGCCCTGGAGGAGTGTGCTATAGCCATGCAACAGGACGAGATCACATTACTGCTGGCAGATTCACAGTACACCTATGGACTTCTGGGAAGGTAAACACCGCTGGGAGTGTCATGATCAACAGCACCACTGTAGGGAAAATACACAATCACAACAATAATATATACAGTTCAAGTCAAAGTTTGGACACACCTACTCATTCCAGGGTTTTTCTTCATTTTTAAATATTTTCTACATTGTAGAATAATAGTGTAGACATCGAAACAATGAAACAACCCATATGGAATCATGTAATAAGCAAAGAAGTGTTAAACAAATCAAAATATATTTTATATTTGAGATTCTTCAAAGTAGCCAGCCTGATGACAGCTTTGCACACTCTTGGCATTCTCTCAACCAGCTTCATGAGATAGTCACCTGGAATTAATTTCAATTAACAGCTGTGCCTTGTTAAAAGTTCATTTGTGGAATTTCTTTCCTTCTTAATGCATTTGAGCCAGTGTTGTGTCATGGTAGGAGTGGTATACAGAAGATAGCCCTATTTGGTAAAAGATCAAGTCCATATTACGGCAAGAATAGCTCAAATATATATATTTATTTAACCTTCATTTAACTATGCAAGTCAGTTAAGAACAAATTCTTATTTACAATGACGGCCTACCCCAGCCAAACCCAAACGACGCTGGGCCAATTGTGCGCTGCCCTATAGGACTCCCAAATCACAGACAGATGTGATACAGCCTGAATTTGAACCAGGGACTGTAGTGTCACCTCTTGCACTGAGATGCAGTACCTTAGACCACTGCGCCACTCGGGAGCCCAAATAAGCAAAGAGAAACGACAGTCCGTCATTATTTTAAGACATGAAGGACAGTCAATCCGGAACATTTCAAGAACTTTGAAAGTTTCTTCAAAGTGCAGTTGCAAAAACCATCAAGTGCGATGATGAAACTGGCACTCATGAGGACCGCCACATGAAAGGAAGACAGAGTTACCTTCCACATCTCAACATTAACTGTTCAGAGGAGACTGAGTGAATCAAGCCTTCATGGTCGAATTGCTGCAAGGAAACCACTACTAAAAGGACACCAATAAGAAGAGACTTGCTTGAGCCAAGAAACACAAGCAATGGACATTAGACCGGTGGAAATATGTCCTTTAGTCTGATGAGTCAAAATGTGCGATTTTTGGTTCCAACCGCTGTGTCTTTGTGAGACGCAGAGTAGGTGAACGGATGATCTCTGCATGTGTGGTTCCCACCGTGAAGCATGGAGGAGGTGTGATGGTGTGGAGGTGTTTTGCTAATGACACTATCTGTGATTTATTTAGAATTCAAGGCACACTTGTTATGGCTAACACAGCATTCTGCAGCGATACGTCATCCCATCTGGTTTGCGCTTATCATTTGTTGTCAAAACCCAAACAGACTTAGCCATCCATCACCCCTCATTTTAATAAGGAATGTAACATATATTATCACGCTAAGAGGCAGTCCTAGTGTACCTGCTGATCAGAGGGCAGCCTGACTAATGAACCATTAACGGGAGCAGATGGCCTCCTCCACTCACCATTCACACTCGGCCAGAAGCCTCTACCCTCTCTCACGCCCTATGGGATGACACCACTAAAATTACAGCCAATGGCTTGGGTTTACAACCCACGTCCCATTAATAAGCCATTGTATGTATAGAACGTAACACATTGACACCTGTGGATCCGAAACAAACTCATATCATACTTCACATCCAATATTTACTTCAACATTGTAACCTGATCATTATTTTTCAAATTACCGCTTGAGTTGTAAAAGAAAACTAACTGAACGAAATGGCAGAAATTATTCGCTGGCAAATGTTAAATGTTATTAGTTATTTGCTGGCAAATGTCATGCTACCTTCATAAAAAGTCTAAAATAATTTTGTTCATCCACAGCCATATAACTGCGTGTTTCTAACAGGTAAACAAAATAGGATAAAGGTAATGAACAGTGTGCCACGCAACATGTGTAATCTCCCACATAGATTACCCAATCATCATGTTGTTTAGGATCTTCCTCTTGATATTTACAAAGAACTGAATGTAGCTAATTGAGAAGAGACAAACAATTTGTGGACAAAGCAGTATAAAGATAAAACAGCTGTCCTATATGTAAAGATTCGTTGTTTGCGCTCTACTTTCCAGAATCTAGCCGTTTCTGAGGATCCATGAGCAAGGGTTCCCTTAGACTGTGTCATGCCTCTGTGTGGTTTTATATTTCTTGCCAGAGCCTGATGCAGTGTAACGTGTGCATTGCAAGTCTTCGCCTCTGTTACGTGTGGTCCTATGCTATGTGTCTTGTTTGTATTGAGTTTGTGGAGCTCTCGAGGTCCAGAGCAGTTGTTCAATTCTATTTTAGAAAAAATAGGGGTGAGAGGAAGGTGATCCTCTGAGGTGAATCTCTCCCTCTTGTCCCTGAGGTGAGTCCCCTGGTCTCTGTTTCTGAGGTGAATCTCTCCCTTTGTCCCTGAGGTGAGTCCCCTGGTCTGTCTGTTTCTGAGGTGAATCTCTCCCTCTGTCCCTGAGGTGAGTCCCCTGGTCTGTCTGTTTCTGAGGTGAATCTCTCCCTTTGTCCCTGAGGTGAGTCCCCTGGTCTGTCTGTCCCTGAGGTGAGTCCCCTGGTCTGTCTGTCTGTCCCTGAGGCGAGTCCCCTGGTCTGTCTGTCTGTCCCTGAGGTGAGTCCCCTGGTCTGTCTGTCTGTCCCTGAGGTGAGTCCCCTGGTCTGTCTGTCCCTGAGGTGAGTCCCCTGGTCTGTCTGTCCCTGAGGTGAGTCCCCTGGTCTGTCTGTCTGTCCCTGAGGCGAGTCCCCTGGTCTGTCTGTCCCTGAGGCGAGTCCCCTGGTCTGTCTGTCCCTGAGGCGAGTCCCCTGGTCTGTCTGTCCCTGAGGTGAGTCCCCTGGTCTGTCTGTCTGTCCCTGAGGTGAGTCCCCTGGTCTGTCTGTCTGTCCCTGAGGTGAGTCCCCTGGTCTGTCTGTCCCTGAGGTGAGTCCCTTGGTCTGTCTGTCCCTGAGGTGAGTCCCCTGGTCTGTCTGTCCCTGAGGCGAGTCCCCTGGTCTGTCTGTCCCTGAGGCGAGTCCCCTGGTCTGTCTGTCTGTCCCTGAGGTGAGTCCCCTGGTCTGTCTGTCCCTGAGGTGAGTCCCTTAGTCTGTCTGTCCCTGAGGTGAGTCCCCTGGTCTGTCTGTCCCTGAGGCGAGTCCCCTGGTCTGTCTGTCTGTCCCTGAGGTGAGTCCCCTGGTCTGTCTGTCCCTGAGGTGAGTCCCTTAGTCTGTCTGTCCCTGAGGTGAGTCCCCTGGTCTGTCTGTCCCTGAGGTGAGTCTCCTGGTCTGTCTGTCCCTGAGGTGAGTCCCCTGGTCTGTCTGTCCCTGAGGTGAGTCCCCTGGTCTGTCTGTCCCTGAGGTGAGTCTCCTGGTCTGTCTGTCCCTGAGGTGAGTCTCCTGGTCTGTCTGTCCCTGAGGTAAGTCCCCTGGTCTGTCTGTCCCTGAGGTGAGTTCCCTGGTCTGTCTGTCCCTGAGGTGAGTCCCCTGGTCTGTCTGTCCGTCCCTGAGGTGAGTCCCCTGGTCTGTCTGTCCGTCCCTGAGGTGAGTTCCCTGGTCTGTCTGTCCCTGAGGTAAGTCCCCTGGTCTGTCTGTCCCTGAGGTGAGTTCCCTGGTCGGTCTGTCCCTGAGGTGAGTTCCCTGGTCTGTCTGTCTGTCCCTGAGGTGAGTTCCCTGGTCTGTCTGTTCCTGACGTGAGTCTCCTGGTCTGTCTGTTCCTGAGGCGATTCCCTGGTCTGTGAGTAGACAGAGAGAAATAGAGAGGCAGGCAGACAGGCAGGCTGGAGCTCAGTTAATGATTGTTTTGATGCAGCTGATTAGGACTGTGTACTGTGGAGTCAAATTTAGCCCTTCCCCTGAGGTAGTCCTCCTGGGCCCCGTGCCAGCTCCTAAAAGGGTGGTGACTAAGCTGTTTGAGTAAATTCTCCCTGCTGTGATGTCCATCAATGAAATACAGCTAGTCGTGTCTCAGAGGCTTGAAGCTTGAATGAGATCTTTTTAGAATATTTAACAGAGAGTTACATAAATGAATGAAACCAGCCATATTGCTCTTTATACCATGATGTGATTCAAAGTTGAAGGATGGTAAAATAATTAAAACTAAAATGTCAAGATAAAAGCTACTTTAAAAATAATACCATGCAGTGTATTCTATTTGCAGAAGAAATGTGACAGTCCCAGTGTGAAAAAGGCATAAAATGACAGAGACAAAGTGGGAGAATGTCATTACTCTCTACCCATTCTCTGATGGATACATTGATTGAACCCTGTCGGTCGCCTGTTGCAGACAGCGGCAATTTCTTTGTTGAGAGCACTTCACAGCTATTTGTCTGAATCAGACAGCCTGATTCACTGGTAGGGATGCACCTGGCGTGTTGTGTGGGTGCTGCTGCCTGCTGCACCTGATCCTAAAAGACTTGGTCTGATGGATTATTACAGTGATGGTTTTACAGTATGTTAGGACATGGCCAAGGAAATCCCTGGAACAGTCTTCATGAGCAGCAATTTACCCGATTCCATACGACAGATAGGCTGGTGAGAGGTTTATGGGGTAAATCGAGTGGAAAGCACACTGACATTTGTGCTGCCAGATCTGGCAGGAATGAGCCATGGAACATAGCAATAAAGGATTGACTCCATCATCACAGCCGTCTCTGACACAAGTATCTTATGTCAAAAGCATCCTGAAACAGGGTCAGAGCATTTCCGGAGAGATACAGACTGGACTGTGTCATTTGCCACATCATAATCATAAACCCATGGAGAGCAACATCTGTGGATCTGCACTCAGGCCAAAGACCAACACCGTTAAAATGTCCTGGGGGCATGAGGAGTCTGCCTCCCTCAGCTCCTTACAGACCCAAAGTCAACAACACAAACATGTGCACTGACAGCTGTTGTGATTGCATTAGGTTTATTCAGGATAAAGATCATCTTTGCAAATATTAGGAAAGGTTATAAAATCCAGTTGTAGTCCTCAGTTGACACCCTTTTTATTTGACATCTGTTCAAAACACTGAATTCATATCTTTGATTCATTTTGTAATAGAAAAAGGGCTACACACTATAACAGGATTGCAAGGGGAAGTTGCATGAGAAAGTCCTATTCAACAGAACAGAATTTTTGGCAGAGGTTTGTTTTCTTGGCAGAGATCAAAGCCATGTTAATGATGGAGAGAGCAGTTTTTATTTGCTATGATACTGGGACATGTCAAACAGTCTAATGAACACAACTAACAGGGCTTTGTAGAGTCAACCCAAGGTCTATCCACTATTTGATGTGCTGTGTAATAGTCAAAGGGTGAGGAATACTATCCATTTAACTCCTGCAGAAGGATTACCACATTCCAAACATGTGAGACCGGCAAAGAAACACTGGATACACTATGGCTATCAGATGGCTGTCATGCTCAGATTTCTACAAGGAGCAAAGCAAACAAGTTTGTCCAAAGAAAGAGGTGAGGAATATCTCTTGCATTGATCTCAGGTGTACTGGCCCTGCTGGCCACTGGAGCCTGGGGATGAAAACTGCAATGACCAGCCAGTACAGGTGGGGCTGGAGCTTGTCTTCAGTTTAGTGGTGTCCTCTTCATCTAAAGGTTGAATGTTTACCTACACACACACACACACACACACACACACACACACACACACACATATATATATATAATTAGTGGATTTGGCTAGGGTGGCAGCCAGGCAGCCTCTGGCTTAATGTGATATCAAATGAAGCCACATCTGAAGCATTTGAAAGTCAACTAGGCATATTATATCACTTTTCCAATCTAATACCAAACATCAACACACATCTTGAAAGCCGTGCTGTAGTTCTGCTCTCCGATGGTACACTATATATACAAAAGTATGTGGACACCCGTTCAAATAATTGGATTTGACTATTTAAGCCACACCCGTTGCTGACAGGTGTATAAAATCGAGCACACCGCCATGCAATCTCCATAGACAAACATTGGCCTTACTGAAGAGCTCAGTGACTTTCACTGTGGCATCGTCATAGGATGCCACCTTTCTAAGTCAGTTTGTCAAATATCTGCCCTGCTAGAGCTGCCTCGGTCAACTGTAAGTGCTGTTATTGTGAAGTGGAAGCATCTAGGAGCAACAATGACTCAGCTGCGAAGTAGTAGGCCACACAAGCTCACAGAACGGGACTGCCGAGTGCTAAAGTCTTTCGTCGGTTGCAACACTCACTACCGAGTTCTAAACTGCCTCTGGGAGCAACGTCAGCACAAGAACTGCACGTCGGGAGCTTCATGAAATGGGTTTCCATGGTCGAGCAGCCGCACACAAGCCTAAGATCACCATGTGCAATCCCAAGCGTCGGCTGAAGTGGTGTAAAACTTGCTGCCATTGGACTCCGGAGCAGTGGAAACGCATTTTCTGGAGTGATGACTCACACTTCACCATCTGGCAGTCCGAAGAACAAATGCATAGTGCCAACTGTAAAGTTTGGTGTATGAGGAATATAATGGTTTGGGGATGATTTTCATGGTTCGGGGCTAGGCCCCTTAGTTCCAGTGAAGGGAAATCTTAATGCTACAGCATACAATGACATTCTAGACGATTCTGTGCTTCCGACTTTGTGGCAACAGTTTTGGGGAAGGCCCTTTCCTGTTTCAGCATGACAAAGAGGTCCTACAGAAATGGTTTGTTGAGATCGGTGTGGAAGAACTTGACTGGCCTGCACAGAACCCTGGCCTCAACCCCATCGAACATCTTTGGGATGAAATTGGAATGCTGACTGCGAGCCAAGCCTAATAGCCCAACATCAGTGCCCTTTCCTTACTAATACTCTTGAGACTGAACGGAACCAAGTCCCTGCAGCAATGTTTTAACATCTAGTGGAAAGCCTTCCCAGAAGAGTGGAGGCTGTTATAGCAGTAAAGGGGGACCAACTCCATACTAAAGCCCATGATTTTGGAATGAGATGTTCTACGATCAGGTGTCCACATACTTACGGTCATGGTTTGTACCTTGAGGCATGGTTAATAGCATTGATTGGTCCATTAGTTGTTTAAAGTGACTCCCACAGTGAGCGCAATGGTTTGATAGTGTCTCGTATGGTCAAATCAGATTAGAAGTTTTGGTCAGTTTCTTTATTTACCCAGAATGTGATGATCAGGTAGCACCTTTTCACCTTCCTGGGAATGTACTTAAGAGTGACTTGGTAAACACTTCTCAGGACTCAAGTCTTTCCCCATCTCCTTTGAGACACACCCATATCCAGCGGGGAATGTAGCTGCTTAATGTAACAGTGACATTCTTAGAAGAAAAGAGAGCATGCAGACAAAGTGAGCCACAAACCAGACCACCACCATGTGAGAGGTTGTGAACTCTGGGTTCTGATAAATGACTTGTCTGATGAGTAAGGGTATATATGGGTGTTTGCTATTCTCAATGAAAATGTATCATTTGCAATGACATATGACACATAAGACAAATATACCCACACACGCACGTACGCACACAAGCACACACACACACGCACGCATGCACACTCACACTGCACACTCACACTGCACACTCACACTGTACACTTTGTGTGAAAGTTTGTTTGCAACAGGGATATGAATCAACACATCCAGCCCTGGTAACTCCCAACCTTTTCCAAGCTTTGAGAAAGACCAGAACAACAAGAGAAAAGAACTGGCTGCAACTTGTTCTCTGGCATTAATAACAATAGACTCAGCCATTCAATTGCGTTTGGTCCAAAGATTTGAATGGTAATAGTATTTTAAATCCATAGCCACCAGTACAGTCAGTAATAGTCACTTTGGAAAGTCAAACTCTGGTTTTGGTAAAACACGAACTCCTATGAAACCACTTCTTACCTCTGGTACTTACACTGTAATAGGGCATTTCCACGTAAAAAGCCCTATGAACACTAACATGTGATGATCATATTATGAGTACATCAAATTTGATGTCAAATGAGCTAAGAGTCTATACATTTTTTTAAATGAAGGCATACAGTGCATTGGGAAAGTATTCAGACCCCTTGACTTTTTCCAAATTTTGTTATGTTACAGACTTATTCTAAAATTGATTAAATTAATGAATGTACACACAATACCCTACAATGACAAAGCAAAAACAGTTTTTTAGAAATTCTAGCAATTTTATTAAAACCAAAAAACCCAAATACCTTATTTACACAAGTATTCAGACCCTTAGCTATGAGACTCGAAATTGAGCTCAGGTACATCCTTTCTCCATTGATCATCCTTGAGATATTTCTACAACTTGGAGTAAACCTGTGGTAAATTCAATTAATTGGACATGATTTGGAAAGGCAAACACCTGTCTATATAAGGTCCTGCAGTTGACAGTGCATGTCAGAGCAAAAACCAAGCCATGAGGTTAAAGGAATTGTCAGTAGAGAGCCGAGATAGGATTGTGTCGAGACACAGACATGGGGAAATGTACCCAAAAAAATTCTGCAACATTGAAGGTCCCCATGAACACAGTGGCCTCCATCATTCTTAAATGGAAGAAGTTTGGAACCACAAAGACACTCCCTAGAGCTGGCCAAACTAAGCAATCAGGCGAGAAGGGCCTTGGTCAGGGAAGTGACCAAGAACCCGATGGTCACTCTGACAGAGCTCCAGAGTTCCTCTGTAGTCAGTAGCTAGGTTTCCATCCAATTGGTGACAGATTCAAATTTATATTTAAAAAATATGCATAAAGAAAATATGCACATTTTCCCACCATTTGATGTGTTCCCACCAAACGGACTTGTTGCGGCTAAAAATCATTGTGTGATGACGTAGTGAACACAAAATGTACTTTTTACTTGAGTTTTCATATACCAAATAAAAATCTGTTTCCATCACATTTTCAACTACTGATAGTTTTGTCACAAAAACTGTTGGTTAAATAACAAATGTGCCTACTCTGGTCTTGCCACGTGAGCTCTAGCCAACAGCTCGCAGATACAGTGAGGGTAGTCTGTGCGTATAGGCTAGTCTACATGATAAGATTATTATGATAAGAGTGAGAATATTTGCATTTGTCAAACGGCAGTCAAGCATCGATCATCATCATCGATAATCATGTCACCAGAATATTTATTGCAAAGGAGCATATCACCACCCTGTAATAAACTACATGGTTTTCCGAATTGTAGTGGGATTTGGACCACACATCATATCATCATGTGACTCCAAGTTTACTTCAATATAATGGTTATTATATCAATATTTGCGCAAAAAGGCAATTTCATCAGCATTTCTCACATAATCAATCGTATAAATCTGTCAGGATTTAGACAATTGTAAAGAAACTTCCTGTTCCCATCACAGCTGTCATGATTTTTCTTTTTACATGATGACTTTACTCACATAAAAACTGTGGATGGAAACATGGTTAGTTTGTAGAATAATACCAAAACATGCAAAGGAGGATATTACATTTTTTTTTTTACATCATTCTGTTACCGGGTGTTAATCCACTTCACTTACTGTAGTTTAATAACCAAAATTGATTTTTTCAAACTCAAGGTGTCTTTCTTCAGACATCTTTGAATCTTAATTCGGATAAGATATTTAACAGAGTTTTTGGAAAACGTGGTCAAATAAAAAAAGTGAGGGAGATTTTACCGTCATTTCCCAAACTTTACATCTGCACTGTTCTTTGAGTAAATGTGTTTATGTTAAATTGCCATAATAAGGACTTTGTCTTTTACCTAATAGGGCTATATTTTGTATACCAGCCCTACCTTGTCACAACACAACTGATTGGCTCAAATGCATTAAGAAGGAAAGAAATTCCACAAATTAACTTTTAATTAGGCACACCTGTTAATTTTAATGCATTCCAGGTGACTACCTCATGAAGCTGGTTGACAGAATGCCAAGAAATGTGCAAAGCTGTCATCAAGGCAAAGGGTGGCTACTTTGCAGAATCTCAAATGTAAACTATATTTCAATTTGTTTAACACTTTTTTGGTTACTACATGATTCCATATGTGTTATTTCATAGTTTTGATGTCTTCCCTATCATTCTACAATGTAGAAAATAGTAAAAATAAAGAAGGGTGTGTCCAAACTTTTGACTGGTACTGTATTTAAAGTGATAAATCCAAGTCTCTCAGCGTCATTCTGTCTCTGTGAAATTGCCCAATAGTAACTTTTAATTCGAAAAGCAATACTCTGAGTGCTTGTGTTTTTGCATGTACAGTATGTGTGTGTGTGTGTACTGTATGTGAGCGAGTGCATGTGTGTGTGTGTGTGTGTATGTGTATATGTGCTGGTATCTTATACTTATCTCTTATCAACCCAGTCTCATTGTAAAATGATACAGCCCAGAACATGTACTTCTGCTTTATGTTTGGAACACTGGTAAGAGGATATTTATTGGAAATCTCTCACAGAAAGAGTTTGCTTGTGAAAGTTCCTGCATGCGTGCGTATACGTGTTCATGTGCATGTGTGTGTGTGTTGGTGTCTGGCTGAAATGCCCATCAGATGAAATAAGCTGCTGTGACGCATCATCCCAGATATGTGTACAGTGGGGGAAAAAAGTATTTGATCCCCTGCTGATTTTGTTACTTTGCCCACTGACAAAGAAATGATCAGTCTATAATTTTAATGGTAGGTTTATTTGAACAGTGAGAGACAGAATAACAATAAAAATATCCAGAAAAACGCATGTCAAATATGTTATAAATTGATTTGCATTTTAATGAGGGAAATAAGTATTTGACCCCCTTTCAATCAAAAAGATTTCTGGCTCCCAGGTGTCTTTTATACAGGTAACGAGCTGAGATTAGGAGCACACTCTTAAAAGGAGTGCTCCTAACCACAGCTTGTTACCTGTAAAAAAGACACCTGTCCACAGAAGCAATCAATCAATCAGATTCCAAACTCTCCACCATGGCCAAGACCAAAGAGCTCTCCAAGGATGTCAGGGACAAGATTGTAGACCTACACAAGGCTGGAATGGGCTACAAGACCATCGCCAAGCAGCTTGGTGAGAAGGTGACAACATTTGGTGCGATTATTCGCAAATGGAAGAAACACAAAAGAACTGTCAATATCCCTCGGCCTGGGGCTCCATGCAAGATCTCACCTCGTGGGGTTGCAATGATCATGAGAACGGTGAGGAATCAGTCCAGAACTACACAGGAGGATCTTGTCAATGATCTCCAGGCAGCTGGGACCATAGTCACCAAGAAAACAATTGGTAACACACTACGCCGTGAAGGACTGAAATCCTGCAGCGCCCGCAAGGTCCCCCTGCTCAAGAATACATATACATGCCCGTCTAAAGTTTGCCAATGAACATCTGAATGATTCAGAGGACAACTGGTGAAAGTGTTGTGGTCAGATGAGACCAAAATGGAGCTCTTTGGCATCAACTCAACTCGCCGCGTTTGGAGGAGGAGGAATGCTGCCTATGACCCCAAGAACACCATCTCCACCGTCAAACATGGAGGTGGAAACATTATGCTTTGGTTTTTTTTTTCTGCTAATGGGACAGGACAACTTCACCGCATCATTTGACAGGGCCATGTACTGTCAAATCTTGGGTGAGAACCTCCTTCCCTCAGCCAGGGCATTGTAAATGGGTCGTGGATGGGTATTCCAGCATGACAATGATCCAAAACACATGGCCAAGGCAACAAAGGAGTGGCTCAAGAAGAAGCACATTAAGGTCCTGGAGTGGCCTAGCCAGTCTCCAGTCCTTAATCCCATAGAAAATCTGTGGAGGGAGCTGAAGGTTCGAGTTGCCAAACGTCAGCCTCGAAACCTTAATGACTTGGAGAAGATCTGCAAAGAGGAGTGGGACAAAATCCCTCCTGAGATGTGTGCAAACCTGGTGGCCAACTACAAGAAACGTCTGACCTCTGTGATTGCCAACAAGGGTTTTGCCACCAAGTACTAAGTCATGTTTTGCAGAGGGGTCAAATAGTTATTTCCCTCATTAAAATGCAAATCATTTTATAACATTTTTGACATGTGTTTTTCTGGATTTTTTTGTTGTTATTCTGTCTCTCACTGTTCAAATAAACCTACCATTAAAATGATAGACTGATCATTTCTTTGTAAGTGGGCAAACGTACAAAATCAGCAGGGGATCAAATACTTTTCCCCCCCACTGTAAGCAGGACTGACCACTGAGGGGAACGTGTGATCGAGGTGTGGCTCTCTGAACCCAAGGTAGAGTGTGACTCCTTCCCCATCGTGACATCAACAACTACATTACCAGGGTCAAAATCAAGCTTTGACTCTTCCTGGGCCATCGTGGATGACTAAAAATAATGTCTCATAAACCAGTTTTACAACAGAATCAAACATGCTCAGAAGGCTTTAGCAGGCTAAACCATGGTCAGTGGAGGCAAAAAGATAAGGAGTAGGGATTCATAATTTTCTGACTAAAAAGTCCTTGTATGAGGTGTTGTCATTCATTGACAGCCTGGAAATATTGTGTTTCCTTCAATTGAACTATTTTTTTTTGTGTGTGTGTGTGTGTGTAGTCACGTGATTGAGAAGTTAGAATTTTTGGACTGTGTTTGTAGCTTTCCTGGCACGCTAGTAGCAGGCTGACAAGAGGCCACACCCAGCAGGAGCAGGCCGTCTAGCACAGACAACTACAGCACACAAGATTAGATCTGCTGATTTTCAGGTCAGCAGCAAGACTAAAATATAAACAGGTTTAGGGAGATGACTATTAGAATGAATAAACTTTACAGTTTGAAGGTGTGCTTATAATTCTTTAGTTTTATTCAAGACTAGTAGTTTGGTTGGCCTGTATGTATTGCAACAACAACTGTCTTCTCCCAGGCTGTGTGTGACCTGTGCTTGTGCTCACCCAGCCTGGCCTCAACAGCAGCCGCTCACTGAATGTTTATCTTTTGGACTTCTTGCTAGCAGCAAACCCCACACTTATCTCTCCCATCGACACAACCCTCATTGTAATATGATACTGCCTTGGAACTGCTCTACTTCTTCTTTTTATTTTTGGTATCTGTGGTGAGAGCATATTTACTGGGGGGTGGACTCCCTCAATGTACTTAAGGTTCTGTGAGAAGAGTTTAATGTTGTTAGCGAGGGTTCTAAGTTTAGCTATTTGTAATCTACTGACCAAGAATTATTCAATTTTGCCTGCATAAACACAGTTTAATTGCTACTCTTATAATTGCACCTTGATGTTTTGATGATTTCTTTAGACCATGCATTTTCAGCCACAAATGTTTTGATAGTATGTCACATGAATCATTCACAGTACCACTAAAGACATGCTCCGGTACTTTGGCGACTAAGAAAGTATTTTTTAAACCTCCTGCTTTGGGCTGGATGTGTCAATGTGTAGTTCATACATGCATAATCTATTAGCAGAATTACTGTCTTACCTCAATCAGCCACAAAATCCTTAATTTGAAAGCGACTTTTCTTGAAGCTGTGCCGTGCAATTTTGCCTTCATTTCCTCCCATGTGGCCCAGACCCCTAGTAATTAGTGTTCTAGCCAATGAGATTCAGCCCCTTGCATTTCAGTGACAGCTAGCAAGAGACCTGCCCGGCGTTATCCAATGAGGTTGCAAGGCGGGCCCAACAGCTCATGTGGACACAGCATAGAGAGAGAGAGCAAAAAAGAGAGCAATGACGTGGTACACAAATCTGCACATATGTGACGTAGTACTCAATTTCCAGGGACCACTTTTGGCTTGTGAGTGCTACTTTCAGAACTACTGGCTAAAAAGTATACAAAAGTAGCTGAGAATCTCTTTAAAATAATTGCTTGTTCCATTGTAATGCAAACATGCTCTGCTATAAGGTGTTTTACATTGTGAAAGTATACAGTTTGTTCCAAAGAAGATGACTTATTTTGTGTGGATGGGTGCCAGATCAAAGACAGACTCTCCGTTCAACACCCTCTCTTATATCTTCACAGTCTAATAGCCAGTCAGAGATAGGTAGTCCACAGTATCAAAACTAGGTGTTTGAGCTGGGGCATAAAGAGAAGAAAAGCCAATCAACCATTGTAACACTCACCCCAGCACGTTGGCTTGACACAGCCATGTGGAGGCGCGTCACTGAGAACGTGACATGCATACCCTCAGAGGACTCCACATGAGGTAGCACTCCAGCTCTAATCAAGCCTAGCTACATGCTCCTCCTTGCCTCTGTGTGCCATTCTCTCCCCACCACATCCTCCATGTCTGCTGTGCACAGCGCATAGCCAATACGGGAAGGAGATTACTGGTGTATGGCAGAGAATAGAGGAGCCCATGAGCCTGCAGGATGAAATCTGCCACATCCACAGGAACCTGATGTCTTCTCCAGGCACAGATGAATATGTGTCAGGACCCCAGATACAGCTCTGGGCTCTGGGGTGTACACATACTGTATGATTTGAAACATAGCTTCATCTTTTTCCTTCCCTGGTTACTCATGAACTGTTTGCTCAATTGCAAAAAATACTCTTGCACAAATGTGAAGTAAGATGAATAAGTCAGAGTGTGATACACACAGACTAGCTAGCCCTGAAGTGCTACTTGAAAAGTAATTGAGATATTTGTCTGTTTTGATTAAGGCCAAGACACCTCAAGCGTGTAACAGGAGGACATGTATGCTCTCCCGTTCCTCTGTGTTCATAGCTGGTTTCCATCCACCATGTTATTCTTCATACACAGTAAGTGTTTAACAGACTTGGTTACTGGGACTCTTTCACTCCAGGGCCACCCTGCTTCTCTCCTAATTTGGGGTCCACACAGGTCAACTCCTATTATACTCATAATTTAAGGCACGGGCATCAACCCCTCCAGAACGCTCCCTTCTCATAATCTGACCTAAGTCAGACCCTTTTATGTTAACAGACACATAGTTGCTGGGCAACTCGAACACAACCACTACATTCATTTTCTGATTGTAGCACCATTATAATGAAAGCAGATGGGAAAGTGTGTGACCAGCACTTGTTAGCATGAAAGAGCAACATAGAAAAACACGCAAACACACAAAGAGACAGGCGTAGTAGGAGCTCTGGTCGAGTCCTGGACCTCTGGTCTGTGTTTAGGAGCTTTGGCGTGTTGACTGTATCACACACTAGAGTCTATATGCAGTGATGTGAGCTGTCTGTGTTTCTCTGGCAGTATGTTGCTACAGTGTGGAGTGGGAGGCCCAGAGGCAGGGAGCCAGGGTGGCAGACTCGTGGCAGAGCAGGCAGTACAATGGGGGGCCCCCTCCGTCAGTGAGGACGTGGAGTGGGGGTGACTCATCATTTGAGACGTCAGCGCTTCGTCATCAGCTGTCTGCATCAGCACAGCAGTCCATCACTGAAGCTCTGTGCTTACACTAACAACATGTCTTCAAAGGGCTTTCTACCTCGTGAATTAATCACCAACAGGCTCCCTCAGACTGAATTAACTTGAAAGAGTCTTATTATAACACTAAACCCAGGGGTTTTAGGGTTTTGCGATTAGTTCAGTGATTAATAAAATTCATATTTAAAAAATAGGTGTTTGTATTTTGTGAAATACCTGAGTGAATATGGTAAAGCATATAATTACCCTCTTTTGTATGCTCAGTTAAATGGCTACACATTCCTCCTAATTGCCTGTGGCTGTCTGTATCTGATGAGTGTAACCCAAGGCCATTGCCGTCAGCTCTGGTCAAGTCAAGTAAAGTCCTTCCTCCTCAGACGTGGTTCTGTGTCTAATGAGTGGTGCTCTGGGTCTCATCCTTCCTCATGGCGATGATCTAAGGGAGAGAGTGTGAAGGGTCATGCTAATAGCACTGCTATATTAAGCCCCCCCAGATGGGTAGCGCTCTGCCATGACAACCTGAGACACAACTGCCTAATTAGTAAGAAAGTGTGCTGCACTGGGCCCCGTATCCACAGAGAGACTGGGCCTGGCGGGGGGAGAAAGACAGAGGGAGCATCATCATGGTTTAAGATGAGCTCATGCACACTTAACTATCATTCTGAACTCTGGAGTTCAATGACAAGTTATATCAGTTTATCCAAATAAATGTTTCTGCCACTGTTTGTAATGCTATTTCATCTACTATGGCTTGATTTACAAAGCAAAAGATCAACAAAGACATGATACCTTTTCTAATATCAACCATTTCAACTGTAAATCAGTCCGTCACGGCAGGTAAGCACCCTGATGTGAGATGCGTGATGACCACTTGCTTTGTGATGTGTACAATCCACTGGGTAATATTCTAGACATGGTGACATTTCTTTGATCACCATTTCTTCTCTGGTCCTTATCTTGTTTTCAATACATGCACCAGTAGCGACTCAGACTTTGACAGAAAGGAAATAAATTTTTTGATGAATATCTATTTTCATGACATTTATTTCATTCTCAGAATGTCAAACATAAATGACTAAGCTGCATGTGGTCACAAACATTTCTGTCATCAGCATTTACAGAAATCTATTAGGAGGGGATGGAATATTAAGTGTATGTCTGTCTCAGAGGCATAGCTAAAAGGTGTGGCAGTAGTGTGAGGGAGGCAATCTGAAACCTTGTTGGATGAGGATGATTTATTTAATTCATTAATATAATGTTCTGCAGTTCCTTTTTCACTCACTACACTCTCTCAGATGCATACACAGTAAATCAAGGAGAGTTGAAATTATAGAGTAAAACATTTTAGTTAAATTGATTCTACTGGAGTTATTTAAGCCCTCAACATGGGGATACGCTCCCTGGAGTTAGTGTTGATAACTGGAGTTGATTGGGAAAGAGTACTTTTAACTCCATTAAGAGTATCCAGAGACAGGGAGTTAAAACTATGGAGTATCCACAGATGTGGGAGGGGCGTGATTGTCATATTTCCCAGCATGCTCTGTTGCTGTTCGAATCCCTGAGCCGACAAGGTGAAGAATTTGTCGATGTGCCCTTGAGCAAGGCACTTAACCCTAATTGCTCCAGGGTCGCCTTTGATAATGGCAGACCCTGGCCGTAACCCCACTCTCCGAGGGTGTCTGAGGGGGAGTGGGATATGCAACAAACACATTTCCAATTCACATATGCATATTAAACCTGTACATGTGTGAAATGGGAAAAATATAAGCACCCACCCAATTATATTCACTATAGATTGATTGTTAGAATTGTATGTTTCATTATCTGTTTTCGTATGATTGTTGATTGTTTTTGATCTCATGATATGATATGTAACATACATTTTCCTAAACTAATCTAATCTGTAAATGGTTGGATTTATTGCAACCGTTACTGAGAAGCCTGTTCCATTTTACATAATGTAGGAAGTCTAACAACTGTATCCTCTTCCCTGCTCCGACATGCATTCTGAATGTAAGTTGGGTGATGTAAAATGGCTGGACATCGTCCCTCTTAAATGGTTACCCTAGAGATTGGAGGTCATAATGCAAGCCACTATGACACATTAAGGCACATGTAAGTGAGACTTTACACACTTGCACCTCGAGCTGGTCATGGGTGCACCTCAGCCATGCTCAAGGTCCTAAACGATATCATAACCACCATCAATAAAAGACAAAACTGTGCAGCTGTATTCATCAACCTGGCCAAGGCTTTCGACTCTGTCAATCACCACATTCTTATCGGCAGACTCAACAGCCTTGGTTTCTCAAATGACTGCCTCGCCTGGTTCACCAACTACTTCTCAGACAGAGTTCAGTGTGTCAAATTGGAGGGTCTGTTGTCTGGACCTCTGGCAGTCTCTATGGGGGTGCCACAGGGTCCAGCCTCGGGCCGACTCTTTTCTCTGTATAGATCAATGATGTCACTCTTGCTGCTGGTGATTCTCTGATCCACCTCTACGCAGACGACACCATTCCGTGTACCTCTGGCCCTTCTTTGGACACTGTGTTAACTAACCTCCAGACGAGCTTCAATGCCATACAACTCTCCTTCCGTGGCCTCCAACTGCTCTTAAATGCAAGTAAAACTAAATGCATGCTCTTCAAACGATCGCTGCCCACACCTGCCCGCCCGTCCAGCATCACTACTCTGGACGGTTCTGACTTAGAATATGTGGACAACTACAAATACCTAGGTGTCTGGTTAGACTGTAAACTCTCCTTCTAGACTCACATTAAGCATCTCCAATCCAAAATTAAATCTAGAATCAGCTTCCTATTTCGCAACAAAGCATCCTTCACTTATGCTGCCAAACATACCCTCGTAAAATTGACTATCCTACCAATCCTAGACTTCGGAAATGGCATTTACAAAATAGCCTCCAACACTCTACTCAGCAAATTGGATGCAGTCTATCACAGTGCCATCCGTTTTGTCACTAAAGCTCCATATACTACCCACCACCGCGACCTGTATTTTCTCGCTGGCTGGCCCTCGCTTCATATTCGTTGCCAAACCCACTGGCTCCAGGTCATCTATAAGTCTTTGCTAGGTAAAGCCCTGCCTTATCTCAGCTCACTGGTCACCATAGCAGCACCCACCCGTAGCAGGTATATTTCACTGGTCACCCCCAAAGCCAATTCCTCATTTGGCCGCCTTTCCTTCCAGTTCTCTGCTGCCAACAACTGGAATGAACTGCAAAAATCACTGAAGCTGGAGACTCATATCTCCCTCACTAACTATAAGCACCAGTTGTCAGAGCAGCTCACAGATCACTGCACCTGTACATAGCCTATCTGTAAATAGCCCATCCAACTACCTCATCCCCATACTGTTTTTTATTTCATTTATTTTGCTCCTTTGCACCCCAGTATCTCTACTTGCACACTCATCTTCTTGTCACGTCCTGGCCAGTATAAGGTTAATTGGTATTGTAGTTTGGTCAGGACGTGGCAGAGGGTATTCGTTTTATGTGGTTCGGGGTGGTGTGTTTTGTTGAAGGGGCATTTGGTTTAAGTATTCCGGGGTTTTTGGGCACTGTTTGGTTTTCAGGTATTCTATGTTTAGTCTAGTATGTCTGTTTCTATGTTTGGTTAATTGGGGTTGGGACTCTCAGTTGAAGGCAGGTGTTGTCTATCTGCCTTTGATTGAGAGTCCCATATATTAGGGTGTGTTTGTGTTTGTTATTTGTGGGTGATTGTTCTGTGTTAGCCTTGTGCCTTGCAGACTGTCAGTCGATCGGGTTTTCTGTTTGTTATTTTGGTGTTCATTTTGTATTCATTAAAACGTCGAGATGAGCATTCACATACTTGCTGCGTTTTGGTCCTCTTTAACTGACGACAAGCGTGACACTTCTGCACATCTATCACTCCAGTGATAGTGATCTATCACTCCTAACTCATTTGCACACACTGTATATGGACTTTTTCTATTGTATTATTGTTTGTTTATTTCATGTGTAATTCTGTGTTGTTGTTTGTGTCGCACTGCTTTGCTTTATCTTGGCCAGGTCGCAGTTGTAAATGAGAACTTGTTCTCAACTAGCCTACCTGGTTAAATAAAGGTGAAATAAAAATATATATATTTTTAAATGTGACCATATAAACCTGAAAATAGTGTTGAGCTTAACTCCATAGGAGAGTAAACATTACTTGAAATAATTAGCTCTAGAATACTGAACAACACTGCAGAGAGTAATTTTCAATTAATACTGTACAGAGTGAAACGGAATGACACAGAGTTAAATATAAACACTACATTTAGCTTATACAACTCTGAAAAAATAACTCTGTTGCCCGAGTATGTTTTACTATTTTTAGACTGGGACCAAATGTTGGCAGATCAAAATTTTCTTCAAATAGAGTTAAATTTACTCTGTATACTAAATGGACTACCACCATTCTGTAGTTCATTGGAAATGCTGGTGCCAATCTAAGAGGAAAACCTAAGTACGTAGTTGAACTAACCTACACTTCCTGTGAATAGAAAGCGGTTTGACATCACATGTTCAGTACTTCCTTGAATCTTGCAATCTTGAGAGTTGTGAGTAGGCCTAACTCAATCTGTTTAAAATTGCACATTTCTTTAACCTAAATAACAATGGAAAGGTAAATATTCAGTTTTAGTTGTGTGACTCTGGTGTTGTGCAATGACCAAAAACGCTTTGGAGTTCACAACTGTGAAATTCAAATTTGCACTAAAATGGTCTATGCATGTGAAGTTAGACGCAGTGTCTGCAAAAAGAAAGCAGATCTATTATTGCTTTTAACTGTGGCTTAGCCATTTACTTCACTAAGTAAACCACAGAACCAAAGGTTCCCTTGGGCTGATAGTAAAATTCCTCCCTTACTGCACACAAACTAACATATCTGCTTCTCCGAAAGTCCTCAAATCTAGTCCTAATCATGTAGCCGAATCTATTGAAAAAAAGTATCAACCAAAAATGACAATTTAATATCCCCGAAATTGGATGATAGACTGAATTCCCCTCCAGAATACTAGGTATACTTTTCACAGTCCTTTCACTGAACAGGTTTACATTTGTGTTTTCCCATCAGTAAAAATAACAGTGAAATAACAGGAAGTGCTGTTAACCTGTAGTCACACCTTCCTTCACGACATATCAGTGACAGTCCAGTGATTATATATTATATGGTCAATGCCAAATGTGTTGAAATGTTTATTCTGTTGTGGAGCAGTTGTTACACTTGTACTTGTGGATCAACTTTAAAATGTTTTATGTATCATTGGCTCATATTTCATATAGAACATGCAGCCTAAAAAAGGCATAAATTGTTCAGTGCTAAACATGTCGACAACAATATCACAACTTTATAGTGTGGGTCATAATCATGAGTTGTAAACAACTGATATGAGTCTGCTTCACAGTGGCGTAGCACAGATTCGCTGGGCCCCTCCGCAAGGTTCGAGCAATGCCCCATTTATGGGACAGAGAGAAAAATATGCAATGTTATAGTTAATCTCATGCTATTTTACACATTTTGACATAAGGCTGAGAATTTTTGTTGCTGTTTTAGAGCTCAGGGATTCTTGAAAGATGGGACAACATGAACTTTCTTTCACAAATATTTGTCTTAATATTAACATTTTAAATATATATTTTGATAGACCAAAGTATCAGCCATCACACCATGTAAAGGAACAACCTCCTATTCTTTTTTTTTCATTTCTGTTTTTCCTTCATAGGCAACTCCATCAGGCAACATAAAAAGCATTTCATTTGAACAGTTATTGTTCAACAAGTGTTTAAAGGCCTTGATTGTTTAATGCCAACAGTAGATTATTGAAATATGAATTACAAGTCTCCAAACTTATTTTTGTTTTACAGCACTATTAAATGCTCCAGGGCTAATTTAATTAGCATTTTGGCATGTTTTTCTAGATTTACAACGTTAACATTATCCCTTAGGTCTAGCACAGCAAATACTTAAATTGTTTAAGTATATGTTGCAGAACAGTGATTCAAATATTATTTGACGGAGTTAACGAGCCACTGGCGGAGTTGACAACACAACAGATACTCAAAACAGACATCTTTTTTTATTTTCTAAAAATAAAAGTTCAATACAAACATTTGTAAAATATGGAAAATGATTCATTTAAAAATCCCCAAATAAAAACATAACTATTCTGTAACTGGCCATGACTGACCCAGCAGACTCGGACCAGCTCCGCAACAACATCTCCTCCCAAGGAGCCACCATTGGAAGGCACGAGGAATTGCTTCATGGTCTTATGGAAGGGTTCCAGACCTTGGCCGAATGCCACGACAGAGTGTTGAACACATTGCTGGAGCAATTCCTTGGGTTGTTTGTTAGGCAGCCTACCACAATGGTAACTTCTCAGCCCCTCAGTAACCCGGCTGTTAGCAGCGCCACCTCCCCGGGCACCCCGGTTTCCCCAGAACCCCGCTTACCTCCCCCGGAACGCTTCGATGGAGAGTCAGGCACCTGTTGGGCGTTTCTCGATTCAGTGTTCCCTCATCATCAAGCTGCAGCCCTCCTCCTTCCCCTCGGACCACTCTAAGATAGTGTACCTCTTCACACTGATGTCCGGCAGGGCTCTCTCCTGGGCTACGGCAGTATGGGAACAACAGTTGGCCGTATGCTTCAGTCTGGAGATGAAAAAAGTTTTCGATGCTCCAGAAAAGAGGCTGCCTGGAAGTTACTCCAGCTTTGGCAAGACTCCCACAGTGTGGCAGACTATGCGGTGGATTTCCACACACTGGCAGCTGAGAGTGCCTGGAACCCGGAAGCACTGTTCGACATGTTCCTGCACGGAGTATTGGAGGAAGTAAAGGATGAGCTTGCAGCCCAGGAAATACCGACGGATCTCATTGCCCTGACCATTCGGATCGATGGGCGATTACCGGAGCGAAGGAAGGAGAGGAGGTTCGATTTCATTCGCCCGCCCAAGGCTTCCACCTCGCCTCCGAGGCATCCCGGAAGTCCCCAATGGCTCTGTTGCCGAGAGAACCCGAGGCTACCCGAGTTCCCCAGAGAGTCTCCAAAGTCTGCCGATTCACCTCTTCCCAAGCCGATGCAACTAGGCAGAGCTAGGCTGTCCCCAGACGAACGGCTATACAGGCTTCACACTAAGAGTTGCCTGTATTGCGGGACTACTGGTCATTTCTTGTCTGCCTATCCACTAAAAGACCAGGCTCACCGTAGGAGCAAGTACTCTGGTGGGCCATACAGAGAACTTTTCCTCTCCCCTAACTCGCACCCCTTTTCATGCCATCTTGCTATGGGGGAACCAGTCAAAATCTCTCTGGGTACTCATCGACTCTGGGGCCGATGAGAGCTTTATGGACGCTACCCTGGTGTCCTAGCTGGGCATCCCCACTCAGCCCCTCACCATTCCCATGGACGTTAGAGCGCTGGACGGGTGCTCTATAGGCCGGGTCACCCACAATACCACCCCCATCAACCGACGTGTGTCAGGGAATCACAGCGAGACGATCCAATTCCTGCTTATTAAGTCTCCTCAGGTTCCCGTGGTATTGGGATTCTCTTGGCTCCAGCGACAAAATTCCCTTATTGACTGGTCTACTGGTGCCATCATGGGCTGGAGCCCGTTCTGCCACACTCCCTTGCCTGAAGTCAGCGCAGCCTGTCCCGGGACGTCTTCCTGGGGGCTCGGAAGTTGCCCCGGACCTCTCCATCATTCCCGCAGAGTAAAACCGGGAGGTGTTCAGTAAGGCCCGGACCACTTTGCTTCTGCCGCATCGACCCTATGACTGCGGGATCGACCTTCTCCCAGGCACCACTCCGCGCCGGGGATGACTGTACTCTCTGTCAGGTCCGGAGACCACTTAACATACTGCTTGACTAGTTGGGCCCAAGCTTGCTGTACAACATTAAACCTATTCAGTCTGTCTACAAACAGGCTCTCAAAGTGCTTGATAGGAAGCCCAATAGCCATCATCACTGTTACATCCTCAGAAAGCATGAGCTCCTGAGTTGGGAAAATCTTGTGCAATACACTGACGCATGTCTTGTATTCAAGATCCTAAATGGCTTGGCTCCCCCTCCACTCAGTATTTTTGTTAAACAGAAAACCCAAACATATGGCAGCAGATCCACAAGATCTGCCATGAGAGATGACTGTATAGTTCCCTTAAGGAAAAGCACCTTTAGTAAATCCGCTTTCTCTGTGAGAGCTTCCCATGTCTGGAATACACTGCCATCAGACACACATAACTGCACCACATATCATATTTTCACAAAATGCATGAAGACATGGCTAAAGGTCAATCAGATTTGTGAACATAATCCCTAGCTGTGTATTGTCGCTTTCCATGTTGTCTGTTGTCTGTAGCTTGTGAGGTGTGGAAACACTTTGTTGCTTTTATGGATTTTGTCTTGTTGCTTTTTGTTCTATGTTGCTCTGTCTGTATGCTACATCTTGCTTGTCCTATGTTGCTCTGCGTGTGCTCACTGCTCAATGATTGTCTATATTGTAATTGTTTTTAATAACCTGCCCAGTGACTGCGGTTGAAAATTAGCCGGCTGGCTAAAACCGGCACTTATACTGAAATGTTGATTAATGTGCACTGTCCCTGTAAAAATAAAATAAACTCAAATAAACTCAAACTCAAACCTACATTGAGGACTCCCTAGCTGCAGGGTTCGTCCGTCCTTCTGCCTCCCCCGCCGGCGCAGGGTTCTTCTTTGTGGAGAAGAAGGACAAAACCCTGCACCTGTGCAATGACTCCGGGGCCTCAACGACATCACGGTGAAGAACCGCTACCCGCTACTACTCATCTCCTCGGCCTTCGAGCCGCTCCAGGGGGCCACCGTGTTCTCCAAGCTGAACCTATGGAACGTCTACCCCCTGGTGCGGATACGGGAAGGGGACAAGTTGAAGACTGCCTTCAACACGGCCAGCAGTCATTATGAGTATCTGGTCATGCCATTTGGCCTTACCAACACCACAGCTGTGTTCCAGGCTCTGGTTAATGATGTTCTCTGCGACATGTTGAACTGGTTTGTCTTCGACTACCTCGACGACATCCTCGTTTTCTCCCACTCCACCCAAGAACACGTGCTCCACGTCCGACAGGTTCTCCAATGCCTCCTGGAGAACCAGCTTTTTGTGCAAATTTCATTGCTCCACCATCCCCTTCCTGGGTTACATCATCGCTGCAGGCAGTGTACAGATGGATCCAGGGAAGGTGAGAGCGGTGGTGGATTGGCCCCAGTCTACGTCCAGAGTGCAACTGCAATGTTTCCTGGGATTTGTCAACTTTTATATCCACTTTATCCAGGGTTACAGCACCCTGGCTTCCCCCTGTCTGCTCTCACCTCTCCCAAGGTTCTGTTCACGTGGTCCCAAGCTGTTTCACCACAGCTCCCATCTTGGTTCATCCTGACCGGTCCCACCATTGTGAGCTTCTTGTGGTGAAAATGGCGTTGGAGGACTATAGCCCCTTGGCTACACGCCCGGAACACGAGACCATCCTTCCCACCTCGTGCCTGGCAACGACACTCAGTGGGGTAATAGGGAATAGGGAAGTACGTTCATGAGGCAAAACCTGAGGGGGGGCCCAGATAACCAGATGTTTGTTCCTAACGCTGTCTGCTCCTCGGTCCAGGAGTGGGCCCACTCCTCCAAGCGTGCCTGCTACCCGGGCTCCCATCGGACCCTGGCCTTTGTGCGACAATGCTTTTGGTGTCATGCCTTTATCGATCTGATATTTTGGTACCGCTGTTTTTTCTGTTCGCATTAATTTGTTTGCATTTGCAGTTGTGTTGGTATTCTAAGCCAAACTGCTATTCAGTACTTTGTTTGTATGCATGAATACTGTAACTCGGCTACTACTATCAGCATTTAGTTTGCATTATTTTGGTAAAACCGGTGTGTATGGCTGCATTCACATAGGGTAATTCACCTATTTTAAACAGCCTATCAATCTTGTAGCCTATATTCATTACCGAAATGGCCTTTACTGTGTAGGGAGCTCTTCATTGTTCTGATACAGCCCAGCAGAGAAAGGCTGCAGATTTCTCGCCAACCTGTCACTTCTAAAGCATTTAATGATCTCGGAGTCTCGGCATTTGAACTTTATGTTCATTATGGTATATTGTGATATAAACAGATTCAATATAATTCCAATGCAAGAACCCCAAGAAATTGTGCTGATTTTAACTGCCCCCTTATACCTGGTGTACACTACACAACTTTCAAAATCCTAACATCCTCTCACATTAACTACCGTCTTTCATGTCGTTTTTTGTCTTGCCAATGTAGTGCTGCGCACACTAAATGATCTGGCACAGACGGGGTGTCACACACTACAAGATTCTGATGTGATGATGTGATTAGATTGGTAACATAGCTAAAATGACCTGTGGCTCAAAGCAGCCTCATACAAGTTCAGTCAGACATTCAATCTTGCCATACAGTTGAAATTTCGAGCCAACATTTTGAATTGAAAAACATTACTTGTGAACTTCAGAGCTGTAATGATTTGACACTTTGGCTTTGGTTAAAGGCAAGTACAGACGCATACTAGTAGTCATCGCTCCTACTCGAGAGTCTACACATTCTGGGTCATGCGAAACAACATCATCATCTCACTGGCTTCTTCTCTGGCGAGCTCTCATTGGCTATTGCTGATCACTATTCTCCAAAACTTGTCGTAACACATCTCACACTACAAGAGCATTGCAGATTTTGTGCTGATAAAATCAAACATGTTTGAAAATATTGGGGCGTCTGGGACTGCTCAAAGACGGGGTCGGTAGCCCTCAGATTGTGCCTTTGGCCTGGTCACATTAAACGAGCATCGGTGACGGCCATGTGCCCCGAGTAGGCAACGACATGGGGATTTTGTCTCCGATCTCAATAACTTGTCTGGGACAGCTAAATTGTGGCCAAAATCATGTAGTGTACACCCAGTTTAGTCACTTCATCCTGGCGCCGGGTGTGTGGCTTTATGACGTGTAAATATGTTACCCGACCTCCAGAAACAGAACCAAATATAAAAAATGGGGATCATTGCATCACACAATTCCATTTCATTCAGCGGTTTGAGACGCACCCTCAAATCAGTCCTGTCTCAAAATAGTCCCCTTTAGTCACAGTGTTGACCCATGTCTCTCTAAACCCCAGACAGAGGAGTCATAGTATAGCTGTGGTTTTAGCAATCTGCCTCCACCAGCTCTTCTCAGATGCCCCGGCACACATAAATGCCTATAAAAAGCTACTGTAAGCACTGCAGCTAGCCCCAGGCCTGAGATTGGATTCATTTTAACAGGCTGAGGAGGCCTGCTGCAGATTATATGAGGACTTTTGAAGAGCTCACCCCCAGGCGGTGGGCAGGACCTACCCTTGATCCCTGCTGTTTCCTCCCTCATTGGATTTTGTGGAAGTGGGAATAAAATTACACAATATAGTAAAAACACACAGAGGCAGCAGCCCAGTTAGAGGTACATAGTTGACAGAATAAACGTTGGCTAGTCCTTGTATTGTAGACAGTAGCAGAGGACTGTTTTGCAGTAAATGAACCGCTGAGCCAGAAAAACAGCTGTGACGTTTCACTGAGGGCAGGATTAGAGATAAGCACCTTTGTGTGGTTGTTTTGGTGTTATGTCCAGAGCTGCACAAGTCTCTCTAAAACGCAAAACAGAAGCAAATGAATGTCTGGTGACCAATCCAATTGAGATGTTTTTTACAACATTAGAATGCCTCATAAATCCTCCACCGAGTAGTATTAGAACACATCTATTTTTATTAACAGCATACTATTGTAGGTTATCTTCATAGCAACCACGGTGAGGCACTTTCTGGGCATTTCCATCATTTAAAAACTCAAGTGCCTGACGTCAAATGTTTTCCCCCACAAATGTTTTTCCTTTATTCAGACTGATATGGTGTTTGCCTGACAGATAACATAATGAGTCAGCTGCATTAAGAGCTATAAACATTCAATTAAATTAATTAAATTCGCATTGCAGCTCTCTGTGAGTCAAACGGATCAGTCATGGATGCATGCATCCCATAGAGATGACATGGGGAGAGAGGAAATCAAAACAAAGCCTTCATAAGTGAGGACCATTATCCAAACAAACACTATGGCATGGCAGGGGTTACACACATTCTAGTGACGTGACTACTGCATATGAAACATTACTCTGCCTTGATTATCAGTACATGTCACTTATACTACTGCACGTGTTATAAGAAAACATGCTGAGTGTTTACTGTAAATGTTGCCTCTCCTTACACGCCTATACTTTAATGGAGAGAGAGAAAATGCCTGAACAGCCCCAGGCCAGATGAGCCTGTCAATGTGACTCCCTCAACCCTTCTCTGACTCTCAGCACCACTAGCAGACTTGCTGCTTCAGCTAAATATTTTTGCCAACGTCTCTTATAATTTCTACCCCACCCTCACTCAGGTCAGTCAGTGTCGGTTCAGATGTTGACCGGCAGAATAGGGTCAGTCCTAAAGGTTAACTCTACCTGACGAGTGAAACTTTTCTAGGACCTAAGTTACTGTGTTCTATTTTGCTGCTTGGCTCTTTATGACTCCATCACATCTCAAGGCTTGACAACTCCAATCGGCCTGTAGAAAGGTTATATAGGCTATATACCCTAGTTTCTCTGTACTCTGCCAATAACAACCCCTAAAAAACTCTCAACTACACATATACTCTTGTTGTGGCTAACTGTGGGTGGGTGGCTTACTTTGCTGGGCTTTAGACTTTGAAACAATTTCGGTATATGTATGAGAGAATCTAATGGCATCTTTAGGCTACAACAGCGATCGGTTGTGTGCCAGGCTCTGCTAAGCATAGCCTCAAAGGAATGTGTAGAGTTGCCTTCACCCCAGTAGGTTCCAAGTTCAGATTTCATTAGGAGGCCACAGCCTGGGTTAGTTCAGATGAGTTTGTTCCACTGACCAGCCTGTGTTTCCTGTCTTGTACTAATCAGGCCCTGGGGGCTCATTCACTGAGCCGGCTACGGGGCAAATCACTAGTGGCTTATGTGACACTGTTAACCCAGTAGAGATTTAACAATGTTGGGATCTCAAATTACATCTGACAACTGGCACTGCCTGTTTGGTTTGAGGATAGTAGGTGCAGTTCACAGCCATTCATATTTTGGGGTGATAAAAAATTAGGTTGATGGAACTTTAGCTCTCTGTAGGCTACACAATAGGTAGTGCCTTGTAGCTACGTATGTTTAAGAAGCACTGTACAAATCTGCTTTAATTCTGCACCACCGAGTGAATGGTAGTGATCACACCTTTAAGAGGAAAACCTTTGGCAACTGTGTTTCATTATATTTTGTTCCAAAGGTCACCTGTTGAATCCTGCACGAGGATGATAACCCTTTTTCTGAGAAACCTCTTTGAAACAGCATATGGCTTCAATTTCAGACCCAGACCCAGACCCACGGATGCAAATGTGCATGCATGTGTGTAGGTTACAGTGTTTGAGTAGTGCATGCCTGTATTTGGTTACATGTGTTAGGGATGTCATCTGAGTTTGCATCCTCATCGTGAGGCTGATGAGAGGCAGCTACCTGCATTGATAAAACCTGACTCATCCTCCAGCAAAGTGGTTGTATTAGCTGTCCCTCTCTGGAAACCATGAAATGCAGTCACCTACTCCAGGACCACGATGGCAGGGAAGGTATTATTTATTATTTCCAATGACTCACAGTTCAGACTCAATTAAAGTCACTCTCCTTGTGCCTTTGTGTGATCCTGTAAAACCCTCCATGACCTGATATGACTTACTTCCTCTCCAAATGTCAGCAGAGAAATAACAAGGCTGTGCAGTGGCTGAGACTGGCCTGCTGATCATGGTGTTGTGATTGGATTGTTTGGATTGGATTGTTTAAAGGCTATTGATCTTGATCCCACCAAGATAAAACAGATGTCTCTCTTAATGCACTGTGTAAGCTTCATTACCAGTTTAGATATCAAGTGTTATACTTATCTATACACAGGACTGACAGGCTGCTGCAGTAGCTAGCTAGCTACATTCTTTACACCCAGTGTAATAAGAAGTAACTTGAAAGTGAAAGTAACAATGCAGCTTTCTCCTGACATAACTGACAGGGCTCATTGATTTTAGGCCTATGATACACTTTATTTAATATTTTTGTTCACTTTTTACCCCCATTTTTCTCCCCTATTTCATGATATCCAATTGGTAGTTACAATCTTGTCCCATCGCTGCAACTCCCGTACGGACTCAGGAGAGGCGAAGGTCGAGAGCCATGCCTCCTCCGAAACACGACCCTGTCAAGCCGCACTGCTTCTTGACACACTGCTCGCTTAACCCGGAAGCCAGCCGCACCAATGTGTCAGAGGAAACACCGTACAGCTGGTGACCGAGGTCAGCGTGCATGCGCCCGCCCCGCCACAAGGAGTCGCTAGAGAGCGATGGGACAAGGACATCCCGGCCAGCCAAACCCTCCCCTAACCTGGACGACGCTGGGCCAATTGTGAGCCGCCTCATAGGTCTCCCGGTCACGACCGGCTGCGACACAGCCTGTAGTGACGCCTTTAGAACTGTGATGCAGTGTCTTAGACCACTGCGCCACTCGGGAGACCACCTTTAGCAAGTTTATCTCAACCAGTGAATTTACCCTAACTGGACCCCTTTGGAACAGTGACCTGCTTGTCTTAGCCTCCAGCCAGCCAGTTTGAGTAGCTATGTTTGTTTTTCAATAAAGGTAGTGTATTGAACGGCCTATAATGTAGGCTAGCCTTTGGACTATTGTGAAATGTAGTGAGATAAGAGCAGAAAGGGAAAACTACACGGCAAAAAGAATCAAATCACTGTTCTAGTTTGTCTATTTATACATTCTCAGTGATTGTCATATATCCTGGTCAATGGATTTACATGGAATGTGTGACCAGAATGAGAAGAAAATCCCATATGAAGGTGGAATGCAATGCCATGAGTTGTTGTGCTGTTTTAAAATAAATATAATGCCTGTGAGGACTTGTCAAGAAAGGTGGTGGACAGATTGATGGCAAATCATGAAAGGATACTTCCTCTGTAGTACGCAACAAAAAGGACAAACAACAATACAGTATATCCAACCTATCAAAGCCATTTGGGATTTATTACAGTTTCCAGTAATAGCCCAATTAACTTTGAATGTTTCAAAACCACAGGCAGAACATAAACACATTCACTTTGTGAATACATTCCATCTCACATCTGTGCTTATGGACACTTGCCCAATACACTGAAAGGGAGATTAACTCTTCGAAGGGTCTTGTTCGATAAATATTGCATGGACCTAGGCTCTGTGGGTTCACCTACAGTAAGCATGGCTGTGATCAAATTCAGCTATACATCTACATATACTAAATCTGAATATTCTACGAGCAGTAGCAGTCAGTGCCGTTTAAGATGAGGGAGGACAATTATTTTCTATTACAGCATATTGGATGACTGTCATTCATATTCCATTCACCTAGTTCAATGTAACAGCAATAGGTTTAGGCTACTACATGGTACACACATTTTCCCTATACCCATCATGAGGTTGCTACAACCTGGCATATGAATGAACGTTTAAAATGTAAAGTAGGTGCACACAGGTCAAGAGACAAATTTGAGGTGACAGACAGTGATACATGCATGGACAGACAGTGACATTCAAAACTGCCTCGGACTGTTTCCTGCATCTAGCTGATATTGGGTGTAATCATTAGTCCAACAGTTGCAAAAGAGAGATTCTATTGGACAAATTCAGGTATATTTATCCACGTTTTTGTTCCATATGCTTCCGTTTAAGAAACATTTTTAAACAGAATAGGCGGAATGAATACACCCCTGATCACGCGTGAACACAGTTCACTTTCATAGCAGCCAAGTTGTATTCCGTCTCGCGTCTATGCACTCTCCTCCTCTCACCTCTTCCCTTCGCTTGTGGATTTCAATACACAACACATCAGGTGTATATGACCAGGCGAATAAACCTTTCCAAGCCAAACCGCTAGACACAACCTACATCGTTCTCATCATATTAGCGAAAGTAACGTCATAGTTAGCTTAACTTATGGAAATAATGAGTTAGTAAACCCATTACAATCAAGCAGTAAGGTTACCAGTGATGCCAACTTAGCAATTTTGTTGCTAGATTTAGCAACTTTTCAGACTACCCTGGCAAGGTTTTTTTCAAACAGCACATAGCAACAAATTTAGCTACTTTAAAAAATGTATTTGGAAATTTTAGCAACTTTTGAAAAGTGACTCAAAAGCTAAAATGCACGCATTTCCCCTCAGTCACAACACACGTGCCTGGCTGCAAAAGTGCGTTGTGAGTGACGTCAGCAGCAGGCGCTCAGCTCGTGCACAGGCAGCAGCAGGCCAGCAGCAATTTCAGCCAATTGCAAATCATTGTTGGCTGACTGCAGCAGCAGTAGTACGGGTTCGACGAGCCAAACCCAATGAATATAGTTGGTCACGAATGTTTGATCTTGAACAGAACTTACAACATCAATCAACATGCCTCAATCAAAAATGTACAGCCAGAAATACAGAAAAGAGTGGCAGTCTGTACCTGAACAAATGTCAAATCATATTTTTTGCCGAGATGGCCAGTCAATTTGAGTAACGTTATTGTGTATTCTATGTAATGACGCAGTTTTACGTTATCACGCAATGACATCACAACGTAATTTAGCAACTTTTAGCAACAAATCAACCTGCCTCTAGCAATTTACCCTGAAAATGAGTTGGCAACACTGAAGGTTACAGTGTGCAGTCAGTAAGCAGTTACACCGGCAGGCCCCGGTGGCAATAAATTAGTAAAATGAAAAGCTTACCATGACCTTTGAAGAGTTCTGGTGTTGCATTGGATAGTCATAGCCAGCTAGCTACGATAGCATCCCTCTGTTTGAGCAGGGTGTTTCAGTAAGCTAAACTAGCTAGCTGCATTTGCTAGCTAAGTAAGTGAAAAAAATGGCACTCTTTCACTCTATTTCTCTCTTGCTTCGCCTTCATTTTGAAAGAAATAAATTTGATCAAAACTGTTCTGTCTTTCTCTCACTTATAGTCAATTACTCACCACATTTTATGCACTGCAGTGCTAGCTAGCTGTAGTTTATGCTTTCAGTACTAGATTCATTCTCTGATCCTTTGATTGGGTGGCAACATGTCAGTTCATGTTGCAAAAGCTCTGATAGGTTGGACGACGTCCTCCGGAAGTTGTCATAATTACTGTGTAAGTCTATGGAAGGGGGTGAGAAACATGAGCCTCCTAGGTTTTGTATTGAAGTCAATGTACCCAGAGGAGGATGGAAACTAGCTGTCCTCCAGCTACACCATGGTGCTACCCTACAGAGTGCTGTTGAGGCTACTGTAGACCTTCTTTGCAAAATAGTGTGTTTTAATCAATTATTTGGTGACGTGATTATATTTAGTATAGTTTTAACTATTAATGTTTTACTATTTTTATTTTTATGAAATTCAACGAGGAGGATGGTCCTCCACTTCCTCCTCTGAGGAGCCTCCACCGTCTACAAGCTAGTCACACTGAAAAGGGTCAGCATCACTAAAGGTGGAGTCTGAAATCTAAACAAAGCTAGTTCTTTTTTTGTCTACTCATCCAAAGCCCCTACTTCCTCCAGTCCCAAGCAAAGGGATCCATCTCATGTTTCCAAGGCCATACTGTAGCTCATCTGCTACATGCTCCTGCATCACATAACACAGGATGTTGTCCCTTGGGTGGAGAGGTGAAAAGGTAACCCGATTCCACCTCCTGATACAGCCACACAGTGACTGGAGCTATACTAATTCTGTTAGACAGACATACATTGTGTAATTGACACAACCTGTTTGAATAATTCATGATCTGACACACCACAGTGCTATCACCTTGCAACAATGACAACTGGACTTATTAGTATCAGGCATAGTTTCAGACCAGTACTCTTTAGAGCTGCATTTTAAATATGATCCCTTACTTTTTATTTCCGTTTTTTTAAAGTGAAGTTAGTTTTATTCATTTATTTTGGCTTACAGTATGACCTTGACATACTTAGGAAGCTAATGAATCAGAATGGCACCTGATAATTATGTCTTTAGATTGAATGCTGGACGATAATGAGAGGGGGTTTACCACTTGCACTATAATTAAGCAAGGGCTGTGCACTGTATCTTCTAGATGTTCACATATAGTATGGGAATTGTGGAGCTTTCCACCAAAATAAGTTCCACTAAATTCAACCTACAGCTCCCTCTGCTAAACATCACCAAATTAAGAGAGCCCATGTCATGCATGTGTGCACACACACACCCCCTTCGGAATCAGAGCCGTTACCCAGTTACCCTATTTTGTGCTATGGGGTCACAGGGACCAGATGATCATCTGGAGAACCAAATGAACGTTCCTTCTGAGTCAATCTTGGGTAAGCTGAAGCAATCAGTAACTCACAGGTGTAACTCACAGGTGGACCAGATTATATTTCTTGCCTGTTTTGAGGGATTGGAATACCCTCACAAGTTCACAAACCCAAGTACTCATGCTGACTTACATATTACACTTTAATTCACTGTAGCAACACTGCCCTGGGAGAGAACAGCTGTCAAAACGAGGGTGAATGGACAGCAATATGAAAAAGAAGAGAGGCCCGCAGAGGCCCGCACACTGAATATGCTCCCAAATTTACCACCTTTACTGGACAGCACTTCGATCCAATATGACCTGACGAAGATCCATGAAGGATCAAAACGTTGTCCAATAAAGGTGACAAACTGGAGCATATTCAGTGTGCGCACCTCTCTTCTTTTTCAAGTATCCTTTATTAGCCAAACACCTTAGTTGTTTAAGGATGTGCGCATGACCACTAACTTTTCAACAGACAGGAATATATCACATTTTAACAGTACCAGTTCCCTATTGACCAGATAGCAGAAATTGGGTGTCTACTAATATATATTGCAGGTGAAGTCACCGATCAATATGCAGTCCAATCAATTAAGATGTAACCAAAACAACATAAAACTTAGTTGTGATATTGGCAAATGAAGGCACGTGGAGAATTACTTCAGAACAACCGTTTTTGTGATGTTTTCAAGTCAACATAAGAGCTATGATATGTACTGACCCAGCATATTTACACACAAGGATTTGTGACAATCAAAGATATTTAGACAGTGCCTATTGTCTGAGGCTCTCCACATTGCACCAGTCTGAGTGTGAATGAAGGTTTGTGTATGTGTGTGTATTTGTTTTTTGTCAGGGAGCCTGATATTCCAGCCTGGGCCCCCTTACTCTACCAGCTACAACTCCTGAACATCAGAGAGAAGCCCGACCCCCTGATTATCCCCATCTCTGACCGTATCCGCATCGGCAACCAGAAACGAGAGCGGGGGAACTTCCACTTCCAGAGGGAGGAGTACAGCATGGCTGCCAGGGCCTACTGGATGGCTCTGGACGTCCTTACTACACGCTCTGAAGGTAATCCCTTCCTTCATCACGTGCATCCTGCTACATACACACACGCACACACACATGGACACACACATACACGCACGCACGCACACGCACACACACACACACACACACACACAGCAGTAAACAGATTTTTTTTATAACCGGCACACTTCAGAAAAATACAGCTTCCACATTTCCAGCACCCAATTGCATGATAGTCTCCTCATGGCTTACTGCTAGTCCATCTCAGCACTAATCATACTATCATAATGCAGAGGCACATCCACCAGAGGTGACTGTCAGGGGAAATGTTATTGTTAATTCTTATGGTAATCAAACCTAATAAACTTTCATGTTAATTCAAGGTCCTTAATCATTTTAATTGCTGGAAAGGCAGGGTGGACCCAAGAGAGACATTTGACAGAAATGAGTCAGTGAGGAGAAGAGCATGGGCTGCCTCTAAATGTATCAATGATGATGGGCCAATGGTTACATTTTCCTCAGCACTTAATAAGCAATGAATATATTCGATGCAACAAGACTGTGAATTTGCCAGATGAGCGGGTGAGATAATGCTAGCGAATATTCAGAAATTCAATAGATGGAATTTAACTCCATCATTGAATATCTGCATTAGAATTATCACTGCATATCCCAACAGATATATAAGTTTCTCTTGGGATTACCACAGATAGTCATTGCACTACGATGTAGGGCATCGATGTAGCATTGTGTTTTTGTAAAGCAAAGTTTCACATGCTGGGATGGTTTCTGTCAGATAAATAAATACAACATATAAATAAAACTTGCATCAAAATACTCTGTTTTATGTCTCTAGTCACCATTCACACTTGAATACACAATGGCATAACCACACTCCTGGAATCTGAGCGAGAAGAATCAACCTTGTCTGTCTCTAGAATATCCTTTAAATCCTTGAATAGCTGCTCCATCCCCCTAATCTACATCCTAACATAGCTCTGCTAACAACAATCCCTCAAATATCTTAGACTAATGGTAGGCCGTCATTGTAAAGAAGAATTTGTTCTTTATTGACTTGCCTAGTTAAATAAAGGTTAAATATATATATATTTTTAATTATCAAATGTCAGAGGCATAGAAAATGAGCATATGGATTTGAAAACGGGTGGTATAGCCTATGCTCCAAAATGTGTGCTTCTACACCTGCATTTCTTGCTGTTTGGGGTTTTAGGCTGGGTTTCTGTACAGCACTTTGATATATCAGCTGATGTAAGAAGGGCTATATAAATACATTTGATTTGATTTGATGTGGTTTGACAAGAAAACAGAAATTTTTCCAAGGCAGAGATAAGTGGCCAACACCGAGATGCAGACAGCAGTGAACACATGAATTCTGGCCTAATGACAATCGCCAAAACTCATTACAGTTTTTGGTGTTTGTGTAACA
Organism: Salmo salar; assembly: GCF_965601325.2. NCBI lineage: Eukaryota > Metazoa > Chordata > Actinopteri > Salmoniformes > Salmonidae > Salmo > Salmo salar. Next base: position 94,165,978 of record NC_138300.1, on the reverse strand, counting down.
GATGTATCTTTCCATTCACCACTGTTCGGAGACTGAAAATATGTTAAAATTGTCAAAAAGAAACAAAAATAGCTTCTTTGCAAATAACAATTTCTCTAGCAAGAATTGTACTAGAACTGTCTGTCTCAGTGGGGAGGGGAAAATTGAAAACTAGCTGTTATTGGCGGAGAGGTTTGAAACTCTTTCTTTTTGGTCTATCTATTTACCAGGCAGGCCAAAACTACATCCCACCAAAACAGGCTGAAATTTCAAGCAGTCTTTTCAAACAGCTCTTAGGGAGTGTGGGGTGAGGTGAGCAATCAGTCAAGGGAACTACAGTATTATTTCTAACAAAGATATCTACCTATATTTCAGGATGTGGTATATCCCTGGAAATAATAATGTAATGTAAACATTCATTTTAAAACATAGCTTGTCCAAAGAAAGTGATCTCTTGGTACAACCTACTCCATTTTATCATTCTAAGGGACTTTAACACAGACTTAGCACCTAACAAACACTTTGTACTTTTTTTGTTTACACTTAACATAGGCCAGGCCCTGGTGTTACCTTGCATTACACCTGGGAAGAAAACACTTACATTTCCTCAACTTGTCATTGGCTCATCCATTGGCTCCCGAGTGGCGCATGGGTCTAAGGAACTGCATCTCAGTGCTAGAGGCGTCACTACAGACACCTTGGTTTGAACCCAGACTGTATCACAACCGGCTGTGATTGGGAATCCCACTGGGTGGCGCACAATTAGCACAGCGTCATCTGGGTTTGGCCGTCATTGTAAATAAGAATTTGTTCTCAACTGACTTGCCTAGTTAAATAAAGGTTAAATAAAAAAATATATTAAAAAAATTAACTTACAGTGCCTTGCAAAAGTATTCATCCCCCTTGGCGTTTTTCCTATTTTGTTGCATTACAACCTGTAATTTAAAAATATTTTTAATTGGATTTAATGTAATGGACATACACAAAATAGTTTAAAATGGTAAAGTGAAATGGAAGAAATAACTTGTTTCAAATTCTAAAATATAAAAAACGGAAAAGTGGTGCATGCAAATGTATTCACCCCTTTGCTATGAAGCCCCTAAACAAGATATGGTGCAACCAATTACTTTCAGAAGTCACATAATTAGTTAAATAAAGTCCACCTGTGTGCAATATAAGTGTCACATGACAGTATATATACACACCTGTTCTGAAAGGCCCCAGAGTCTGCAACACCACTAAGCAAGGGGCGCCACCAAGCAAGCGGCACCATGAAGACCAAGGAGCTCTCCAAACAGGTCAGGGACAAAGTTGTGGAGAAGTAGAGATCAGGGTTGGGTTATAAAAAAATATCTGAAACTTCTGAAAATCCCACGGAACACCATTAAATCCATTATTAAAAAATGGAAAGAATATGGCACCACAACAAACCTGCCAAGAGAGGGCCGCCCACCAAAAATCACGGATCAGGCAAGGAGGGAATTAATCAGAGAGGCAACAAAGAAACCAAAGATAACCCTGAAGGAGCTGCAAAGCTCCACAGCGGAGATTGGGGTATCTGTCAATAGGACCACTTTAAGCCATACACTCCACAGAGCTGGGCTTTATGGAAGAGTGGCCAGAAAAAAAGCCATTGCTTAAAGAAAAAAATAAGCAAACACATTTGGTGTTCGCCAAAAGACATGTGGGAGACTCCCCAAACATATGGAAGAAGGTACTCTGGTCAGATGAGACTAAAATGTAGCTTTTTGGCAATCAAGGAAAACACTATTTCTGGTGCAAACCCAACACCTCTCATCACCCAGAGAATACCATCCCCACAGTGAAGCATGGTGGTGGCAGCATCATGCTGTGGGGATGTTTTTCATCGGCAGGGACTGGGAAACTGGTCAGAATTGGAGGAATGATGGATGGCACTAAATACAGGGAAATTCTTGAGGGGAAACCTCAAGAATCTTTCAGAGATTCCAGCAGGACAATGACCCTAAGCATACTGCTAAAGCAACACTCGAATGGTTTAAGGGGATTCATTTAAATGTCTTGGAATGGCTTAGTCAAAGCCCAGACCTCAATCCAATTGAGAATCTGTGGTATGACTTAAAGATTGTTGTACACCAGCGGAACCCATCCAACTTGAAGGAGCTGGAGCAATTTTGCCTTGAAGAATGGGCAAAAATCACAGTGGCTAGATGTGCCAAGCTTATAGAGACATACCCCAAGAGACTTGCAGCTGTAATTGCTGCAAAATGTGGCTCTACAAAGTATTGACTTTGGGGGGGATGAATAGTTATGCACACTCAAGTTTTATGTTTGTTTCACGATAAAAAATATTTTGCATCTTCAAAGTGGTAGGCATGTTGTGTAAATCAAATGATACGAACACCCCAAAAATCCATTATAATTCTAGGTTGTAAGGCAACAAAATAGGAAAAATGCCAAGGGGGTGAATACTTTCGCAAGCCACTGTACCCCATGGCCATTGGCTCAACTTACACCAAGCCAAACATTTGGATTATATTAGCCCACACAGCTACAAGGACACACTTTCATGCTGTGTTTAGAGAACCCAAATTATGTATAGAACAATCTTAAAAAGATCTACTTTGATTTAGATACAAGCATCATGAAACACAAATATCTTAAATCCCTTAACACAATAAATGAATTTGACTTGGTCAAAATGTTATTCGCTTACAACTTTTTCCATAAGGTTTCTTAGACTCCAAGAAAGGATAACCTCTTCTTAAATATTGGGTCCAATTATTATTATTATTACTTTTTTCATGAATTGTGTGTATAGTTTCCTAGAAACAATGGGTTGTTCAACTTACCCCACTCTCCCATAAACTAAAAGGGCATTATCATAATTTTCACAGTATTATTCCAAACTCATAGTGTAGCCATATACACTGAGTATACAAAACACTAACCCTTGTGTTGTGTTCAGGTCTGTGGGACCCAGTTTCAATGTTTACTAAAAGAAAAATGATACAATGAATAATTTTTTCAACCTGAGACTCATTGGCCTCAATGAAAACACATTTTCATTGAGTGCACATTGTGCACCACCCTACACATTTGTATTGCATATGTGGTGTTCAAGTCCACTGGACCCAAGGGTAATAAAAGTGTGGGAAATTGTGTGTGTAGGTGAAAACAAGTACAAATTAAACAAAAAGGTTTGCTGTGTACCTACACTCTGTCTTCCTCCTCCTTGGGCCTGCTGATTCAACATAGCACCAATAACCGGTCTGTCTCTCTGCCTGTCTCCCGCTTTTCTCGCACTCTTTACCCTTTGTAGTGTGTGAAACTACACAATGTCTTGCGGGAACCTGCACAATGTTATTACGATACATTATTTCAATACATTATTTTGATACATTGTAAAAAATGCTGGATTATCCTACACTCTACCCCAGCCAGGTGCAAATTGGGGGAAGGACACAACAAATAAATAGCTTTGCATGTGTGGCTCCTTATCACAATTAATCAGTAAGGCAAAAATAATCTCTGCTCAGAGGGCCTTAGAAATAATTTTTGCAGAGAGGGAAGCTAGTCTGGAAGGAGTGTGGAAGGAGTGTCTTCCACTTCCAATTTTCCGAATATGAGGATCATGTCTCTGTCAATTCGGAGTCTGACAGTGAGTTGGAAGAAGAGGATGAGATTGAACCTCAGCCAGCCTCAGGACCAGCCCGTCAGCAACCAGCTCAACAGCAGTCTGCAAGAGGAGAAAATATGGATGTCAAAAAATTGTGAAATTGAATGGTGGCTGGCTGAGGTTGAATGGTGAAAATTGAATGGTGAAATTGCGGTTACTCGTGTGCAGGACACAAAGTCTTCTTTTGAACTGTCCATCCCAGAGACCATCCAGAAAATCATTCTGGACTGGACTAATTTGGAGGGAAGGCATGTTTTTGGAGAGAGATGGAAGGAGATGGACCAAACTCTGGTGTTTTCAGATCCATTGGGGAATCGACAGAATCCCTGTGGGATGCAGGAACTGGCAGAGAACTTTCCGTGCAACAATGTCTCTGGAAAACTTCCACATAATTTCCAGGATTATCCATAGAGAGACAAGCTAGCTGCAATCAGGTCAGTGTAGGACAAGTGGGTTGCAGCTAGCTTCCCCTGTTTTACAACCCTGGGCCCAACGTTACTGTTGATGAGCAGCTTCTGCCATTTAGAGGCCTCTGCACCTTCAGGCAGATTATACCGTCTAAAATATGAAATCCAGATCTGGGCTGCCTGTGATGCTGCTTCATCATGTAGGTGGAACTTGCAAGTGTATACGGGGAAGCCAGATGGAGGAGACCCTGAGAAGAACCAAGGGATGCGGGTTGTCCTCGACGTGACACAGGGACTCCATGTCCACAACATCACATGCAATAACTTTTTTACTTTGCACAAACTGGGACAGGTGCTCCTCAAGAGGAAGCTGACGATGGTAAGAACAGTACGAAAAAACAAGCCATAGCTCCCAACTCAGCTGTTGAATACACGGAACAGGTCTATAAATTCCTCAGAGTTTGTGTTCACTGCCTACACATACCTAGTATCCTATGTGCCAAAGAAAGGCAAAAATATGGTACTCATGAGTATGCTGTATAGGGATGGGAGAATCTGTGGCCAGGAACATCAAAAACTAGAAATCATAATGGATTACAATGCCACAAAAGGAGGGGTGGACAATTTAGACAAGCTGGTGACTGACTACAGCTGCAAAAGAAGAACCCTACGCTGGTCACTTGTGATATTCTTCAACATCTTGGACATCTCGGCGTACAACGCGTTTGTCATCTGGATGGCGTTGAACCCAGATTGGGACAGAGAGAAGCTCCAGAGGAGACGGCTCTTGCTCGAGGAGCTGGGCAAGGCATTGGTAAGACCTCAAATCCAGAGGAGGCAACATATCCCAAGGATCCCAGCTTCTGCAGCCATCATGAGGAGGATTCAGGAGGATACTAGTGCCCCATCCGCCCGACCTACAGAACCAACAACTCCAATACCGTAAGTGTGAGTGATGTTGTTGCATGTGCGTGTCCGACTCTCCTACCTTGGCCTGCTATCTGTGAGTGAGTGAGTGAGTGAGTGAGTGAGTGAGTGAGTGAGTGAGTGAGTGAGATGTTAGTAAAATTGTGTTTTCATCATTCTAGATTGCAGCTGGTAGCAACAAGAAGAAGTGTTGTGATGTGTGTGGACCCAAGAAGGACAGGAAGACACAGTACACATGCATCAAGTGCAAGAAATACATTTGGAACACACACACACACACACACACACACACACACACACACACACACACACACACACACACACACACACACGTAAACCTCTGTCCCTCATGTGGTGTGTAGACCGGCCTTAATTTGTGTTCAATGGGGCGCATTTATCGTTTCCATAAAATACAGTATTTAAATTTGTCCTTCCAATTTGTTCACTTCAATGCAATAAACATCAATATTGATGAAAACCTTGTTTTATTTATATTTGTTCAAGATAAACATGATTTATTCCACCCATTTCTTGATTATAATTGAATTTTTAATTGCGTTTTTATTGATAATGTGATCTAGCAGAGGTAAATGGCAAATATTAACCATGTATGCTGTCTATATTGCTTGTAATTGATATGTCAACATCTAAGTTTTAAGTATTTTTACGTTAATTGTTATGGCTGTATTGTTTTAAAAACCCAATAATGTTGTGGGTCCCTCAGACCGGTGAACATTGGGTGAATAACAAAAACATGAACACCACACAAGGTTTAAGAACACCTGCTCTTTCCATGACATAGACTGACCAGGTGAATCCAGGTGAAAGCTATGATCCCTTATTGATGTCACTTGTTAAATCCACTTCAAATCAGTGTAGATGAAGGGGAGGAGACAGGTTAAAGAAGGATTTTTAAACCTTGAGACAATTGAGATTGTGTATATGTGTGCCATTCAGAGGGTGAATGGGCAAGACAAAAGATTGGATTGCCTTTGAACGGGGTATGGTAGTAGGTGTCAAGTGCACCGGTTTGTGTCAAGAACTGCAACGCTGCTGAGTTTTCACACTCAATAGTTTCCTGTGTCTATCAAGAATGGTATACCACCCAAAGAACATCCATTCAACTTGACACAACTGTGGGAAGTATTGGAGTCAACATGGGCCAGCAATTTGCATACCACCCCAACAGATCCACAGATGACACAATCTCTATTGCACTCAAACACTGCCCTTTCCCACCTGGACAAAAGGAACACCTATGTGAGAATGTTGTTTATTGACTACAGCTCAGCGTTCAACACCATAGAGCCTTTAAAGCTCAGCACTAAGCTAAGGACCCTGGGACTAAACACCTCCCTCTGCATCTGGATCCTGGACTTCCTGACGGGCCACCCCAGGTGGAAAGGGTAGACAACAACACATCTTCCCGCTTCATGTTCCTTGGTGTCCACATCACCAACAAGCTATAATGGTGCAAAAACACCAAGACAGTCGTGAAGAGGGCACGACAACGCCTATTCACACACAGGAGACTGAAAAGATTTGGCATGGGTCCTCAGATCCTCAAAATATTATACAGCTGCAGCATTGAGAGCATCCTGACTGGCTGCATCATTGCCTGGTATGGCAACTGCTCGGCCTCTGACCGCAAGGCGCTACAGAGGGTAGTGCGTACAGCCCAGTACATCAGTGGGGCCAAGCTTCCTGCCATCCAGGACCTCTATACCAGGCGGTGTCAGAGGAAGGCCCTGAAATTTGCCAAAGACTCCAGCCACCCTAGTCATAGACTTTTCTCTCTGCTACCGCACGGCAGGCGGTACTGGAGCACCAAATCTAGGTCTAAAAGGCTTTTGAACAGCCTCTACCCCCAAGCCATAAGACTGCTGAACAGCTAAGCAAATGGCTATTTGCATTGACCCCCCCCCCCTTTTTTTTTTACACTCCTGCTACTCGCTGTTTATTATCTATGCAAAGTCCCTTTACCCCTACCTACATGTACATATTACCTCAATTACCTCGATTACCCCCTGTATATACAGTTGAAGTCGGAAGTTTACATATACCTTAGCCAAATACATTTAAACTCAGTATTTTCACAATTCCTGACATTTAATCCTAGTAAAAATCCCTGTCTTAGGTCAGTTAGGATCACCACTTTATTTTAAGAATGTGAAATGTCAGAACAATAGTAGAGAGAATGATTTATTTCAGCTTTTATTTCTTTCATCACATTCCCATCACATTCACATACTCTCAATTAGTATTTGGTAGCATTGCCTTTAAATTGTTTAACTTGGGTCAAACGTTTCGTGTAGCCTTCCACAAGCTTCCCACAATAAGTTGGGTGAATGTTTGCCCATTCCTCCTGACAGAGCTGGTGTAACTGAGTCAGGTTTGTAGCCCTTCTTGCTTGCACACGCTTTTTCAGTTCTGCCCACAGATTTTCTATAGGATTGAGGTCCGGTCTTGTGATGGCCACTCCAATACCTTGACTTTGTTGTCCTTAAGCCATTTTGCCACAACTTTGGAAGTATGCTTGGGGTCATTGTTCATTTGGAAGACCCATTTGCGACCAAGCTTTAACTTCCTGACTGATGTCTTGAGATGTTGCTTCAATATATCCACATAATTTTCTTTCCTCATGATGCCATCTATTTTATGAAGTGCACCAGTCCCTCCTGCTATAAAGCACCCCCACATTTCATGATGCTTGCAAGACTCCCCCTTTTCCCTCCAAACATAACTATGGTCATTATGGCCAAACAGTTCTATTTTTGTTTCATCAGACCAGAGGACATTTCTCCAAAAAGTAACATTTTTGTCGTCATGTGCAGTTGCAAACCGTAGTCTGGCTTTTTTATGGCGGTTTTGGAGCAGTGGTTTCTTCCTTGCTGAGCAGACTTTCAGGTTATGATGACGTAGGACTCGTTTTACTATGTAGATATAGATACTTTTGTACCTGTTTCCTCCAGCATCTTCACAAGGTCCTTTGCTGTTGTTCTGGGATTGATTTGCACTTTTCGCACCAAGGTACGTTCATCTCTAGGAGACAGAACTCGTCTCCTTCCTGAGCGGTATGACGGCTGCGTGGTCCCATGGTTTTTATACTTGCGTACTATTGTTTGTACAGATAAACGTGGTACCTCCAGGCATTTGGAAATTGTTCCCAAGGATGAACCAGACTTGTGGAGGTCCACAATTGTTTTCTGAGGTCTTGGCTGATTTATTTTGATTTTCCCATGATGTCAAGCAAAGAGGCAATGAGTTTAAAGGAAGGCCTTGAAATACATCCACAGGTACACCTCCAATTGACTCAAATGATGTCAATTAGCCTATCAGAAGCTTCTAAAGCCATGACATCATTTTCTGGAATTTTCCAAGCTGTTTAAAGGCACAGTCAACTTAGTGTATGTAAACTTCTGACCCACTGGAATTGTGATGCAGTGAATTATAAGTGAAATAATCTGTCTATAAACAATTGTTGGAAAAATGACTTGTGTCATGCACAAAGTAGATGTTCTAACCGTTCTACACCTGTTGTATTCGTCGCATGTGATAAATAACATTTGATTTGATCGCTGTGGAACGCTTTCTCAAGCATTTCACTACATCCGCAATAATATCTGCTAAATATGTGTTTGTGACCAATAACATTTTATTTTATTTGATACCTTGTAGAGTTCATGCCCGACGAATTGAGGCTGTTCTGAGGGCAAAAGGGTGTGCAACTCAGTACTAGGAAGGTGTTCCTAATGTTTGGTATACACAGTGTATATAAAATACAGGACCATCACATTTTTGACTGCACTAGGCCTTTAACATTGGATTTTTATAACTGTGGCAAACAAACATACAGATGTCCTTAGTACATCAAATACCCAGTCTCTCCTCCGTTCAGTTCCTTTGTAAGTATATAATTCGCCATGAAACCTAGAAAAACTGGGGCTCCCAGTACATATACATGACAATAGTCCAGGTGTGAGAGGCTGTGTGGCCTGTTTCCCCTAGATGGTGGAAGTGCTGTGCTGGTGGAGGGGGAGGAGGTGCAGGACTACCGGGTGAAGTGTCTCAACAACCTGGCAGCGGCTCAGCTGAAACTGGAGCAGTACGACGACGCACTACACACCAGCCGGGATGTTTTGTCCCTGGACCCACAAAATGTCAAAGCCCTCTTCAGGACAGGAAAGGTGAGGGACACACTAACATCACATTACCTCACCTTCAATCCACTGTCATTAGTCTACAGTGCCTGGGTGCATGAATAAATCTATTACATAACACTATTCAGATATTTTAGATGAGTGTAAATATTTACTGCAAATCAACATGTACTACTGAAACATGTACAGTATACTACTGAAGGATGATGTTGATTTAGCTGTTCAGAGATACTGCAATTTGTTTGCAGCTTCTGTCAGACAAGAGCGAGTACGGGGAGGCAATGGAGATACTGAAGAAGGCTCTGAAACTGGAGCCGTCCACCAAGGTGAGATAGACAGACTATCTAAATGAGCACATCTCTAGGTTCTCACCACCTCCACCTCTCCCTAGCCTCTAGCCTGCTAGTGAAATCCAACCACCCATAAACAGATCAAGGATCCATGTCCACTACAGGTCTGTGAAATTATTTCCCAATCAAAAAGACACTGTCTCAGCTGACACTAGGCAAGAGATGTAATGTATCATTTTATTTCTATCACAATACTCAACAAGTTCTTAAATCATGTCTGGAGTAGTGTGTGACTCACAGTTCACCCTTAGTTAACAGCGTTATTGGGCTGTAGTATGTACTATAGCCCAATACTGCCAAAGTCAAAGTAATGCCAAAAATGAAGCCGTTGGGCATCGGTTTGTGTTGTATTTTACAGCACTTAAAGGAGTGGACTTCAATTGGAAACTACATTCCCAGTTGTCACTCTACTTTGTCACACAGCATGTTTACTATGACAAACGCTGAGAAACTGAGAATATGAAGACCCAGTCATGGAAAATTCCCCAAAACGTATAATGGGTGTGTGCTTCAAAAACAATTACGGTAGATTTCGCCTCTGTATTGGTTTAGACTAGAACATGTGGAATGAAATGTTTTTCCATGACCAGAAAAAACTGCAGACGAAAACTCACCTCAGATTTTGCGCATGGGCACAATATAGTTTAGCAAAGAAAAGTCAACCAAAGGTATTAGAGCCCAGACACTTTGAAAATATCATTGTGTAGTGTTAGTTCTATAGCCACAGTGAAGACCTGTTCTGTCTTGCTCCTATTGCTGTCTGCAAAATTCTCTACTTAGCCACAAAGATTAGAGCTGTCCGGAAACACTGACGTCACACTAATAAAGCAAATCAGGCAATGAGGGCCTACAGTTAGTTAATAATATCATTATGCCCCCCCAAAAAACTCCAAGTGTTACTTTTTTGTATATAGAAATGTTTGCCCTTGTCAGTATAATTCTGTGGCCATCGCCCTATTTGGCTTGACCTGAAGTGTGTACTGGTGGTGGTGAGACACTTGTCTAGACAAAACTAAACTATCTGCTGCCTTGGTAATTACCCCCTTGCCTTGATGGCGGATAAAACAATCTTTACCCCCAGAGACCTCATTTAGCTGAGTAGGTAAGGAATTGAAAAGCAGAAACATTCTGAATCCAAATGACATAAAAGCCTTTTTGCACTATCGACACTGCCTACCAAAAATATTCCATATATTCCAATTCATCTTGGTACGAAAGAACATCAATCTTTTGTTTGACCAGTGCTTTGTCATCAAATCTCATTATTAACTTAAGTCCTATAAAAAAAATCTAACCATTAGTGTAATTTCAGTATCACTAGAATGAACAATGACGATTAGGCCTACTAGATCCTTCTAAATACAAAGATATGTGAAACTAAGTACACTACAAAACAACTTTGAGCCATTGCTAACGTTTCAGGAAATCATTTTCTGTACCACACAGACAATTCTTTGGCTATCCGCAAATAAGACATTTTATTGAATCTAAGATGGTGTTCCCCCCAGAACCCAATATGAACCCCAGTTGACAATCTCTTGTAGAAAGCTGAAAGACCTAAGCACTTGTAACGTCTTGTCTGTGGTGTGGCGGAAAGAAGCGCAGGAAGCAGCGAACACTGTGTGGTAATTTTAATGGAACCACCCGTACAAAATAAAAGGTCTCCCAACAACAGGGAAAAATACAATGGACAAGCACAGTCAACAAACGCAGTTGACACACAGAAAAACAATCCCGCACAATAGGGTGCGGGCCAGCTGAACTAAATAGCCCTCTTAATTACCTAACTCAGGGCAGGTGAGAAAACATAAAAAAAGGGAGCGGCACATACATGCGCCCCACGGGCACCTGCGCAGGCGCAGGATCCAACACCAGTGCCCGCTCGATGTCCGCGTCCACCTCCCACACCACTGGTGCCACCAGCCTAGACGCTGGAATGATGGGAGTTGGATCGATGGGGCGGTCATCCGTGTCATACAGACGGGACAGCTCGTCGGCTTTAGTATTAAGGGAACCCGGTCTATATGAGATGGTAAACCTAAACCGGGCGAAGAACATGGCCCACCTTGCCTGACGTGGATTCAGTCTCCTCGCTGCCCGGATGTACTCCAGGTTTCGGTGGTCGGTCCAGATGAGAAAGGGGTGCTTAGCCCCCTCAAGCCAGTGTCGCCACACCCTCAAGGCTTTGACTACCGCTAGCAACTCCCTGTCCCCCACATCGTAGTTACGCTCCGCCGAACTGAGCTTCCCTGAGAAGAAAGCGCAGGGGCGGAGTTTCGGTGGCGCACCCGAGCGCTGTGATAGCACGGCACCCACCCCAGCCTCGGATGCGTCCACCTCTACTACGAACGCTAAAGACGGGTCCGGGTGCGCCAACACGGGCGCGTCGGTGAACAGGGTCTTCAACTTCTTGAAGGCTCCGTCCGCCTCCGTCGACCATCTCAAACGCGCCGGCCCCCCCTTCAGCAGTGAGGTAATGGGAGCCGCTACCTGGCCAAACCCCCGGATAAACCTCCGGTAGTAGTTGGCAAAGCCCAAGAACCGCTGCACTTCCTTCACCGTGGTTGGAGTCGGCCAATTACGCACGGCCTTAACGCGGTCACACTCCATCACCACCCCCGTGGTGGAAATGCGATAACCCAGAAAGGAGACGGCTCGTTTGAAAAACTCACACTTCTCAGCCTTAACGTATAGGTCATGCTCCAGCAGTCTACCAAGCACCCTGCGCACCAGGGACACATGCGCGGAGCGGGTGGCGGAATATATCAGAATGTCATCGATATAGACAATCACGCCCTGCCCGTGCAGGTCCCTGAGAATCTCGTCAACAAAGGATTGAAAGACGGCTGGAGCATTTTTCAACCCATACGGCATGACGAGGTACTCATAATGGCCTGATGTGGTACTAAAGGCGGTTTTCCACTCATCTCCCTTCTTGATACGCACCAGGTTATACGCGCTCCTGAGATCCAATTTTGTGAAGAACTGTGCTCCGTGAAATGATTCCACCGCCGTAGCGATAAGAGGTAGTGGGTAACTAAACCCCACCGTGATCGCGTTTAGACCTCTATAATCAATGCACGGACGCAGACCTCCCTCCTTTTTCTTCACAAAAAAGAAACTCGAGGAAGCGGGTGAGATGGAGGGCCGAATGTACCCCTGTCCCAAGGATTCCGTGACGTATGTCTCCATAGCCGCCGTCTCCTCTTGTGACAAGGGGTACACGTGACTCCTGGGAAGCGCAGCGTTAACCTGGAGATCTATCGCACAATCCCCTTGTCGATGAGGTGGTAATTTAGTCGCTCTCTTTTTACAAAAAGCGATCGCCAAATCGGCGTATTCAGGGGGAATGCGCACGGTGGACACCTGGTCTGGACTCTCCACCGACGTGGCACCTATGGAAACTCCTAGACATTTCCCTGAACACTCCTCCAACCACCCCTGGAGAACCCCCTGTTTCCATGAAATGAGGGGATTGTGACCAGCCAGCCAGGGGACCCCCAGCACCACTGGAAACGCAGGTGAATCAATAAGGAAAAAGTTAATGCTTTCCCTATGATTCCCCAGCGTTACCATGTCCAGCGGCACCGTAGACTCCCTGACTAGCCCTGACCCTAATGGTCGGCTATCTAAGGAGTGCACGGGGAAGGGGGAATCTATCGGCACCCGTGGAATGCCCAGCTTAATGGCAAGTCCACGGTCCATAAAGTTCCCAGCTGCGCCTGAATCGACTAGCGCCCTATGCTGGGAAGAGGGAAAAAATTTAGAAAATGAAACAGGCAAAAACACATGACCAACAGGGGGTTCTGGGCGAATCTGGTGCTGACTCACCTGAGGTGACCGAGAAGTGTTCTGCCTGCCTTCTCGACTCCCAGACTGGCTCCTCCAGCACCGGTCGGCCGTGTGTCCTCTCCGACCACAGCTGGTGCAGGAGGAGCCACCTCCTCCGGTGCCCCTTGGCACGGCCCCCCCTACCTCCATAGGGGTAGGGGCGGGGGTGCACGGGGGTGGAACGGGCAGGACCCTCTCCGAACGCCCGCGGGCAGCCAGCAAATTGTCCAACCGTATGGACATGTCAATGAGTTCGTCCAGGGATAGATTGGTGTCCCTACAGGCCAGCTCCCTGCGGACGTCCGCCCGGAGACTACACCGGTAGTGGTCTATGAGGGCCCTGTCATTCCACCCCGCTCCAGCAGCCAAGGTCCTAAACTCCAGCGCGAAGTCTTGAGCGCTCCTCGTCTCCTGCCTGAGGTGGAACAGCCGTTCACCCGCCGCTTTACCTTCGGGGGGGTGGTCGAAAACAGCCCGAAAGCGGCGGGTGAACTCTGGGTAGTGGTCCCTCGCCGAGTCTGGAGCGTTCCAGACCGCATTAGCCCACTCCAGAGCTCGGCCCGTCAGGCAGGAAACGAGGGCACTTACGCTCTCCTCTCCTGTAGGAGCAGGTCTGACGGTGGCCAGGTACAACTCTAGCTGGAGAAGAAACCCCTTGCACCCAGCCGCCGTCCCATCGTACTCCCTCGGGAGTGCCAGGCGAAGCGCGCCAGAGCCAGACGTCGTAGGAGGAGGAGATGGTTGTATCGGGGGGGGGGTGTAGGTGGAGAGAGGATACCACTCCTCTCCCATCGTTCCATCCTCTCCATCATCTGGTCCATGGCGGATCCGATGCGATGCAGGACCGATGTATTGTGCTGGACACGTTCCTCCATTGAGGGTAGTGGAGTGCCCGCTGCTCCCGCTGATTCCATGCTCCTTCTGGTGGTGCGGGATTCTGTAACGTCTTGTCTGTGGTGTGGCGGAAAGAAGCGCAGGAAGCAGCGAACACTGTGTGGTAATTTTAATGGAACCACCCGTACAAAATAAAAGGTCTCCCAACAACAGGGAAAAATACAATGGACAAGCACAGTCAACAAACGCAGTTGACATACAGAAAAACAATCCCGCACAATAGGGTGCGGGCCAGCTGAACTAAATAGCCCTCTTAATTACCTAACTCAGGGCAGGTGAGAAAACATAAAAAAAGGGAAAAACAAAAAAGGGAATCGGTGGTAGCTAATAGGCCGGTGACGACGACCGCCGAGCGCCACCCGAGCAGGAGGGGGCGCCACCGTCGGTAGGAATCGTGACAGCACTATATTTCCTACTTTTATGCTGCTATACACACAAATGTTGCAAGTAGCTCGAGTGCCCTGATTAGGGTATGAGAAAACGGAGCTGGGAAGAGGCTCAGAAATCCAAAACTGTACAAAGGCTATGCTCAAGGCAAGCCGACTGTTCACCTGCAACAAGGTGCAAGAGATGCAATACACAAATATGCAAAGGGTTCATAGGACTCCCATTATATGTAATAAAATGAATGCATAATTCTCAGATACCTGTTGTAAGTGTAAGCAGGAAAATGACACCCATGGCCACATGGGAAGATTTCTAGGAAAATCGAGAAACGGAGCTGGATGGCATGTTCAGATGTCCTATAAGAATGGACTCATGGCTATTTGTACTGGGTGTCGTCGGAAACAGGTCCTCACTTACCTTAGCACAGCTCAATGTCCTTAACTCTTTATGACCCACAAATGCATTCTCCCACAAATCAGTGGTACTGTGAAATCTTTAAAGTGCTGCCACTGGAGAAAATGTGTGCTATATTTAGGAACAAGGAATGAGACCCTATACAGTGGGGGGAAAAAGTATTTGATCCCCTGCTGATTTTGTACGTTTGCACACTTACAAAGAAATTATCAGTCTATAATTTTAATAGTAGGTTTATTTGAACAGTGAGAGACAGAATAACAACAAAAAAATCCAGAAAAACGCATGTCAAAAATGTTATAAAATGATTCGCATTTTAATGAGGGAAATAAGTATTTGACCCCTCTGCAATACATTACTTAGTATTTGGTGGCAAAACCCTTGTTGGCAATCACAGAGGTCAGACGTTTCTCGTAGTTGGCCACCAGGTTTGCACACATCTCAGGAGGGATTTTGTCCCACTCCTCTTTGCAGATCTTCTCCAAGTCATTAAGGTTTCGAGGCTGACGTTTGGCAACTCGAACCTTCAGCTCCCTCCACAGATTTTCTATGGGATTAAGGTCTGGAGACTGGCTAGGCCACTCCAGGACCTTAATGTGCTTCTTCTTGAGCCACTCCTTTGTTGCCTTGGCCGTGTGTTTTGGGTCATTGTCATGCTGGAATACCCATCCACGACCCATTTTCAATGCCCTGGCTGAGGGAAGGAGGTTCTCACCCAAGATTTGACGGTACATGGCCCCGTCCATTGTCCCTTTGATGCAGTGAAGTTGTCCTGTCCCCTTAGCAGAAAAACACCCCCAAAGCATAATGTTTCCACCTCCATGTTTGACGGTGGAGATGGTGTTCTTGGGGTCATAGGCAGCATTCCTCCTCCTCCAAACACGGCGAGTTGAGTTGATGTCAAAGAGCTCCATTTTGGTCTCATCTGACCACAACACTTTCACCAGTTGTCCTCTGAGTCATTCAGATGTTCATTGGCAAACTTCAGACGGGCATGTATATGTATTCTTGACCAAGGGGACCTTGCGGGCGCTGCAGGATTTCAGTCCTTCACGGCATAGTGGGTTACCAATTGTTTTCTTGGTGACTATGGTCCCAGCTGCCTTGAGATCATTGACAGTTCTAGGCTGATTCCTCACCGTTCTCATGATCATTGCAACTCCACGAGGTGAGATCTTGCATGGAGCCCCAGGCCGAGGGATATTGACAGTTCTTTTGTGTTTCTTCCATTTGCGAATAATCGCACCAAATGTTGTCACCTTCTCACCAAGCTGCTTGGCGATGGTCTTGTAGCCCATTCCAGCCTTGTGTAGGTCTACAATCTTGTCCCTGACATCCTTGGAGAGCTCTTTGGTCTTGGCCATGGTGGTGAGTTTGGAATCTGATTGATTGATTGCTTCTGTGGACAGGTGTCTTTTTTACAGGTAACAAGCTGTGGTTAGGAGCACTCCTTTTAAGAGTGTGCTCCTAATCTCAGCTCGTTACCTGTATAAAAGACACCTGGGAGCCAGAAATCTTTCTGATTGAGAGAGGGTCAAATACTTATTTCCCTCATTAAAATGCAAATCAATTTATAACATTTCTGACATGCGTTTTTCTGGATATTTTTGTTGTTATTCTGTCTCTCACTGTTCAAATAAACCTACCATTAAAATTATAGACTGATCCTTTCTTTGTCAGTGGGCAAAGTAACAAAATCAGCAGGGGATCAAATACTTTTCCCCCCCACTGTATAATATGTGACCCTTTTAACTATCTCTTCACCCTAATCTCGCAGATACCCTGAGAAGTGTTAATATAAAAAAAATGCTCTGAGTCTATCTATGGGTCTTCTGTTGATACAAATGAACTCTGGCCACTTGACTCTTCTATAGTATTATTGTTCTTCTATACTCCGTTAGGGGTATTTTGCATTTTAGTAGACGCTCTTATCCAGAGCGACTTACAGTAGTGAATGCATACATTTCATTTTCCGTACTGGTCCCCCGTGGGAATCAAACCCACAACCCTGGCGTTGCAAACACCATGCTCTACCAACTGAGCCACACGGGACCTGTTGTATTTGATATACTACAGCCACACACAACAGTCAAATGAATAAAGGCATGTAATGAAAGCTGATTCCAGGTTGAATGAAAATAAAGATTGTTAAGGGTAATGGAAGATTGTAAGAGAGCAGAAAGTGAATGTTTAAATCTTGTTTTTTGTGTGCTTTTGTTTTTGTTTACTGTCACTGTTTTTTTGTGTTAGTTGGTCATGCTATGTTTTATGTTACCTTATATCTACATATATACAATCTGTTTATGATGTTGACCTGAAACAAGGAAAATGAAATAATAAAAATATGTATCTAAAAGACAACTTTGGTGAGGAGGGCTTAACAAGAAACTGCCATATATTTGTTGTATAATATTGGTTGACAATTATATTTTATGCTAGAAAGATAAACAAAATGTGAGTGTCAAGAATGTTAACATTATGAGATCTAATTCAAACTGATCAAGTCCAACTATGGCTTGAGCCTGACATTGTTGGATTTAATATGATCTATGCTACCATCTACTGGTCAAGTCCTATACTACAACGTCATTCTCAATGACAATCCACCTAGCATAGTTCACTGCTAAAATACTCAATTGTATTGTATAAGATTGTCCTTTATGAGTACACACCTGACACCCCATCATTAATTTTGTTTCACAGTGAGGTTAAAGGTAAGTGACTACAGTCTGTCTCTTTCCCTTCCCAGGCCATCCATGTTGAGCTGTCAAAGCTAGTGAAAAGGCAATCAGGAGGCAAAAACACCCAGAAGTTGCAAGCCAAACCTGCCCAGCTCCTTGGAGACAATATTGCCCCATTTCTGACTCCTAACAAGAAGCCACCTGTAAGCCACTGAGAACTTTCCCTGAGTGAAATGTTTCAGTTGAATTCAGTTCACAAGTAGGAAAAAAACATTTGACTGTTTTTTGACATTGCGTCACTTGGTGTTTCAGGGAAATTCATGGAAGTTCCTGCTTGGTGCTCTGGTGGTGGCCTTGGGCAGTTTAGTGACGTCAGTGGTTCTGACTGCAAGAAACTGACGCCCTCTGCAAAGGAACTGTCCAGCTCATGAATAGTAAACTGACTTGTTTGTGTCTGCTGTGAATAATAAATAAAAAACTGCACTGAACTATGGAAAAACCTGTATCAACATTCACTGACATACTGTAGCAGCACTGACATTTGCACCACAGATTGTGTTTATTTGAGTGTAACAGAGTAATCTAATGGCACTTCTTCCGAAGAATGTATGCAATGTCTTTTTTTTTTAACAAAACAGCTTTGTGATGGAATCCATTTTAGTACAAAACTCAGACTGGAACAGTCACATGGTCAATGTCTTGTATGAATGAGGGGCTTCTGTAATAACAGGATATATGTGTCCCAATAAACTGTATCTATGTCTATGACTGGGGTCATTACTTATGAAGAAGAAATAATGAAGAGTAATTATAGATAAAACGTATCGGTTCTCATCGGCCATTGGACATTACACAACAAGTTGGAAATCACAAAACAATGAGTGGTTTGGAAGGAATCAGTGACAGTGGCTAACCCTGCAAGCATTGCAAAGCAATCACTATCCTGCTATTCAGTGGAGTGCATGTGTGGTCCCAAATCTGGGATTAAGGGGTTAATGATGAACATTCAAAATTGGCCATGCTGTCAATGATGCATGATTTGTGCAGCGCTCAAAACAACGGTTAACTCGGAACTGTGAAGACTTGAACTCACTGAAGTCAAGTTAACTGGGTAATCGGGAATAAATGAGCTCCAACTGGGAAAATACATTTTTAACAGTAAATCTCGGAATTGTAAATCCAGCCTCTTTCTAGAACTATGACCTGAAGATTAATGACGTCATCATGATTCAACCTTGTTTTTTTCCGAGTTCCCATGAATCCAAAGAATGCCAGATTTTGATGACAAAATTTGCCCACGAAGGATCGCCGCACCACGTTCCTGTTCAAGTGAGCACAGCACAACAAGGTGAGTCCAAAAATGTATTGTATGCTACTGCATAAATTATTTAATATGCCAGGGAGATATGTATACTGTAGCTAAGAAAGTTATACTAAGTGTATGTTGTGTAGTAAGATGTTAGTATCCCATGTGCCTCACCTGAATAATTTGGTATATTTATCTCTCTTAATTTCATCTACTGTTCTGACTTGGTGGTGCAAATGTAGCCTATAACCTGTTTTAGAGAAATGTAATCATTGAATATTGTAAGAGCTTTCATTGTCTGCTTAAATGCCCCCTATATTTAACCAACGGTTCTGACTTGGTGTACAGGTAGAACACTGTAAGACCGGCCCATGTTCTGAATTCTGTCGCTGTACGTTTCAAAAGTGCTAAAGAAATAGTTATATTGACTATGTCCATCCTAACTCGCACATTAATGTCTTAATCGAAATTACGGATCGCCTCTTATCCGCTTGTCGTCCCCTTATGCCATAGTTTGTACATCTCAGTTGTCATTAGAAACCACATTTGTTTAAGCAAGTCAGCCATATCAGCTATGTTTTTTTTAAAGGCAGTAAATGAGGCTGAATGAACTGTTTCGCTGCCAGAGAAGGCTCCACTGATAGCCAGGTGTAGTGGTGGTAAGATGTTGGGACTGCTGTTGGGACAGGTCTATGTAGGCCCTAACAGTTTGTGGGCACCATTTGTCACTGTTATAGTGCAATTAATGTATTGTTTAGTGATGTGTTGTGGCTTTGCTGGCATGCATCCCACTTTTGTTTTTTTGCCCCACCAAGATTTACATGGTAAAATCACCACTGCTCTCGACCTGTGTGCACCTACATTATAAACTGTCATTCATGGGCTAGGTTGTAGCAACCTCATGATGGGTATAGGGAAAATTTGAGTATCATGTAGTAGCCTAAACCTATCACTGTTACATTGAACTGGGTGAATGAAATATGAATGACAGTCATCCAATATGCTGTAATAGAAATAAGGCCATGCTCATTAAAAAAAATGGTCCTCACTAATCTTAAATGGCACTGACCGCCACTGCTGTAGCTATAAATTCTACACTGAAATTACACTGACAGCCAAGCGCACCTCGCAAAGTGGCCAATCAGAAACGAGGGTTTAGCAGTGCTGTGAACTGACCAATCAGTAGCAGACTATTCTGACAGTAGTATTCATTTTCAATAACGCAATTCAGCTGCTAAGACTGGTTTTTGAGCTACTCTTGCAGCGAGACAGTGTATGGTGGTTGGAAGAGCGGGCTTGTTTGAAATGGAAAAGCGTTGCGGTAGCTTTTGATAAAGAAGAACATCAAGACAAAGCAGCTGCTTTAAAAGTGTGATGCGCTGTTGAGTGCTACATCCTGAGGGGTTTGTGCTGATTGTACGGAATTTGTGACAGACGGTTAAATGGCGTCCCTTGAGAAGGCAAGAACAAGATGTATGTCATGAGAAGTGCAGTATTATCATAAGGAGACGTATACGTACTCTGGGAGTGTGGTGCCAGGAATATAACCTCTCACTCAACGTCAACAAAACAAAAGGAGATGATCGTGGACTTCAGGAAACAGCAGAGGGAGCACCCCCCTATCCACATTGACGGGACCGCAGTGGAGAAGGTGGAAAGCTTCAAGTTCCTTGGAGTACACATCACTGACAAACTGGAATGGTCCACCCACACAGGAGGCTGAAGAAATGTATCTTGGCACCTAAAACCCTCAAACTTTTACAGATGCAAAATTAAGAGCATCTTGTCGGACTGTATCGCCACCTGGTACAGCAACTGCACCGCCCACAACTGCAGGGCTCTCCAGACGCATCACCAGAAGCAAACTACCTGCCCTCCAGGACACCTACAGCAGCCGATGTCACAAGAAGGCCAAAAAGACCATCAAGGACAACAATCATCCAAGCCACTGCCTGTTCACCCCGCTATAATCCAGAAGGCGAGGTCAGTACAGGTGCATCAAGGCTGGGACCGAGAGACTGAAAAACAGCTTCTATCGCAAAGCCATCAGACTGTTATAGCCATCACTAGCACATTACAGGCTGCTGCCTATATACATATACTTCAAATAACTGGCCACTTTAGTAAAATGGAACACTAGTCACTTTAAGAATGTTTACATATTTTGCATTACTCATCGCATATGTATATAGTGTATTCTATTCTACGGTATCTTAGTCTATGCCGCTCAGACATTACTCGTCCATATATTTATATATTCTTAATTCCATTCCTTTACTTAGATTTGTGTGTATTGGCTATATGTTGTGAAATTGTTAGATATTACTTGTTAGATATTACTGCACTGTTGGAGCTAGAAACACAAGCATTTTGCTACACCCACAATAACATCTGCTAAACATGTGTATGTGACCAATAAAATTTGATTTCACTTGGAATACGGAGGAGGAATGGAAGGAAAAAGAGAGGCAGAGGAGGTTAAGAGAGATTGAAGAAGAGGGTGAGCTTAAGTCGGTTAAAAATGGCTGGAAAAGGGAGATAGTTTGAGAAAGAAGAATGGTAGAAAGTATAAGCAGAGTGAGCTGAAGACAGGAGGAGAAATGGAAGTGAATGAGGAGAGTATTAAAGGTGGTAGGTGTGGTGAAGTTCTTGGAGCCGAAATTTGCATTGAGGGTCAGGATAAAGATGAGTCCGTGACAGTAGTTTTTGGAAAAAGTGGACCCTTGCCTTTTGGCTGATCCATTTGTGGTTTCAGGGTGGATTAAAACAGAGTTGGGTGCTGTGGAATCGGTGAGGGTAACCAGACGTGGTCTTGTGGTTATTGTTTGTGCTTCTGCTTGTCAGAGGGAGAAGGCGCACCGCGTTAAACTAATGGGGGCAAGAAATGTGAATCGTTTTGCTCTCAAGAAAAGGGCTACTGGGGTAGCAGTAAATGTAAAAGTTGACCAACTGAACGGGAAGATTCCCATAGTTTGTGATGCTTGCTGTTTGGTAGATAGGGTGGCATGAGTGGTGAAACAGAAGAGTCATTGTCTGTTCTTTTGAGTTTTGATGTTGATTCTTTGCCCGACAAAGTGATGTTAGGATATATAAGTTATCATGTACGAGCTTTTGTGCCGAATACATTACCTTGTGACAGGTGTCAAGCTTATGGCCATGTGGCAGCAGTGTGCAGGAGGGAGGTTCCTTGGTGTGAGAAGTTTTGCAGAAGAGCATGAGACAAAGGAATGTGTAGCATTGGGGAAAGTGGTGGTATGTGTTAATTGTAGGGGTGCCCATGGGGCTGGGGATCAGAAATATCCTGTGAGAGAGGCAGGTTGAGGTTTCCATGGTTAGAGTAGTGCAGAAGTTGTCATATGCTAAGGTATTGAAGAAAGTAGAGGAAGATGGGTCAAGAGGGAGGGATCCTGAGAGGAGTGGTGAATAGTAGGTCTGTACCAGTACAGAGGGATAGGGCAACAAGTGATATATGTTTTAGTAAGATTGGATTTTTAGCATTCATAGCAATGGTTATCAACTGTACTGCAGGGATGGAACGTAAGTTGCAGAAAATGTAGTTTGTGGTGGCAGCTGCAGAGTTATTCGGGTGTGCGAGACTTCACATCAGAAAAGTTACATGGTGTGTTAAAAGTGGTGGTGTCCCATCCTTTCAAGTTGTTGACCTGAGGTAGGACTAAATAGATTTAAATAGTGGAGTAGGGTGGTGTTATTTTTTTGTGAGTGTAGTGTTAGATGGTAGGGTATTTGTTCATATATATTTTCCGGTCACAACTTGCAGACTTGTTTACGCTGCTGTGCGTTTTTGTTGCCGATCTTACTTTGATACCTGACGGTTTTTTACTTTTTCATTACCGTATATTTTTACTTTTTCTCTCACTCAACTTTTTTCATTCAACTTTTTCACCCCGGAGGTTTTATCTGGACATGGTTCGTCAGGACTTCAAACAGCCGAAGCTAAGTAACATTAACATGATGCCTTCTAATTGCAGTCGTTGTACTTATAATATACAGGAGAACGATCGCCTTACGGCAAGGATAGCTGTGCTGCAAGCCCAGCTTCAGACGCGATCGTTAGGCAAGGGTAATTTCAGTGTAGGAAAGGATGAAACAGCGTCTGTGCCACCAGTAAGTACAGATAGTAACGTTAGTATAAACCCCCTCGCACGGTCCCCGCAGCCGGACATCTTTCTCATGGCTTCTGGAGGGAAACGCTGTAGGAATGCTCAACCGGTGTCGCTTATTCAGCCGACAGAAACTTTCAACCGGTTCTCCCCATTAAGCGAGTCGGAGTCGGAGGCCGAGACTTCTCTGGTCTCTACTCCTCCCGTTGTGGGGTCTGAGACGCCGACGGCTCCCACCATTAGCTCTGACAAATTGAAAACCCTAGTCATTGGCGACTCCATTACCCGCAGTATTAGACTTAAAACTAATCATCCAGCGATCATACACTGTTTACCAGGGGGCAGGGCTACCGACGTTAAGGCTAATCTAAAGACGGTGCTGGCTAAAGCTAAAACTGGCGAGTGTAGAGAGTATAGAGATATTGTTATCCACGTCGGCACCAACGATGTTAGGATGAAACAGTCAGAGGTCACCAAGCGCAACATAGCTTCAGCATGTAAATCAGCTAGAAAGATGTGTCGGCATCGATTAATTGTCTCTGACCCCCTCCCAGTTAGGGGGAGTGATGAGCTCTACAGCAGAGTCTCACAACTCAATCGCTGGTTGAAAACTGTTTTCTGCCCCTCCCAAAAGATAGAATTTGTAGATAATTGGCCCTCTTTCTGGGACTCACCCACAAACAGGACCAAGCCTGGCCTGTTGAGGAGTGACGGACTCCATCCTAGCTGGAGGGGTGCTCTCATCTTATCTACGAACATAGACAGGGCTCTAACTCCTCTAGCTCCACAATGAAATAGGGTGCAGGCCAGGCAGCAGGCTGTTAGCCAGCCTGCCAGCTTAGTGGAGTCTGCCACTAGCACAGTCAGCGTAGTCAGCTCAGCTTTCCCCATTGAGACCGTGTCTGTGCCTCGATCTAGGTTGGGCAAAATTAAAAATGGCGGTGTTCGCTTTAGCAATCTCACTAGTATAAAGACCTCCTCCATTCCTGCCATTATTGAAAGAGATTGTGATACCTCACATCTCAAAATTGGGTTACTTAATGTTAGATCCCTCACTTCCAAGGCAGTTATAGTCAATGAACTAATCACTGATAATAATCTTGATGTGATTGGCCTGACTGAAACATGGCTTAAGCCTGATGAATTTACTGTGATAAATGAGGCCTCACCCCCAGGTTACATTAGTGACCATACCCCCCGTGCATCCAGCAAAGGCGGAGGTGTTGCTAACATTTACGATAGCAAATTTCAATTTACAAAAAAAAAAACAACAATGACGTTTTCGTCTTTTGAGCTTCTAGTCATGAAATCTATGCAGCCTACTCACTCACTTTTTATAGCTACTGTTTATAGGCCTCCTGGGCCATATGCAGTGTTCCTCACTGAGTTCCCTGAATTCCTATCGGATCTTGTAGTCATAGCAGATAATATTCTAATTTTTGGTGACTTTAACATTCACATGGAAAAGTCCACAGACCCACTCCAAAAGGCTTTCGGAGCCATCATCGACTCAGTGGGTTTTGTCCAACATGTCTCTGGACCTACTCACTGCCACAGTCATACTCTGGACCTAGTTTTGTCCCATGGAATAAATGTTGTGGATCTAAATGTTTTTCCTCATTATCCTGGACTATCGGACCACCATTTTATTACGTTTGCAATTGCAACAAATAATCTGCTCAGACCCCAACCAAGGAGCATTAAAAGTCGTGCTATAAATTCTCAGACAACCCAAAGATTCCTTGATGCCCTTCCAGACTGCCTCTGCCTACCCAAGGACGTCAGAGGACAAAAATCAGTTAACCACCTAACCGAGGAACTCAATTTAACCTTGCGCAATACCCTAGATGCAGTTGCACCCCTAAAAACTAAAAACATCTGTCATAAGAAACTAGCTCCCTGGTATACAGAAAATACACGAGCTCTGAAGCAAACTTCCAGAAAATTGGAACGGAAATGGCACCACACCAAACTGGAAGTCTTCCGACTAGCTTGGAAAGACAGTACCGTGCAGTATCGAAGAGCCCTTACTGCTGCTCGATCATCCTATTTTTCCAACTTAATTGAGGAAAATAAGAACAATCCGAAATTTCTTTTTGATACTGTCGCAAAGCTAACTAAAAAGCAGCCTTCGCAAATGGAGGATGGCTTTCACTTTAGCAGTAATAAATGTATGAACTTCTTTGAGGAAAAGATCATGATCATTAGAAAGCAAATTACAGACTCCTCTTTAAATCTGGGTATTCCTCCAAAGCTCCATTGTCCTGAGTCTGCACAACTCTGCCAGGACCTAGGATCAAGGGAGATACTAAAGTGTTTTAGTACTATATCTCTTGACGCAATGATGAAAATAATCATGGCCTCCAAACCCTCAAGCTGCATACTGGACCCTATTCCAACTAAACTACTGAAAGAGCTGCTTCCTGTGCTTGGCCCTCCTATGTTGAACATAATAAACGGCTCTCTATCCACCGGATGTGTACCAAACTCACTAAAAGTGGCAGTAATAAAGCCTCTCTTGAAAAAGCCGAATCTTGATCCAGAAATTATAAAAAACTATCGGCCTATATCGAATCTTCCATTCCTCTCCAAAATTTTAGAAAAAGCTGTTGCACAGCAACTCACTGCCTTCCTGAAGACAAACAATGTATACGAAACGCTTCAGTCTGGTTTTAGACCCCATCATAGCACTGAGACTGCACTTGTGAAGGTGGTAAATGACCTTTTAATGACGTCAGACCGAGGCTCTGCATCTGTCCTCGTGCTCCTAGATCTTAGTGCCGCTTTTGATACCATCGATCACCACATTCTTTTGGAGAGATTGGAAACCCAAATTGGTCTACATGGACAAGTTCTGGCCTGGTTTAGATCTTATCTGTCGGAAAGATATCAGTTTGTCTCTGTGAATGGTTTGTCCTCTGACAAATCAATTGTAAATTTCGGTGTTCCTCAAGGTTCCGTTTTAGGACCACTATTGTTTTCACTATATATTTTACCTCTTGGGGATGTCATTCGAAAACATAATGTTAAATTTCACTGCTATGCGGACGACACACAGCTGTACATTTCAATGAAACATGGTGAAGCCCCAAAATTGCCCTCGCTAGAAGCCTGTGTTTCAGACATAAAGAAGTGGATGGCTGCAAACTTTCTACTTTTAAACTCGGACAAAACAGAGATGCTTGTTCTAGGTCCCAAGAAACAAAGAGATCTTCTGTTGAATCTGACAATTAATCTGGATGGTTGTACAGTCGTCTCAAATAAAACTGTGAAGGACCTCGGCGTTACTCTGGACACTGATCTCTCTTTTGAAGAACATATCAAGACTGTTTCACGGACAGCTTTTTTCCATCTACGTAACATTGCAAAAATCAGAAATTTTCTGTACAAAAATGACGCAGAAAAATTAATCCATGCTTTTGTTACTTCTAGGCTGGACTACTGCAATGCTCTACTTTCCGGCTACCCGGATAAAGCACTAAATAAACTTCAGTTAGTGCTAAATACGGCTGCTAGAATCCTGACTAGAACCAAAAAATTTGATCATATTACTCCAGTGCTAGCCTCCCTACACTGGCTTCCTGTTAAGGCAAGGGCTGATTTCAAGGTTTTACTGCTAACCTACAAAGCATTACATGGGCTTGCTCCTACCTATCTTTCCGATTTGGTCCTGCCGTACATACCTACACGTACGCTACGGTCACAAGACGCAGGCCTCCTAATTGTCCCTAGAATTTCTAAGCAAACGGCTGGAGGTAGGGCTTTCTCCTATAGAGCTCCATTTTTATGGAATGGTCTGCCTACCAATGTGAGAGACGCAGACTCAGTCTCAACCTTTAAGTCTTTACTGAAGACTTATCTCTTCAGTAGGTCCTATGATTAAGTATAGTCTGGCCCAGGAGTGTGAAGGTGAACGGAAAGGCTGGAGCAACGAACCGCCCTTGCTGTCTCTGCCTTGCCGGTTCCCCTCTTTCCACTGGGATTCTCTGCCTCTAACCCTTTTACAGAGGCTGAGTCACTGGCCTACTGGTGTTCTTCCATGCCGTCCATGGGAGGGGTGCGTCACTTGAGTGGGTTGAGTCACTGACGTGGTCTTCCTGTCTGGGTTGGCGCCCCCCCCCCCCCTTGGGTTGTGCCATGGCGGAGATCGTTGTGGGCTATACTCGGCCTTGTCTTAGGACGGTAAGTTGGTGGTTGGAGACATCCCTCTAGTGGTGTGGGGGCTGTGCTTTGGCAAAGTGGGTGGGGTTATATCCTGCCTGTTTGGCCCTGTCCGGGGGTATCATCGGATGGGGCCACAGTGTCTTCTGATCCCTCCTGTCTCAGCCTCCAGTATTTATGCTGCAGTAGTTTATGTGTCGGGGGGCTAGGGTCAGTCTGTTACATCTGGAGTATTTCTCTTGTCTTATCCGGTGTCCTGTGTGTATTTAAATATGCTCTCTCTAATTCTCTCTTTCTCTCTTTCTGTCTTTCTCTCGGAGGACCTGAGCCCTAGGACCATGCCTCAGGACTACCTGGTATGATGACTCCTTGCTGTCCCCAGTCCACCTGGCCGTGCTGCTGCTCCAGTTTCAACTGTTCTGCCTGCGGCTATGGAACCCTGACCTGTTCACCGGACGTGCTTGTTGCACCCTCGACAACTACTATGATTATTATTATTTGACCATGCTGGTCATTTATGAACATTTTAACATTTTGACCATGTTCTGTTATAATATCCACCCTGCACAGCCAGAAGAGGACTGGCCACCCCTCATAGCCTGGTTCCTCTCTAGGTTTCTTCCTAGGTTTTTGGCCTTTCTAGGGAGTTTTTCCTAGGGAGTTTTTCCTAGCCACCGTGCTTCTTTCACATGCTTTGCTTGCTGTTTGGGGTTTTAGGCTGGGTTTCTGTACAGCACTTTGAGAATATCAGCTGATGTACGAAGGGCTATATAAAAATAAATTTGATTTGATTTGATATTTTTTAAGCAAAGTATAAGGGAGTTGTACTCCAGTCTAGTAGGTGGCAGTAATGAAACATTTATTGGATGCCAACCGCCATTAAACGTCAAAGAAGAAGTAGCTACTCTCGCGATGTCTCGTATCAACGCGTTCAATTTCCGTGACGTGCATCAAATTTTGTCGGTGCACAGCTGCCAGGCTTGGTTGATTGGCATCCTTCTCCACACCGTCAGCTAGAAACCATAAAAAACAAAATGACAAGTGAGTATATCAGATTAATATTTAATGATTGTGTTACTTGGCTAACGTTGTATTTGTTGGTAATTTAGCTAGCTACGCATCTCACTTTCTTGGCCTGTCAAAGAATGCAATCAGACAACGTGACTAACTAGCTATGTTTGTCAAACGTTAGACTAGCTATACTTTGTCTAGCTAGCTAACATGGTTTGAAGTTACCATACGATTTTTTTTTAAACCATTAATACCACGAAATGTAGCTATACTTTTATTACCTGATAACAAGGCTCTGATTTGAGGGTGGGTATAATGTGAAACGTTCCAACAGTTTTTGGAACAGATTCCTATGTAAATAACAAGGTTGCCAACAAACGCAAAAGTTGTATAGCGGCAGACTAAGATGCCGGGTAGGGAGTGGGCTAATTACATTTTTCACACGTTTTTTCCGGAAAAAATAAGTCTCACTGGTAGCATATGGACAAACCATTAAGAATAAGCTACGTGGTGAGTTGATGCCTATTCGGCAGCTAGTTAGGTGAATTGATCATGCTACTTTGTATGCGGTGTTTGTTGGCAGCCTTGTACTACGACGTTTTTGGAACAGATTCTTGTTGGAACGTTCCACAGATTTGACCCACCCCTGATGTGTAGGTAACAAGCTAATGTTAGCATGCTAGCTACACAGATACTGTAGCTAGTAGAACATTTATACAAATATTTGGTCGTTAGCTGCCTAGTAAGTTAACCCCTTCCTCAAGTGCCAAGCACAATAACACACCTTTATTTATATGAACTATTGGGTTAGCTACCAAACTGTCAACGTACATAGTTGTAGGAGGCACTAGCTGGCCACTGTAAGAAATAAATGTACATGCTCTCTAGACTAGGCACGCGCCTGTCCGCACGTTGATTGTGTACATCCACACCAGACGCGTTCTAGACATGCAGGTTGAAATATCAAAACAAACTCTGAACCAACTATATTAATTTGGGGACAGGTCGAAACACATGAAACATTCAGCTAGCTTGCTGTTGCATTGCGTTATTTAACCTGAAAAGCACAAGGTCATTTTCCTGGATCTTTGGGTCACACAATCATGTGTTCTCTACTCCTACATTTAATCTAGATAAAATGGGAAACGTAAGTTTCTAACTGTATGAATGTTTCATGTATTTAGACCAGTCACCAGATTAATATGTAAATTAGTTGTTTAAGAGTGTTTTGATATTTCAACCAGCATGTCCTGATTTGCGTCTGGTGTGGATGGACAAAATAAGCATATGCACATGTTGGGTGTAGTGTGCATGTAATGCTTTGAGTTGCTGAGTAAACGCATCAGTATACATGCATATACAGTTGAAGTCAGAAGTTTATATACACCTTAGCCAAATACATTTAAATCCTAGTAAAAATCCCTGTCTTAGGTCAGTTAAAATCACCACTTTATTTTAAGAATGTGGAATGTCAGAATAAGTGATTTCAGCTTATTTCTTTAATCACATTCCCAGTGGGTCAGGAGTTTACATGCACTCAATTAGTATTTGGTAGCATTGTCTTTAAATTGTTTAACTTGGGTCAAATGTTTTGGGTAGCCTTCCACAAGCTTCCAACAACAAGTTGGGTGAATTTTGGCCCATTCCTCCTGACAGAGCTGGTGTAACTGAGTCAGGTTTGTAGGCCTCCTTGCTCACACACTTTCAGTTCTGCCCACATTTTCTATAGGATAGAGGTCAGGGCTTTGTGATGGCCATTCCAATACCTTGACTTCGTTGTCCTTAAGCCATTTCGCCACAACTTTGGAAGTATGCTTGGGGTCCATTTGGAAGACCCATTTCCAACCAAGCTTTAACTTCCTGACTGATGTCTTGATGTTGCTTCAATATATCCACAATTTTCTTTCATGATGCCATCTATTTTGTGAAGTGCACCAGACCCTCCTGCAGCAAAGCACCCCCACAACATGCTGCCACCCCCGTGTTTCACGGTTGGGATGGTGTTCTTCAGCTTGCAAGCGTACCTTCTCCCTCCAAATAACAATGGTCATTAGGGCCAAACAGTTCTATTTTTGTTTCATCAGACCAGAGGACATTTCTCAACACAGTATGATTTTTGTCCCCCATGTGCAGTTGCAAACTGTAGTCTGGCTTTTTTATGGTGGTTTTAGAGCAGTGGCTTCATCCTTGCTGAACGGCCTTTCATCTTGTCAATTACGACTGATTTTACTGTGGATAGATACTTTTGTACCTGCATCTTCAAGGTCTTTTGCTGTTCTGGGATTGATTTGCACTTTTCGCACCAAAGTACGTTCATCTCTAGGAGACAGAACGTGTCTTCTTCCTGAGCGGTATGACAGCTGCGTGGTCCCATGGTGTTTATACTTGCGTACTATTGTTTGTACAGATGAACGTGATACCTTCAGGCATTTGGAAATTGCTCCCAAGGATGAACCCGACTTGGAGGTGTACAATTTTCTTGGCTGATTTCCCCATGTCAAGCAAAGAGGCACTGAAATACATCTGACATTTTCTGGAATTTTCCAAGCTGTTTAAAGGCAGTCAACTTAGTGTATGTAAACTTTGACCCACTGGAATTGAGTGAATTGTCTCAACAATTACATGTCATGCACAAAGTAGATGTTCTGACTTTCCAAAACGATAGTTTGTTAACAAGAAATTTGTGGAGTGGTTGTAAAACGAGTTAAGGACTCCGACCTAAGTGTCCGTAAACTTCCGACTCCAACTGTAGCTAGCTGTGTACTCACTACTCAGCAACTTAAATTGACAGTACACTCAAATTGATTTTTTCAGGGGGAAATCAGCGTGACCTTGCTCGTGCTAAAAATGCCAAAAAGCAAGGGAATGACAAGGGAAAGAAGGCAGATGATGGCATGTCTGCAGCTGCGAGGAAGCTTCGGTAAGTCGTACGTAAAGAACAGTCAAGTCTAACTAGTTTGGGCTATTAGGATGTTTTCCACAATTAAGACCAGACATTGAAATTTGCATCAGGAAAGTTCTCTCAACCTCTACAAGCAAGAATGCTGAATAAAATCACTACCGGTTGTCTGTGTTGATGGTCCTTCTACAGGTAGGAATGTGAGACTATATCCACAGGAAAGTAAAATTACATCAACTTTTCAAAGCGCTGGTAGTGCATTGATGTATCACCTGAAGCATGTGCATATGTTTACATGATTCTGCTCAGGCCTCAGGTGATATTCACACTAGTGCTTTGAAAAGTTAATGTAATCATACTTTTCGGTGGATATGACTCATTCATATCTGCAAAAGGACAAACTGCATGGACAACCAGTAAAGTACATTAAATTCAACATTGTCTTGTAGAGCTTGAGGACATTTTCCAAACATATGTATGACATTGAGACTGATACCTTTGGTTCAGTCTGACCACTCATTTCATTTGTCTTCCTTAGGGATGCAGAGATAATGCAACAGAAGCAGAAAAAAGCCAGTGACCCTAAGCCGGGCGACGAGAAAGCCAAATAGCAGCAGGATACAGAGCCCAAACTACTATACTCAGAAATCAAGATGTTACCTAAGTTTTTTTTTTTCTCCCCCCCCCCCCCCATACTCTGGGGTACAAAACCAGTTTAATCTTGTGGTGGAGGTTGTACTGTATAGTTTGAGAAATGAATGGTTTTGAATGACGAATGCTTAAGCCTATTTCAAAAAGGTCTGTTAAATCAGTATTTACAATGTAAAGAACAGGAATTTCAAACTCCACAACAATCCTGTATTTTTGTATTCCCTCCTAGATTTTAAATAACGCAACTAGTGGTTTTGTTTATGATTACTTTTTATATTAAGGATGGGCATATACAGTGCTGATGAAATAAATGAAAGGATTCAATCCTGTACAGAAACTTTAATCAATAAAAATACAATAAAGCACCAATGTAAAATGTGATCATAACTAATTTCTGCATGTTTAACCACAGGAGTCTGACTGAGCCAAAACTTGAAAAGCAGTTCATTCCTGAACAGTCCCATTCTAAATACATTCATTAAACATCTCTGGAGATCTACATGCTCCAGACCAGTTACGTGCAATGTTCAGGAGTCCAGAACTAATACATTAATCAGGAGTTGACTATTGCTAAAGATCGGACTATTATGTAGATTAAAATATGAATTAGACATTTAGCTACGCAGAAATACTTCAAGCTGTGGTGCTAAAATAGAGCCCCTAGTCTCCAGTCAGATGCATTTCCCTCTGGTGATGAGTCTCCATGGTTATACTCTGCAGCAGTTCGCTTTCTTTGGACCACTTAAACTCAACTTCACCTGTGATTCTGATTGCCGTCTCAGTTTCACATTTTTCTTAACTTCTCTGTTAGGGGGGGGGGAAAGTTCTTAGTTATAGTTTAGGTATTCATGGTAGGGAAGTTGATCGGAAGGGGGTTTTACAATTCTTACCTTGCCAGGTGAAGTACTGCCTCCACTACATTAGTTCCAGCTTTGGCACTAGTTTCACAGAACAGGGCATTGTATGTCTGAAACATATGGTAATATTGTGATTAATATTTAGTTGATATGAACATTTGTTATTTTGACTGGTAAAAACGACGTACTCTAGCCAGCCTTTCCCCGTCGACAGTGCTGACACAGCTTCCCTCCAGTCGATCTTCCCGCAGGTCCACTTTGTTCCCAATCACACACATTGGGAGTTGCTCATCCCTAGATTCCTGGGATAACAAGGGCAGTTCGTTCTTTAAGTTCCTGATTTATGTAGTTTGGCTCCTGGATGCTGATTTTGGCTGAAACCCGTGGTAAAGCCCAAAGTTGTCATACCGTCTGATATACCACGGCTTTCTGCCAAATCAGGAGCCAAATACTGCTAAGACCATTATGGCCTCAAATATAGTAACTCAAAATAAATTCGGCCTATAACAGCCGTTTTAGAATCCCATTCAAAGTTATTTAAAACCCCTCAACTGACTAGTACCTGAATCTCTCCCATCCACTCTCTGACATTAAGGAAGCTGCTCTCAGAAGTGACATCATACAGCAGTAAGACTCCATGGGCTTTACGGAAGTAAGACCTGGCAATACTGCGGAACCTACAGGAACAGGGAAATCCCATTTTGCTATTGACATTACATGATCTTTTGGAATCTGTGCAGCACTTGAAATTAACAGCCACATCCACCGAGGACACATTATGGGACCACACCTTTAAGGCTTTTAGTATGTCGATGCAGAAGCCACGGCAAGAGTTATTTATTTTTTGCTTGGCATGAGTTTTTTTAAATCAGTCCAGCTTTTGTTTAATTAGAGCAACACCATAAGGACTGTAACCAAGGCTTTTAGAATGTAAATGTACAGCAACATACCTCTCTTGTCCTGCAGTATCCCATATCTGGAGGTTAGTTTTTTCTCCATCCACCAACATCTTTTTGATTTGGAAATCAACTCCTAAGAACAACATTATGTAAGGGCAATGCACTTTCTGCATTAATTATACCACTACAAAACTGTACTTACCCAAAGTCGTCTGAATATCTCCCCTGAACTCATTGAGACTCAACCTCAATAGAAAGCTAGACTTCCCTGATCCTGCATCTCCCGCCAAAACTAACCGGTACATGGGAGCAGGGCCACCAGTGTCAACAATGTCTGCGTCGGTTGGCTGAGGACCACGTAGCATCACATAGTTATGAAGAATAATACAGATATGCCAGCAGCATATGCCAATTCCACATAAGTCTCCTAATACATATGTCTGCTCATTGCCTTACCTTTATGGGGAAAGCAGACAAGTGTCTCCGGATGGACGAAGCAATAGAGAGAGCTTTTCTGGGAGATACAGACAGTGTTGCCCGACTTACATCTGATATCTGGTGCAGAAATAGGTCAATTCATATATTAGCATGTGACACGTACTAATACAAATAGTTGGTCAAACCTTTCGGTTACTCTTACCTCAATGTCTGAGGGCACATATGAATAACTGTGGTGTACGGTTTCTGTCGAGACATCACTGTCAGACTCGCTGCCTGAGCTTTCAGCGTCCATAGGCAGGGACACACCACTGTCCAGGTATCTATCAGCCCAGCTGGCTACATGGGAGTAGGTCATTTTACTGGAGTCCACAGCTGTGTTCTCTCCCCCTGAACTGGACCAAAAATAATGAAAAAAGAAACATGAGTTAAGTGGTCAATTCACATCAATCAATAGGTCCAGATTTCTAGGATAACAATATAGTATGTGTACTTTATAAGTGTGCTTTGTCGAACTGGCTTCATTCTTCGAGCTGCGATTTCATTGTCAGGGGATAGCTGTGGGGAGATTTGTAACACTTTTGTAAACAAAGAGAAACTAAAGCAGTGTAGAGATCCCTTATATTTACTTTTATATAGCATTGATAAGGCGAAATGTGAGTCTACCTTCAGTGAAAACAACCAAGACTTACCTTCTTACTTGATGCCACATTGACTAATGCAGAGTGCAAGTCATCATTGCTGTCATACAGCTTTTTGTTCATGACCCTAAAGGAAGGAGTCAATGTGGAGAACAAGTCATATGCTTTACTAATCTTTTAGCCTGTCACCTTTAACAATGAGAATAAGGTGTGCACATCACGGATGTGCATGCACGACTCAAAGCTATGCTTGACTTCAATACAACACAAACAATCGTCATGAAAGGGCATACTAACCGACAATCGGATCAGACAGACTTACTGGAGTATTTCAATGTGACTGGAGTAGGACTGGTATTCTATAACCATCTTTTTCAGGTCATCACTTTCTCTGTGAAAACAAATTGACAAATGCAACATTTGTGCCCTGTAATCAACAGAGTTGGACTTGATCCATTTGACCTGAGAATGAAGTCTGATCTCACCTCTCATGTTGAAGTTTCTGGTCTGCATACATGTTCTTCAGCTTGTCCATCTCTACCTGCAGAATGGAGATGTTTGTCTGAGCTTTGACGAGAGAAGTCCGTAACTGCTCATTTTCCTGAGGAGAGCATGCAGAACATTACTGGAAAGTGTACAAGAAATAATGTCAATGGAACTCAAGATAGTTGTCCATCTTCAATTGATCCAACGTACCAGAGTCAGTTCACATATTTTATGGTGTAGTTCGTCAACATCCTGCCTGGAATTGTTGAGTTCAGATTCATCTTGGCACTACAATGAAAATGATTCCATTTATTTCATATGAGTCATGTGATTATGCATCACCTGAAATCACATTCACACTTAAGACTACCTGAAACTAGGTAAATAGAGTAGTGTAAAAGGAAAAGACTGGAAAATATCAAAAAACCTGTTTCAAAAGGAATGACACCTACCTTCAACAACCTGTCCACAGCAGTATGTAGATCTGCCACTTCATCATCATACCTTCTCTGGAGTGCATCCATGACTCCCTCCATTTTCTTACGCTCCTACAGACATGAAACCCAAGGAGAGAACTTTACTCATTGGCTCTGGACAAATAAAAGGGGGCTTTCACAAAACTATATAGAGGGGCTTTTGTACGAGTTTGAGCTTGCTGTTCTCCCTCTAAAAGTTACTTCCTCTACTACATGAGGATAAACACCTGTGCAGAGGTAAAGAGGAATGCTGCAGAAAGGAGTGTCCCTGGCCTAGCCCCGCTCTTGAAATAAACTGTTTAATCTTTATTTCCAACAAATATACATTCAGAAAGTATTCAGACCCCTTGACTTTTTCCACATTTTGTTGTGTTACAGCCTTAATCTAAAAATGGATGAAATTTTTTATTTATTTTTTTCACCCTTCAATCTACACACAATACCACATAGTGACAAAGCAAACATTTTACTGCTGACGTTCCCTTTTTAGGCCTGTCCCTGTGGCTCAGTTGGTAGAGCATGGTGTTTGCAACGCCAGCATGGTGTGTGCAACGCCAGGGTTGTGGGTTCGATTCCCACGGGGGGCCAGTACAAAAAAATAAAAAGTATGAAATGTATGCATTCACTACTGTAAGTCGCTCTGGATAAGAGCGTCTGCTAAATTACTAAAATGTTTTTTTTTTTAAATGTATGCATCGTAGGCAGGCCCACAATTTTAGCTATGCAGGTCCCATTTTGGACGTGCGTAAAATCGTGTTCAGGATGGAGGCTACGTGTCCATGCCCATCATGAAACGAGAAATGAGATCCTTGGTGAATACCGTTGAGCCTCGTATTTAGAAGTGACGTGTAAAAATGGCTTGTTTTCCATTTCATATGTTCAAAACAAGCCCTCCCTTAGGCCTACTATAATGAAGGCTGGTTCAACAGCAATGCCTGTCATAATTATATTTATGATATTACATTTGTTTTAATTTAATTCTATTACAAAACAATATTATTGAAATGTACCTTCCTGGTTCTATGGTTAAAACGTCTGGAGTGCATGCTATGCAACTTCTGGAAATGTGTGAACGCGATCTGATCTATAAGCTGGTTCTGATTATGTTCATAAAACAGGTCTAGGTGGGAGCAGTATAACAGTTAGGGGACATTCTCCCTTTCGCTTTAGTGCATTCGGAAAGTATTCCATAAAGGCCTGATTGGTGGAGTGCTGCAGAGATGGGAGAACCTTCCAGAAGGACAACCATCTCCACAGAGGAACTCTAGAGCTCTGTCAGAGTGGCCATCGGGTTCTTGGTCACCTCCCTGACCAAGGCCCTTCTCCCCGACCAAGGCCCTTCTCCCCAGATTGCTCAGTTTGGCCTGGCGGCCAGCTCTAGGAAGAGTGTTGGTGGTTCCAAACTTCCATTTAAGAATGATGGAGGCCACTGTGTTCTTGGGGACCTTCAATGTTGCAGAAATGTGTTGGTACCCTTCCCCAAATCTTTGCCAACACAATCCTGTCTCGGAGCTCCACGGACTTTTCCTTCGACCTCATGGCTTGGTTTTTGCTCAGCTATGCACTGTCAGCTGTGGGACCTTATATAGACAGTTGTGTGCCTTTCCAAATAATGTCCAATCAAGATGTAGAAACATCTCAAGGATGATCAATGAAAACAGGATGCACCTGAGCTCAATTTCGAGTCTCATAGTAAAGGGTCTGATTACTTATGTAAATAAAGTATCCGTTTTTAATTTCATACATTTGCCAAAATTTCAAAAACCTGTTTGCGCTTTGTCATTATGGGATATTGTGTGTAAATTGATGAGGAAAATGTTTTATTTAATCCATTTTAGAATGAGGCTGCAACATAACAAAATGTGGAAATAGTCATGGGGTCTGAATACCTTCCCGAATGCACTGTATATACAAAAGAGGACACCACATCAAATTAGTGGATTTGGCTATTTCAGCCACACCCTTTGCTGACAGGTGTATAAAAACCGAGCACACAGCCATGCAATCCCCATAGACAAATATTGGCAGGAGAATGGCCTTACTGAAGAGCTCAGTGACTTCGTTGTGGCACCGTCATAGGATGCTACCTTTCCAACAAGTCAGTTCGTCAGCTGGAGCTGCCCCGGTCAATTGTAAGCGATGTTAATGTGAAGTGGAAACGTCTAGGAGCAACAACGGCTCAGCCGCAAAGTGGTAGGCCACACAAGCTCACAGAATGGGACCACAGTGCTGAAGCGCATAGCGCGTAAAAATAATCTGTCCTCGGTTGCAACACTCACTACCGAGTTCCAAACTACCTCTAGAAGCAATGTCAGCATATTAACTGTTTGTCGGGAGCTTCATGAAATGAGTTTCAATGGCCGAGCAGCCGCACACGAGCCTAAGATCACCATGCACAATGCCAAGCATCGGCTGGATTGGTGTAAAGCTCACCTCCATTGGACTGAAGCAATGGAAAAGCGTTCTTTAGAGTGATGACTCACGCTTCACCATCGGGCAGTCTGACGGACTAATATGGGTTTAGCGAATGCCAGGAGAACGCTATCTGCCCCAATGCAGTTCCAACTGTAAAGTTTGGTGGAGAAGGAAAAATTGTCTGGGGCTGTTTTCCATGGTTTTGGTAGGCCCCTTAGTTCCAGTGAAGGGAAATCTTAATGCTATAGCATACAATGACATTCTAGATGATTCTGTGCTTTTAACTTTGTGGCAACAGTTTGGGGAAGACCCTTGAACTGTTTCAGCATGACAATGCCCCTGTGCACAAAGTGAGGTCCATACAGAAACACTTTGTCGAGATCTATGTGGAACAACTTGACTGGCCTGCACAGAGCCCTGACCTCAATCCCGTCGAACACCTTTGGGATTAATTGTAACGCCGACTGTGAGCCAGGTCTTATCGCCCAACATCAGTGCCTCACTAATGCTCTTGTGGATGAATGGAAGCAACTCCCCGCAGCAATGTTCCAACATCTAGTGTTAAGTCTTCTCAGAAGAGTGGAGGCTGTTATAGCAGCAAAGGGGGGGGACAAACTCCATATTAATGCCCATGACTTTGGAATGAGATGTTCGACGAGCACGTGTCCACAAACTTTTGGTCATGTGGTGTACCATATGTCCCATTATAACCTGGGTGGTTTGAGCCCTGAATTCTGATTGGCTGAAAGCCATGGTATATCAGACCGTATACCACAGGTATGAAAAAACATTTAGTTTTACTGCTCTAATTACATTGGTAACCAGTTTATAATCGCAATAAGGCTCCTCGGGGGTTTGTGGTATATGGTCAATATGGCTAAGGTCTGTGTCCAGGCACTCCATGTTGTTGTGCATAAGAACAGCCCTTAGCCATGGTATATTGGCCATATACACCACATCTCCTCAAGCCTTATTGCTTAAATATAAACCCCATTTAATTTTCTCATTCTTCATACATTTTCAAAGGTATGTTTTCAATGCATTCTTAATGACTCAGCTCAAGTTATTCGCTTGCCATGTTTGTTTTTACAGAGCGAATGAAATGTTTCATTTCTAGCACTGTGTACTATACTGACGACTCAGTCCTCAGAATATGTCACTTACCTCTTCTCTCACCCTGTCCACTACAGGGGAAAGCTGCTGCTGCAGCATGTCCTCCTCCAGCTCTGTCAACAGACTGGTGTTGAGCTCCTCTGTTCTGTCGGCACACAGAGATACATACCATTTACATGTCTGCCCTGGATGCCGTCAAGTGCAATACAACTGCCCAAATACTAGTTCAGCAAAAGGGACAAGTCAGAAAATTTGGTGAAGTTGAGGCATTGTTTGCAAGGCTTCAAAAACAGCAACACGGCACATAGAAGTAGACCTTTTGGTTCCAATCATATCTGGTCCATTTGTATCAATTGCCCATGTGTTTTCATCTAGTAGTCTACTATGAGTGGGCAGGACTCACTACTTCAGTTAAATGTGTTCTGTCATAATCAGGTGTCAACACTTGGTCCAGCCAGTCATGAGTCAGCACATGTCAAAGCTGCAGGCTAAGGTTAAATCTAGACTTGGTTTCCTCTATTGTAAATCACTCCTCTTTCACCCCAGCTGCCAAACTAACCCCGATTCTGATGACCATCCTACCCATGCTAGATTACGGAGACGTAGTTTATAGATCGGCAGGTAAGGGTGCTCTCAAGCGGCTAGATGTTCTTTACCATTCAGCCATCAGATTTGCTACCATTGGTGGGCTCCCAAGTGGTGCAGCAGTCTAAGGCACTCCATCTCAGTGCTAGAGGCGCCACTGCAGACCCTGGTTCGATTCCAGGCTATCACAACCGGTCGTGATTGGGAGTCCCATAGGACGGAGCACAATTGGCCCAGCGTCGTCCGGGTCAGACTGTCATTGTAAATACGAATTTGTTGTTTATTTAACTAAGCAAGTCAGTTATTAAGAACAAATTCTTATTTACGACGGCCTAGGAACAGTGGGTTAACTGCCTTATTTAGGGGCAGAATAGATTTTTACCTTGTCAGCTCGAGGAGTCGATCCAGCAACCTTTTGGTTACTGGCCCAACGCTCTAACCACTAGGCTACCTGCTGCCTTAACCAACTTGCTTAGTTAAAACAGGACACATCACTGCACTCTATACTCCTATGTAAACTGGTCATCTCTGTTTACCCATCACAAGACCCACTGGTTGATGCTTATTTATAAAACCCTCTTAGGCCTCACTCCCTCCTATCCGAGATCTCTACTGCAGCCCTCGTCCTCCACATAACACCCATTCTGCCAGTCACATTCTGTTAAAGGTCTCCAACACATCCCTGGGTCGCTCCTCTTCAGTTCGCTGCAAGAAACACAAACTGGACCATTTTATCTCAATCTCTTCATTCAAAGATTCAATCATGGACACTCTTACTGACAGTTGTGGCTGCGTCACGATGCATTGTTCTCTACCTTCTTGCCCTTTGTGCTGTTGTCTGTGCCCAATGTTTGTACCATGTTTTGTGCCGCTACGATGTGCTGCCATCATGTGTTGCTACCATGTTGTTTTATCTGGTGCCGTTTTAAATCTGTCTTTATGTAATGTTTCATCGTGATGTGTGTTTTGTCCTATATTTTTAATCCCCAGCCCCCGCAGGAGGCCTTTCGCCTTTTGGTAGGCCGTCATTGTAAATAAGAATTTGTTCTTAACTGACTTGACTAGTTAAATAAAGGATAAATAAAATAAATGAGACCACAGGTGCACAAGACTGAGCTCTGCATAGTTTAAGATTTAATGAATGGCAAACTGATTAGTAAACATCTATTTGTGTCAGAACTTTGGGTTTTACAGGCACATTCATTTGCATACGTGAAGGGGATAGGCCTGAATGGAAATATATAAAGGGACAACTCAGTTTACAAGGAGATAATGGAGATCAGGCAGAGCAACTCATTTAAGACATCCTACCTACTTGAGAAGTGGCAGCTGGGGTGAAATGCAGCCACTGAACCTCAAAACCAATTTTACACCCCCCCATCTATGGTTATAATTCAGTAGTTGGAAACATGCAATTATCACCTTACTGTGGGAT
Source organism: Salmo salar (assembly GCF_965601325.2). Classification (NCBI taxonomy): domain Eukaryota; kingdom Metazoa; phylum Chordata; class Actinopteri; order Salmoniformes; family Salmonidae; genus Salmo; species Salmo salar. The sequence goes on along the minus strand of NC_138300.1, from coordinate 94,124,796 downwards.
GCATAGGTTACTGGCACAATCAATACTCACATTTGTAAAAGTAAACTGCTTAAGAGCATAGGCATGCTCTTGATTGGATCATTGTTGCATGATATCCCACAACATGAACATTAGATATGTGTATCAAGTAACACAGACAGATAAATGACCGAATTAACTGATAAAATGTTTCATTCCTTCCATTCTTTGGAACCCAATTCAAGCGAGAAGATAACATATTCAGGCAATACATTTGGTAGATTATGTCTCAGTATAGGGTTTTCCTCCACCCCTTGTGGAATCTGACAAGTTATGCTGCTATGACTGAATCTCTACCTTCTGAAACTGGTTTCCACCTGCTCACTCTCAAGTCTGCGTTCCTTGCTCTCACTGACAAGAGCATCAACAAGTCCCTCATATTGTTGCAACAAGAGAGGTTCTGAGGTGGAGTAAATGGCTTGGTACAGCTCAGCCAATTGATCGCACAGTCTGAAATAGAAGAAATAGACTATGGACAACAGTCATTTCTAAATTGTACATATTTATAAAAATCTGAGGGATGAACGAATATCTACATATTGCATGCAGTCTACTGTAAGAGCAGGTCCAAATGTTAATATTCACACCAACAACCCACCCACCCACCAGAAAGACTTACCTTCCTGAGAGGAGACCTGTTGCATCGTCCATCCTGCTCTGGAACTCGTCCCAAGGACTCCCTTGACTTTGAGGAGACGCCCCAAAAGAGGCTAAATCCAACCTTTCTGAAACCTCTTGAAACCGAGAGGAGAACTTGCTGTAATTGATACATCCATCTGCACCAGCACCGAATTTGTTGAATAAAGTTTTGATTTCGTCGTCAGGCACATTGAGTTCTCGACAAACAACCGTAAAGTCTTCGTATTCAATCACACCAGACCTGTTAATGTCACACGCTGAAAACAGTCTCTCGAAGCTGGGTCTGTCCATGGCTTCGTATTTCGAGTTTAAAAGTTACAAGGGATATAATACCTTGTGTAAAATAAGATCGATAGGCTAGCAATATCTTGAACCATTTGATCCCCACATTCATTTGTGTAACCTTATCCAGCACCAGCAGTCAAAATCTTCACCAATCACTAGTCAGAGTTGAGAAGTGGAGGCGGTAATACTTTCCCCACGCTAATTATGAACACTATTCACTACCATACAATCAAAAGGACACTGATTGGCTCAGCTGGCCCGAAATGGCTGCGACTGCACATGCGTACCACACTTGTGTTGCGTTCATAACCAAGTGGGAAGTTACCATATACGACTGGGGAAATTACACGTAAACGCCCTCCGACCTGGTAATTACTAGTAGGAAACTCGTCTAGGAAGAAATGTAACATTTTAAATAACGGGTGGGTCTAATCCTGAATGACGATTGGTTAAAACCGCATTCCAGCCGGTGTCTATTCCACAAGTTACCACCGGCTAAATCTATGACGTTAAAATGCCTATTTACTCTGTTCCATCAGCCCAGCCAGGCAATTTAGAAATTTGATCTCCTCTATCAAAAGCACTTAGACATTATCTCACATTTCTTTTTAGACTAACATTTAGTTTTCAACAGCGGAGATTTGTATAAACGTTGCTGTCTGTCTCTCCAACATTTGCAACATTGTTTCAATATTCAAATTCAATCTCCAGCTGTCCCATAGTAATGCATGTGTCGGGATGAGACAGGCAGGGTTTCTCAGCCAGTCAAAATCATGAATCAGTTGGCATCATTTTTATGGATATATATACGAAGAAATGTCAATTGAAAAAAGGTAAAACAAAACGACAGATAGTTTGCAGTCTTTCCAGCTTCAGTTTGAAGTTATTGTGTTAGCTGTGTTGTTGGCTAGCTCCTCTGAACAACAGTGTCCTGATGAGTGAGCACATTTTCTATGTCAGGTGAAATTGCGCACCATTAGCTCAGTGTTATGGATGTATCCAAATAAATGTCAAAAGAAAACAGCTTAAGCAAATGCAGCTACTTTGCTGTTATTCTGGCTTTTTGACGTGACTGTAAGTTAGCCGCAGTTGGCTAGCTAGCAAAAAAGGTATAACATTGCCAACCAGTGTGGCAATTGAACATTTAGAACGAACGACTGGGTTGCGTCCATAGATACAGAACAAAAAGACTGAAGACTGGCTTGCATCTCTGGCGGCAGGTAGCCTAGTGTTTAGAGCATTGGGCCAGAATCCCCGAGCTGACAAGGTAAAAATCTGTCGTTCTGCCCCTAAGACAGTTAACCCACTGTTCCTAGGCTGTCACTGTTAATAAGAATTTGTTCTTAACTGACTTGCCTAGTTAAATAAATGTTAAAATAAAAATTAAAACTGAACCAATAGAACGAACGACCAGCCAGCTTGGGGAGCAACCCTAGATTTGTGTTGGGACTATATCTTGTGGAAGGATGAAATAGTATGCATAAATTCATCAAAATAAAGTTTTTTAATGAAAATATGTCAAATATTATTTGAATATGCTTATAACCTGTTGTATAAAAGTGATAATGCCCTCGAAGCCGGTGTTTGGAGGATATATTGGCATGGTTTGCCGGCCCTCGACTTCGCCTCGGCCTAACAACACCCGTCCCAATATATCCTCCAAACACCGGCTTTGAGGGCATTATCACTTAATTCAAATTGTAGGCTTAATGATGTATTTGCACAGTCAGGGAGGTTATTTTTTTTATCCTTTGCTAGGATGTGGCAAGGATCCTACCTATAACCACAGTTTTTTGTGCAAGTAAAGTCATAGCATATACATTTTTTTTACTACAGCTTTGAGGGAAAATTAAGTTTAGGTACAATTGTCTGAATTCCATCATCATTTGTTTGTTGGACATGATTTTTTGGTGTTGGTAAAATAATGACATGAGAAATGGTGGTGGAAAGTCCTTTATGCGTATATCTTGATATCATATCGAAGTAAACTTAGAGTCACGCGATGATATGGTGTGTGGGCCTTCCACTACCACCACTCTGGAAACAATGCAATTTATCAGGCTACAGATGAAATAAGGTATGATGAACTTCGCAGGGTAGTGAAGTGCATGGTGATGTTGAAGCTCCTTTTCAATAAATACCGAGGGTCTGATTCTGATGACATTTGTTTTTCACCTTTATTTAACCAGGTAGGCCAGTTGAGAACAGGTTCTCATTTACAACTGCGACCTGGCCAAGATAAAGCAAAGCAGTGCGACAAAAACAACAACCCAAAGTTACACATGGGATAACCAAACGTACAGTCAATAACAGAATAGAAAAATCTGTATACAGTGTGTGCAAATGAAGTCAGGATGTAAGGCAATAAATAGGCCAATAGTGGCGAAGTAATTACAATTTAAACTGGAGTGATATATGTGCAGATGAGGATGTGCAAGTAGAAATACTGGTGTGCAAAAGAGCAGAAAAACAAAAACAAATATGGGGATGAGGTAGGAAGTTGGTTGGATTGGCTATTTACAGATGGGCTGTGTACAGCTGCAGCGATCAGTAAGCTGCTCTGACAGCTGACGCTTAAAGTTAGTGAGGGAGATATAAGTCTCCAACTTCAGTGATTTTTGCAATTCGTTCCAGTCATTGGCAGCAGAGAATTTTTGGGATAACCATTGAAATATGCAGAGCTGTTGGTCGGGGTTGGGGTAGCCAGGTGGAAAGCGTGGCCAGCCGTAGAGAAATGCTTATTGAAATTCTCGATTATCGTGGATTTATCAGTGGTGACAGTGTTTCCTAGTCTCAGTGCAGTGGGCAGCTGGGAGGAGGTACTCTCATTCTCCATGGACTTTACAGTGTTCCAAAACTTTTTGGAATTAGTGCTGCAGGATGCAAATTTCTGTTTGAAAAAGCTAGCCTTTGCTTTCCTAACTGACTGTGTGTATTGGTTCCTGACTTCCCTGAAAAGTTACATATCGCGGGGACTATTCGAAGCTAGTGCAGTATGCCACAGGGTGTTTTTGTGCTGGTCAAGGGCAGTCAAGTCTGGAGTGAAGCAAGGGCTATATCTGTTTTTAGTTCTACATTTTTTGAAAGGGGCAATCTTATTTAAGATGGTGAGGAAAGCACTTTAAAAGAACAACCAGGCATCCTCTACTGACGAGATGAGGACAATATCCTTCGAGGATACCCGGGCCATGTCGATTAGAAAGGCTTGCTTACAGAAGTGTTTTAGGGAGCGTTTGACAGGGATGAGGGGTGGTCGTTTGACCGCAGACCCATAACGGATGCAGGCAATGAGGCAGTGATCGCTGAGATCCTGGTTGAAAACAGCAGAGGTGTATTCAGAGGGCAAGTTGGTCAGGATGATATCTATGAGGGTGCCCATGTTTACAGATTTGGGGTTGTACCTGGTAGGTTCTTTGATAATTTGTGTGAGATTGAGGGCATCTAGCTTAGATTGTAGGATGACCGGGGTGTTAAGCATATCCCAATTTAGGTCACCTAGCAGTACGAACTCTGACAATAGATAGGGGGCAATCAATTCACATATGGTGTCCAGGGCACAGCTGGGAGCTGAGGGGGGTCTATAACAAGCGGTAACAGTGAGGGACTTATTTCTGGAGAGATTAATTTTTAAAAGTAGAAGCTCGAACTCTTTGGGCATAGACCTGGATATTATGAGAGAACTCTGCAGGCTATCTCTACAGTAGATTGCAATTCCGCCCCCTTTAGCAGTTCTGTCTTGACGGAAAATATTGTAATTGGGGATGGAAATTTCAGAATTTTTGGTGGCCTTCCTAAGCCAGGATTCAGACACGGCTAGGACATCAGGGTTGACGGAATGTGCTAAAGCAGTGAATAAAGCAAGCTTAGGGAGGAGGCTTCTGATGTTAACATGCATGAACCCAAGGCTTTTACGGTTGCAGAAGTTAGCAAATGAGAGCGCCTGGGGACACACAGGGCCTAGATTAACCTGTACATCACCAGAGGAACAGAAGAGGAGTAGGGTGAGGGTACGTCTAAAGGCTATAAGAACTGGTCGTCTCGTGCTTTGGGAACAGAGAATAAAAGGAGCAGATTTCTGGGCATGGTAGGATAGATTCAGGGCATAGTGTACAGACAAGGGTATGGTAGGGTGCGAGTACAGTGGGGGTAAACCTAGGCATTGAGTGACAATGAGAGAGGTTGCATCTCTGGAGGTGCCATTTAAGCTAGGTGCGGTCTCCGCATGTGTGGGGGGGGTGGGGGGGGGGGAGAAGGGGGCTATCTGAGGCATGTTGAGCAGGACTAGGGGCTCCACAGTATGATAAAACAATGAGAGCTGCCCTAAACAACAGTATACAAGGCATATTGACATTAGAGAGAGGCATACAGCAATCACAGGTGTTGGTTGGGAGAGCTAAGACAACAACAGGTGAGACAACAATGGGTAAACAGCTAAGACAACAACAACGGGTAAATGCCGATAAATGGGCAGAGAGGGTCATTTAGCTACATGCAGGGCCTGAGTTTGAGGCTGGGGCCGACAGATAAACAAAATTAAGTACCGTGTTAAGGAACAGTCCAGCAGGCATCAGCTGTGTAGCCGAGTGAACATAGGGTCCAATGAGCAGCAATAGATGAAACAAGGAGCTGTTCGGTAGTCGATTACTACGCTAGACGAGCGCCATCCACATGATGATCAATGCTTGACTGTCATTTGACAAATAAAAATATCCATAATAATCTCATCATGTAGGCTAGACTACCCGCACTGTATCAGCGAGCTGTTGGCTAGAACACACTTGCCTAGACCAGAGTAGCACATTTGCTAGTTAAGCAACAGTTTTTGTGACAAAACTATTGTTTAACTTTAGAATATCCATCATTGAACTTTAGATTTCGTGGGGCTCCTGAGTGATGCAGCGGTCTAAGGCACTGCATCTCAGTGCTAGAGACGTCACTACAGACCCTGGTTCGATTCCAGGCTGTATCACAAACGGCCGTGATTGGGAGTCCCATTGGGCGGCGCGCAATTGGCCTAGCGTCGTTAGGGTTTGGCTGGGGTAGGCTGTCATTGTAAAGAATATTTTTTTCTTAACTGACTTACCTAGTTAAATAAAAAATATATATACTCAGCAAAAAAAGAAACGTCCCTTTTTCAGGACCCTGTCTTTCAAAGATAATTCGTAAAAATCCAAATAACTTCACAGATCTTCATTGTAAAGGGTTTAAACACTCTTTCCCATGCTTCTTCAATGAACTATAAACAATTAATGAACATGCACCTGTGGAATGGTCGTTAAGACAGCTTATAGACGGTAGGCAATTATGGTCACAGTTATGAAAACTTAGGACACTAAAGAGGCCTTTCTACTGACTCTGAAAAACACCAAAAGAAAGATGCCCAGGGACCCTGCTCATCTGCGTCAACGTGCCTTAGGCATGCTGCAAGGAGGCATGAGGACTGCAGATGTGGCCAGGGAAATAAATTGCAATGTCCGTACTGTGAGATGCCTAAGACAGCACTACAGGGAGACAGGACGGACAGCTGATCATTCTCGCAGTGGCAGACCACGTGTAACAACACCTGCACAGGATCGGTACATCTGAACATCACACCTGTGGGTCAGGTACATGATGGCAACAACCACTGCCCGAGTTACACCAGGAATGCACAATCCTTCCATCAGTGCTCAGACTGTCTGTAATAGGCTGAGAGATGCTGGGCTGTGGGCTTGTAGGCCTGTTGTAAGGCAGGTCCTCACCAGACATCACCGGCAACAACGTCGCATATGGGCACAAACCCACAGTCGCTGGACCAAACAGAACTGGCAAAAAGTGCTCTTCACTGACGAGTTGAGGTTTTGTCTCACCAGGTGTGATGGTCGGATTCGCGTTTATCGTCGAAGGAATGAGCGTTACTCCGAGGCCTGTACTCTGGAGTGGGATCGATTTGGAGGGTTCGTCATGGTCTGGGGCGGTGTGTCACAGTATCATCGGACTGAGCTTTTTGTCATTGCAGGCAATCTCAACGCTGTGCGTTACAAGGAAGACATCCTCCTCCCTCATGCGGTACCCTTCCTGCAGGCTCATCCTAACATGACCCTCCAGCATGACAATGCAACCAGCCATACTGCTCGTTCTGTGCATGATTTCCTGCAAGACAGGAATGTCAGTGTTCTGCCGTGGCCAGCGAAGAGCCCGGATCTCACATCTGGGACCTGTTGGATCGGAGGGAGAGGGCTAGGGCCATTCCCCCCCAGAAATGTCTGGGAACTCGCAGGTGCCTTGGTGGAAGAGTGGGGTAACATCTCACAGCAAGAACTGGCAAGTCTGGTACAGTCCATGAGGCGGAGATGCACTGCAATACTTAATGCAGCAAGTGGCCACACCAGATACTGACTGTTACTTTTGATTTTGATCCCCCTTTGCTCAGGAACACATTATTCCAGTTCTGTTAGTCACATGTCTGTGGAACCTGTTCAGTTTATGACTCAGATGTTGAATCTTGTTATGTTCATACAAATATTTACATGTTAAGTTTGCAGAAAATATATGCAGTTGACAGTGAGAGGACATTTCTTTTTTTTGCTGAGTTTATTTGGTACATGAAAACTTAAGCAAAAAAGTACATTCTATGTGCACTATGTCATCACTCACATTTGTTTTTAAATCCACAACAAGTCTTTTTGGTGGAAACACACCACTGGTGGGAAACTGCACAACTTTTCTTTTTGCTGATTTAAAGGCCCAGTGCAGTAAAATACATGACATTCCTATGTTTTATATGGGTGTACAAAACATTAGGAACCCCTTCCTAATATTGAGTTGCACTGCCTTTTGCCCTCAGAATAGCCTCAATTCGTCAGGACATGGACTCTACAAGGTGTCAAAGTCATTCCACAGGGATGCTGGCCCATGTTGACTCCAATGCTTCCCACAGTTGTGTCAAGTTGGCTGGAAGTCCTTTAGGCAGCAGTGTTGCAGTTCTTGAGACACTCAAACCGGTGCGCCTGGAACATACTACCATACACCTTCAAAGGAACTTAAATATTTTGTTTTGCCCATTCACCCTCTGAACGACACACATACGCAATCCATGTCTCAAGAATCCTTCTTTAACCTGTCTCCTCCCCTTCAGCTACACTGATTGAAGTGGATTCAAGTGACATCAATAAGAGATCATAGATTTCACCTGGACTGTCTATGTCATGTAAAGAGCAGGTGTTCCTAATGATGATAATGCTCTAATAGTGTAAGAGCTGTTTGAAAAGACCACCTGAAATGTCAGCCTGTTTAAGGGGGGGAGGGAGTTTTGTCCTGCCAGAGATGCATTCAGTTTGCTTAAATGATTGCTACGTTGCAGAACGGTTTGTACTGAAAGACACGTTTCCCCAAAAGGTTCTTGTATGTTATTTAACAGGCTTTGAGGTACATTTGCTCCCGTCAGGTATTTGTAGCGTGGTATGGCTTAAAGCAATACGTTATGTATTTTAAGGGCAGTGGCCATGCTGACAGCGTTCCCCAACCTACAAACTAACCCCTCCCCATTTTTTAACTGGTCATTCAGTACAGCACCGTTTCCATTCAATTGAATGTTCCAGAACGTAAACACATACTGAATGCATCCCTGATGACATCACCAGGCAGTAAATTATTTAATAGACCAATTAGAAAGAGTTCCAAAACTCTCTGCCAATAACAGCTAGTTTTATGTTTTCCCCTCCCTACTCAGACCACTCCCACACAGTCCTACATAACGAAATTCTTGCATGAGAAATTGCTCTTTGATAAGAAACTATTTTTGATTATTTTTGGCCATTTTAATTGAAAACAATCACAGTAAGGTACTTAATTGTTACTCAAATAATTTTATATTGAGATTAAAACAACTGCATTGGACCTTTAAGACCAATGTGACAAACACCATTTGTGTCCTAGATTGTTATTCTTTCTATATTGAGGTTATTCTATTTGGTATTATAACTTTAGAGTTCATGAACCATATAAGAAACAGAATGTAACCATTTATCTTTATTTGAAAAATTAAAATAAGGTGCTTTTATGTACAGAACAACAAAAACAACTGAAACAGTAGTGACGTATAATACAAAAAATACAGTTCACAACAGCTTTTTACATTGGCAGCTCAATTTACAAAACACTTTACATACAAACTTACAAGACATTTTGACACGAGTCAGAGAAACCTGGTGCACTGTCACATATAGAAGCCTTGACTGAAGTGGTTCTTCAAGTGACAGAGGTGCCTTACTGCAACTCAGTAGAAGCTTATAACTACAGTCTCAAAAACCTTATGCAAGTATATATCAATTTGGAGCGGTGATCAAACGAAAGAGATTTGTATCGTGCATGTCTGAACCTAGTATGCTAGATATTCAGGGTGATTTTGTTCTGCATTTTGCTAATGTATTATTGTTTAGATTTTAGATAACAACCACTTTACTCAACAGATCCAAGCTGCCATTTCTAAACTTTTGCAATGTTTGTAACAAAATACAAATCATACATTTTAAATGTTTCAGTTGTAAATATATATACACTACCTTTCAAAAGTTTGGGGTCAATTAGAAATGTCCTCGTTTTTGAAAGAAAAGCACATTTTTTGTCAATTAAAATAACATCAAATTGATCAGAAATACAGTGTAGACATTGTTAATGTTGTAAATGACTATTGTAGTTGGAAACAGCAGATTTCTTTTTATGGAATATATACATAGGCGTACAGTGGCCCATTATCAGCAACTATCACTTCTGTGTTCCAATGGCATATTGTGTTTGCCAATCCAAGTTTATAATTTTAAAAGGCTAATTTATCAATGGAAAACCCTTTTGCAATTAAGTTAGCACAGCTGAAAACTGACGTCCTGATTAGACTAGTTCAGTATCTGGAGCATCAGCATTTGTGGGTTCGATTACAGGCTCAAAATGGCCAGAAACAAAGACTTTCTTCTGAAACTCGTCAGTTTATTCTTGTTCTGAGAAATTAAGGCTATTCCATGCGAGAACACAGACACTGGACAGAGGAACTCTGCCTAGAAGGCCAGCATCCCGGAGTCGCCTCTTCACTGTTGACATTGAGACTGGTGTTTTGCGGGTACTATTTAATGAAGCTGCCAGTTGAGGACTTGTGAGGCGTCTTTCTCAAACTAGACCATCTAATGTACTTGTCCTCTTGCTCAGTTGTGCACCGGGGCCTCCCACTCCTCTTTCTGTTCTGGTTAGAGCCAGTTTGCGCTGTTCTGTGAAGGGAGTAGTACACAGCATTGTACAAGATCTTCCAGTTTCTTGGCAATTTATCACATGGAATAGGCTTCATTTCTCAGAACAAGAATAGACTGACGAGTTTCAGAAGAAAGGGCTTTGTTTCTGGCCATTTTGAGCCTGTAATCGAACCCACAAATGTTGATGCTCCAGATACTCAACTAGTCTACAGAAGGACAGTTTCATTGCTTCTTTAACAGTTTTCAGCTGTTTTCTAGGGTTTTCTAATGATCAATTAACCTTTTAAAATGATAAACTTGGATTAGCTAACACAATGTGCCATTGGAACACAGGACTGATGGCTGCTGATAATGGGTCTCTGTACGCCTATGTAGATATTCCATTAAAAATCTGCCGTTCCATCTATAATAGTCATTTACAACATTAACAATGTGTACACTGTATTTCTGATCAATTTGTTGTTATTTTAATGGACAAAATAAATGTGCTTTTCTTTCAAAAACAAGGACATTTCTAAGTGACCCCAAACTTTTGAAAGGTAGTGTATATATTTTTTAATTTGACCTTTATTTAAATAGGCAAGTCAGTTAAGAACAAATTCTTATTTACAATGACGGCCTACCCCGGCAAAATTCGGACGACGCTGGGCCAATTGTGAGCCGCCCTATGGGACTCCCAATCACAGCCAGATGTGATACAGTCTGGAATTGAACCAGGGACTGTAGTGACACCTCTTGCACTGAGATGCAGTGACTTATACCACTGCGCCACTCAGGAGCATTTAAAGACAGCGTTGATTTAAAAAAAATGTATAGTCAAAAACAATGGTTTGCAATAGTGTCAACCCAGAAATACAAAGTGATTGAGGTTGAAGCCATTCTAAAATAATTATTTGTACAGATACTGATCATAATTTAAAGGCAGTCACTCAAAGTGTTTTAATAGTATTGTTGGGTATGCCCAGTACAGTTCTACAGTCTATTCTGTCGTACCTATCATGCAGGTGATGCTGCTGCTACCTGGTTGTCCATGTGATTGAGTAATGTCACAAGGTCATGAGTACACATTTTAGAACCCCAAGAGGCACAACTCTTGATTCCTGAATTTAGCTTGAAGGCATGAAAAAAATCCATTGAATATGTATTACATCATTCTCAACAAAACCCCCATCCGTGTTCCAAACTAAGGCTTTCCAATATCCTGTGCAAAAACAACGCATTTTGAGTCAAGATTTTAGCTGGTTCTGCACTTTGACCGCAATGATACAACTTTCACTAGTCCACTCAACTACAATACAAATGTACATTATATACACTCTGCCACCACGGCAGTCCTTTAGCAGTATGCTTTTTTCACAGCTACTTTGTCGAAAATTGTGAAATTGTAAGGCCCTTGTACAAATGTCAATAAACTTAAATAAGACAACATTGTTTTACTTACAATTATTCCAAAACTATTTCTATCACTACATTCTACAACGCAATGTTGCAAGAGTTTACCATAATTTTGCACTGACATAGCTACATCTTTGGAATATGAAATCTATATTCTTAAATTGTGCATTTAGAATTATGGTATCTTTCCAATCTTGAACAGCTGAAAACGTATATCTGTTATTAGGTAATGCCTCAATGAAAGCCCTTGCTTTTGGATTATTATTTATGCAGGTTCCATCCTTTCACAATATCAGTTTACTTTTGTTTTTTAAAAGACATTCCTCCATTGACTGGTCCATAACTGCTGTGAAAGCCTTGGCTCCATATTAGTAAAACCCAGTTTACAGTCATTAGTGTCATTAAACCAGAGGTGATGTTGGTAACTATGGCAGCTTTCATATACACTGAATGGCTACGTTATGAATGGTTTGATACATACTATTTGATACATGCTGAATCAGTCAGGCCCATTAAACATAAAACATTGATTTGACATGACAGTTGTGTTGGAAAGGATGAAAACAGAATACACATTTTAAAAAGGTTATTTTTGGCACAACATAAATGAACACAGAGCATGGTTTCCTCTGGGTGTGTGAGTCACAATCATCAACACCAAGAGCTCCATACTCCACTGGCTGACTCTGTTGTGTTGCCACACTCTACATGTGGTTCTTCTAACCTCTGCTGTCTACTAGCCTCTGAATCACAGGGCCAGGAAAGAGTTATCTAAGCAACATGGTGAACAGGTTTTTATACAGTCTCAGCCCACATTAACTTGGTGTCTGAAGGACTTGGTGTCTGAAGGAATCAGTTTCTGACTGACAAACTGAACTAGTCAGCATTTTATACTGGGATCTCAGCCTAGCTACAACAACTCCAGGCCTAGTGATAGCCTCTCTCTCATCCCCTGCCGCTATGCTACAGAAAGGGCACAAAATCTTTTGCATACTAAATTATATGTGAGTATAATGCCTCTGATTCTCAATAATCAAGATTGTGCGGACACCTATGAGCCTGCACAGTCTCAAAATGAGATTCTCTTTTGGTCTGACCTTGCACCCCACTTCACATTATGTGCTTTGCATAATCTGTTGGCTCCATAATGAATAATATGTTAATACCTGGTCTCGGGTCTTCCCCAATGTCAGAGGAACGCTTCAACCCTGTCAGTCGTACACATAACTTACATGCTGACCAAACCGGACGCGCGCACGTTGATTTTGTTCACCCACACCAGAAGCGATCAGGACACACAGGTTGAAATATCAAAACAAACTCTGAACCAATTATATTCATTTCGGGACAGGTCGAAAAGCATTAAACATTTATGGCTATTTAGCTAGCTAGCTTGCTGTTGCTAGCTAATTTGTCCTGGGATATAAACATTGGTTTGTTATTTTAGATTAAACGCACAAGGTCCTCTACTCCAACAATTAATCCACAGATAAAATGGTAAACTGAATTCCTTTCTCGTCATCTCTCCTCCTTTCTCAGGCTTCTTCTTATTTTGGATTTAATATGGCGGTTGGCAACCAACTTCAAGGTGCATTACTACAACCTACTGGAGTGTAGACCTAAGTTCATCTTTCAATCACCCACGTGGGTATATGCTTCTAAAAACCTATGAGGAGATGGGAGAGGCTGGACTTGCAGCGCGTTGAGCGTCACAAATAGATTTCTATTTTAGCGCCTGGCCGTGCAGACGGTCGCTGACACCAGCGAGCAGTGTGGGTGCAATGATTGAATAACATGTATGTGTACATTTATTTTGCAACGCTCGCACACGCGATGTATCCTGTCTGGTCAGCATGTTAGGCACCATATCCTCCAATACCTTTGGATGTACAAACCCCATCTGTACTACTCTCCATTTGGGGGGATAGTGTTGCTTTCTCTCTTTCCTCCTTCACAAGACATGTTAGTCATTCAAGTCTTGACTTCATCTCTAAGCTCCTGGTAGAGCAGAGCAGAGAACCTGGACAACAACACCTCTCCAGTATTATGTTATTCTGTTGTGTGCTCTTTTTCCACACCTCATGCCAGGTGGTCCCTACCTCTTTCATTCCTTCCTCATTGGTTTCTCTCCATGTCTCTCTGGGATGGTCAGCCCTTTCTTGACCAGTGGATTCCATTCTAATGGTCTGTCTGGTCTGTCTGGTTATGCTGCACTAAGGTCGCTCTAAGGTCATCCACAGTTTAAACTGCTTTGAATTAATAGCTGATAGACTGCTGTTATAACTAAGTCATCAGTGAAAGGTCTATTGATCTACTTACTATAGTGTTTGAATTAGAGGCTGTTTGTTATTCTACTATCATTCTCAGTGTAGGGCTAAGCGCACACTAACTGTGGATGTAGGTAGGAGAGTTAAGGGTCAGCTGTGGACCCATAGAGTATCTCTCTACTTTCAATGCAATGCCAACAGAACATTTGGACGGACTGAGTGGCAATGCATAAAAACAACATGACTGAATCATATAAAAACTGTTACAGAAGGACAATTTCAGCTGTATGTGTCCTATGTCCACCATAACCATCATTCCACAGCTTCAATAGTCTGAAGGCAATCTGTATCAGCTTCCTCTTCATTGTGCTTCAGGTGCACTAGAGAAAGAGGAGTGACAACAAGGAAATGAGAACTGACCACAGGGACAAAATGAAAAAGACAAAAGTGCAAAAGCAGTGTAATGAAATGTCCCTCTGCAAAGAAGTTAACATTTTTCAGTGTTCCTTCTGTGTTTTTATTTTATTTTAAGTCCCTCTTTTCTTATGGCTAATAGTTAATCACTCCACATTAGAGTTTTATCTCCTGCTCAAGTTGATCAAAGCCGTCCTCACACAATGGAATCTTTGATCTCTGAGCCCAGTCTCACCCGAGGCCGCGGGCAGATGGGCGAGATCTCTACAGTGCTCTCCTTCAAGTTCAGAGGCCTCTTTTCTGACTCTGAGAAGCTCTTGCTGTTGTCTGGTGATGAGCACTCATGTGGCGGTGTGCTGCAGATGTAGTTGTCATTGAGGGTCTGGTAACCCTTGTGGTCTGACACAGAGGCTGGCACTGTGCTGTTGCCATTCAGAGGCAAGTTCTCCGCCGGATTCCCCACTAGCCTGGGTTTCTTCTGCTGCATGTTGGGGCACTCGCCCTCCTTCAGCATGGACTTCATGCGGTCGTGGTTCCTGTAGACCGCAAATAGGGAGAAGACCACCAGGGAGAAGCCCAGCAGGGCACACACAACGATGAGCTCGTTCCAGTAGGTCTTGGTGTTGATCTGTGGGGAGCGGGTCTCTCCAGGTAGGATGATTGGCTCCTCCTGTGGGACCAGAGGGGTGCGTGAGCGGCCAATGAGGGTGGTGCTCTCCTGCCTGGCCTCTCCCCTAACACAGTAGTTGGCCAGGAGTTGCCTGAAGCCCTCCTCTACTGACCAGCACTCATAGGTCTCCTGTCTGTCAGCCTGGGCCACCACTACTAGACCTCCCTCAGGACTGGGGTACAGGAAGTGACCTGCACCCTCACTGTACTCCCACTTCCTCTCAGCCAGGTTGGAGCGCAGCTTACAGGGCAGCACTTTGAACATGTTGGCTGGGATCATTATCACCTGGCATGAAGACATCCCTGCAGACAACAAGAAAAAGGGCTTTATTATTTTTCATTTGTGAAAGCAAGTCCATCTTAGGTAGATTAAACAAACTGCATTATTATATCAGTATGGTAGCTGAGTAGGACTGCGATGAGAATGAACACATTAAATAAGCTTGGAATTGATAATCATGGTAGGGAACATTGGAATAAAATGTTCTTCGAATTGTAAATGCAGCAGTTCCAGAGTAGAGCACAGTGGTACAGTTTAGAGCTGAGATGATTTAATCCAGCAGGAACTGATGGAATGGTACAGTACTTACGTGTGGGTGGGGGTTTAGCAAAGCGAGGGCTGGGCTGTGTCTTGTTGCAGATAACGGATGTGTCTGCCTCGTCCACGTCCTGCTGCCAGTGGCTGAGAACACAGACACAATGGTAAATCAGACAAATGGGTGTCTCAGAACCGCTCAGAATGTCTAACTGACAATCTACACATAGCAGGTCTTTACAGACTACAGCACGTACTGTAAGCAGACAGCATTGAGCATTATCCTGTATTGTCACTTTTTCTTTGGTGTGCTTTAATGTCCCAAAAGGTTATCAGTCATTATGAGAGCTTAGCATCGAACTAGTTTATACCATTATCTGGTATCATGCTAATACAAGGCTAGTATCTCTTTGATGAGCAACACCTACATGTCCATGAGAGGACCATATAAATGTAATGTATGGTGGCTGGTGGTCTGGGGGAAACATACTTATCTAGTCCACCCAGCCTGACATTCAGACACTGCCTCCCTTCCCAGGCACAGTAAGGGTCCCTGGACAGGACACACTCTCCACAGCTCTGGTAGTTGGAGCAGTTAGCCACCGGGACCTCCACCAGGCCAGAGTAGGAGGACACAAACAGCAGGCCCTGTAGAGGAGAGACCACCAGACCGTCAGTCAGGGGCCAGGGAGGAATAGGTATCTGGGTCTCATATTAGCAGACATTTACCTCTCTCTAAAACAATGTCAACACCGTACCCTTGACGAACCCAATGCTGAAGGAACAAACCGAGTAACAATACAGAGTAACACAGGACCTCATTTTTTTCAATTCCCCTGAGAGGAAGTTGCATGCAATTATCTCAATGAACGTGAGCTGAGCTACCCTTTAGGCTCCGGCTCTCTTCACAGCTCATGAGACCCCTAAACTGCCAGTGCTGACATTTAGTGAGCTCATTATTACTCCCACTATGAGGACATGCTCCAAAAATAAACAGATTTCTTTCTCTGTACTGTACCTTTTCAGAGTCCAGTTCAATGTGCTGTACAGGCTGGGGGTCAGTGAAAAGCATAATCTCTTCAATGATGTGCATCTTGTTGTTGACATTAATGGCTTTGTGGAGTCTTCCATCATCTGCCAGAGACATATGATAGAGCAGTGGATGGTTAATGTCTGCTATAGCTCTGCCTCTCATACAGAAGAGGAAAGGGGAGAGGTTCTGACGGCTGAGGCGGTTTACAGTACAGTACCTGTTCCAATGAAGAGCACATTGTAGTGTTTGTGGATGGCCTGGACCCGGTGGACAGCTATCTGGGTGTAGCGGACGCTGCGTTTCAGCAGGAGGGGCTGGCTGCGGATCACACTGTCCATCAGGAAGTGGTCCTTGACGAAGTTCAGTACCTTGTCAGGCATATGCAAAGAGGAGGAGATGCCCTGCTCCCGGGCTGCGTTAGTGATGCACTGTGGAGAGAACACAGGGAGTCTCATAAGCACACACTGGGCAACAATACACACTACACAAGCTTACTACTACCCCCTGCCTATCCTCATAAATATGTGTTTGTATCCTTCAGTTGATGATTTGATTTGATGTGTCCGTGATAAGTCTGCCAGGAAATTAAAGCAGCCGTAGCAGTGGCAGCTTTGATAACATCAGAACATCAGGCCTTCTGGGAAGAAGGCTGCTTGTGACAGCAGAGAGACAGATAGCTGGTTAATCACTGATGTTCAGTCCAGATTGCTGATGTGTCTGAGAGGCAGGCTAGAACACATCCAATCTGCAAACACGTGGTTGGGCTTAGTATAGCCTACTGCAGGTTACTTATACCAGTGGTTCCCAACCAGGGGTACTAGGACTTACTTGGCCTATCCACAGGGGATACTTGAGAAGACTCATGAGATCATAGGCCTACTGGTAAAATACACATGAGGGGGTACTTCAGGGGTACTCCAGGCAGAGCAAAATTCAGTTGGTGGTACGGTAACCGAAAAAGGTTGGGAACCACTGACTTATACTGTGTAAGCTGCCCAGCAGAGGGCAGTGGTAACTCACCGCTCCAGGCCGTGGATCAAGGATAGGGTGGTTGTAGGTGTACCACTGCTGGGTCTCCCGGTTGACCTCACGGTAACGGCCACTGAAGGCCCTCTCCACCTGGTCCATGGTGAAGGCACACACTGCTGAGCTGCCAGAGGCCCCTTTATACCTGGGAAAACACCACACAGCAGTGAGGCTACAGCATGTTCCTCTTTCCTAAAATGATCCTATTATTTACTCTGACAGTAGTGCTGAACTAATACAGTGCCTTGCAAATGTATTCATCCCCTTTGGCGTTGTTCCTATTTTGTTGCATTACAACTTGTAATTTAAATTGAGTACATATACACCTGTTCTGAAAGGCCCCAGAGTCTGCAACACCACTAAGCAAGGGTCATCAACAAGCAAGTGGCACCATGAAGACCAAGGAGCTCTCCAAACAGGTCAGGGACAAAGTTGGGGAGAAGTACAGATCAGCGTTGGGTTATAAAAAAATATCAGAAACTTTAAACATCCCATGGAGCACCATTAAATCCATTATACATTTGTTTAAAGAATATGGCACCACAACAAATCTGCCAAGAGAGGGCCGCCCACCAAAACTCAAGGACCAGGCAAGGAGGGCATTAATCAGAGAGGTAACAAAGAGACCAATGATAACCCTGAAGGAGCTGCAAAGCTCCACAGTGGAGATTGGCGTATCTGTCCATAGGACCACTTTAAGCCGTACACTCCAAAGAGCTGGGCTTTATGGAAGACTGGCCAGAAAAAAGTCATTGCTTAAAGAAAAAAATAAGCAAACACATTTGGTGTTTGTCAAAAGGCATGTGTGAGACTCCCCAAACATAGGGAAGAAGGTAGTCTGGTCAGATGAGACAAAAATGTAGCTTTTTGGCCATCAAGGAAAACGTTATGTCTGGCGCAAACCCAACACCTCTCATCACCCAGAGAACATCATCCCAGTGAAGCATGGTGGTGGCAGCATCATGCTGTGTGGATGTTTTTCATCGGCGGGACTGAGAAACTGGTCAGAATTGAAGGAATGATGGATGGCGCTAAATACAGGGATATTCTTGAGAGAAACCTGTTTCAGTCTTCGAGAGATTTGAAACTGGGACGGAGGTTCACTTTCCAGCAGGACAATGACCCTAAGCATACTACTAAAGCAACACTTGAGTGGTTTAAGGGGAAACATTTAAATGTCTTGGAATTGCCTAATCAATGCCCAGACCTCCATCCAATTGAGAATCTGTGCTATGACTTAATAAATCTTCTTAGGGATAGCCCCCTTTTTTCCAATTTTAATTCCAGGTTGTAAGGCAACAAAAATGCCAAGTGGGGTGAATACTTTCGCAAGCCAATGTATGCAGTACTTGATCAATAATGTCTCAAATACACCATAGACGAACAGAAGGAATGGAAATGTGGCTGTTTGGCCATGACTGGGTCAATAATAATGTGCTATAAACTGACAGTGAGTTGTTGTTGTATGGAGAAATGTTTAATGTGGAGATGAGTGAAATATCAACTCAAACACAGAAGCTTTCATTATCCAAATCAATGGGCTTATACACTCTTGCATGCTGTATAAGTGATAATGTCCTCACCACTGTGAAGTAAAGACCCCGTAGAACACAGTGTTCTTCCAGTCTTCTGGGCTGGGTGTCAACACAAACATGTCCTGGATGATGTTGAAGGGGAAGCCATCATCAGGCAGTGAACACAGGAGCTGGGCTTTAAGGAAGGTGGTCCATTTCTTCTGCAGCACCCTCTCTCCTCCTTTGTCACCCTGTAATACAATGAGAGCTCTGTTACATGGACCCTCAGTCATAGTAACCCAGTGTCCAGTAGAGGGCACAAGCATGTATGTGTAAACTGTAAAAGTAGTGGAAATGGTGAGAATGCATTATAATCCCTACTGCAATAAACACGCGTCTGAATGATAACATGGCAACCAATTACCCTAAAATTATTCTACACCCTGTTGTTTACCCCAAAACTAAACAAACAATGTAAACAAACAAGGCACTGTTTGAATTGACTTAAATGAGAAACAATAATCCTATAGTGAAACCACCAGACTGAGTACAACAGATTGTGGACATAATACACATCGCCCCTGGGTCAATAGAATTCTAGGTCAAGAAAACAATATAAGACATCACAACTGGATGAGAGGAGAACACTGGGGGCACTGGGGAAGCCAAATGCTTTTCAATGAGAGAGAGGAAAAAGGACACTGCTCACACACAATGACTCTCCACTGACACTACAATTCTCTGAACCTGTGCCTGTGACACTACCCTGCCTGGTGGGTGGGGTCATCTATGGGAGCATGATACTGGGTTGGCTTGCGATGCAAATATAGCAGCACAACTTTTCCATTATGAAATGTAATGTCTATACTTTTCACAGATAGTTGGTTGTACAGGAATTGTGTGGGGACATGCAATTGAAAAAATATACACTGCTCAAAAAAATAAAGGGAACACTTAAACAACACAATGTAACTCCAAGTCAATCACACTTCTGTGAAATCAAACTGTCCACTTAGGAAGCAACACTGATTGACAATAAATTTCACATGCTGTTGTGCAAATGGAATAGACAACAGGTGGAAATTATAGGCAATAAGCAAGACACCCCCAATAAAGGAGTGGTTCTGCAGGTGGTGACCATAGACCACTTCTCAGTTCCTATGCTTCCTGGCTGATGTTTTGGTCACTTTTGAATGCTGGCGGTGCTTTCACTCTAGTGGTAGCATGAGACGGAGTCTACAACCCATACAAGTGGCTCAGGTAGTGCAGCTCATCCAGGATGGCACATCAATGCGAGCTGTGGCAAGAAGGTTTGCTATGTCTGTCAGCGTAGTGTCCAGAGCATGGAGGCGCTACCAGGAGACAGGCCAGTACATCAGGAGACGTGGAGGAGGCCGTAGGAGGGCAACAACCCAGCAGCAGGACCGCTACCTCCGCCTTTGTGCAAGGAGGAGCAGGAGGAGCACTGCCAGAGCCCTGCAAAATGACCTCCAGCAGGCCACAAATGTGCATGTGTCTGCTCAAACTGTCAGAAACAGACTCCATGAGGGTGGTATGAGGGCCCGACGTCCACAGGTGAGGGTTGTGCTTACAGCCCAACACCGTGCAGAACGTTTGGCATTTGCCAGAGAACACCAAGATTGGCAAATTCGCCACTGGCGCCCTGTGCTCTTCACAGATGAAAGCAGGTTCACACTGAGCACGTGACAGATGTGACAGAGTCTGGAGACGCCGTGGAGAACGTTCTGCTGCCTGCAACATCCTCCAGCATGACTGGTTTGGCGGTGGGTCAGTCATGGTGTGGGGTGGCATTTCCTTGGGGGGCCGCACAGCCCTCCATGTGCTCGCCAGTGGTAGCCTGACTGCCATTAGGTACCGAGATGAGATCCTCAGACCCCTTGTGAGACCATATGCTGGTGCGGTTGGCCCTGGGTTCCTCCTAATGCAAGACAATGCTAGACCTCATGTGGCTGGAGTGTGTCAGCAGTTCCTGCAAGAGGAAGGCATTGATGCTATGGACTGGCCCGCCCGTTCCCCAGACCTGAATCCAATTGAGCACATCTGGGACCTCATGTCTCGCTCCATCCACCAACGCTACGTTGCACCACAGACTGTCCAGGAGTTGGTGGATGCTTTAGTCCAGGTCTGGGAGGAGATCCCTCAGGAGACCATCCGCCACCTCATCAGGAGCATGCCCAGGCATTGTAGGGAGGTCATACAGGCACGTGGAGGCCACACACACTACTGAGCCTCATTTTGACTTGTTTTAAGGACATTACATCAAAGTTAGATCAGCCTGTAGTGTGGTTTTCCACTTTAATTTTGAGTGTGACTCCAAATCCAGACCTCCATGGGTTGATAAATTGGATTTCCATTGATTATTTTTGTGTGATTTTGTTGTCAGCACATTCAACTATGTAAAGAAAAAAGTATTTAATAAGATTATTTCTTTCATTCAGATCTAGGATGTGTTGTTTAAGTGTTCCCTTTATTTTTTTGAGCAGTGTATATAATTTGTCTGTTTACATACACTTGAGTCTGTGGCTCGGATTGCAGCAATTATTCAAATTCGTGTCTGGGACATAGATCTAAGGAGATTGAAAAGGCTGAGGGAGCAACGGTAAGTCATCTTCACAGAACACTGTTCAGAGGACTAAAAAGAAACATAAAGAAGTCTAAGTCTACATAACCCAGAGCCCTTTAACATGTGCCTTCGTCCGAGTCCCCGTCAGCCCAACATTAATTAGAGGAAATGACATCGCTGAATGGGAAAGGGAAATGACACGTGACTAATGCTGAGTTTCTGAAGCAATTACTTGCTGTAGTAACCCAGCCAGATAATGAGCTACATACAGTATGTTCCCTGCTCTGCTCCCCCTGGTCTACCTAGTTATTATTTTATACTAGAGAGAGTGTGTACCTAAAGTCTCCTCCTGAATATTGGACAGAAAGCACTCAATTTATTAACCCCTTACATAAGCCTCTCTTTCCAACACAGATGCACAGATGTACAATTTTAAGAGTTTCAATAGTACCAAAGCTTTTTGTGTTTTTCTGTTTTCCACAAAGCCATATATTATTCCATAGCTGGCCTCACTGGAGCAGAACTTCTACTCTAAACACCTGAATAAACATCAGAGATAGTCAACTAAAGACGGAGAGAGAGATGGACTTTAAGTAATGGAAGATGCTGATGAGGAATACGCAGTATTGGTGGATCTTTCTATAAATAATGGGGCCAATGTGTGACATTGGGATATATTTTTCAAAACGGTTTGAAACAAAAATAAAAGCATTTTCATGCAGTTCAACATGTGTAATTAGAGGAATAAAAGTGAATATATGAAAATTGGCCCATAACTCCACCAATACAACAACAAAGACCTAGGATGATACATTCTTTAAGCAGGGTTCATACAGATATTGATGAGTCAAATTCAAGGACTTTCAGGAACTTTTGTAATTTTCAAGGACCTCAATGCAATTGTATAATTTATATAATTGTACATATAGGGCCTAATATAGAGGCCAAACAAGCAAGTAGGGCACTACCACTTCAAGATTTGTTTTTCAGAGCTTGCCAAAGCATTGATATTCAAATTATTATTACATTCTAAAATCTGTGTAAATAATGTGGACATTGTCTGACTAAATAGATTGGATGCATGCATGTCAATTTTTCTGTAGCCTATGTGGCCGACGCAGGCATACAGTAAGCCTATAAAGCCATGAATAGCGGTAGCATTAATCTCACCATCTCTGTTTTTATCATGAGAAAGTGACCAAAAACCAGGTTCCTTTTTTAATGGAAGGATTTGTATGGAAAGCCAAGTTGAAGATGTCGTCCTCATAATAACCGCATGTGATTTTACCGCAACAGAGTAGCGCAACACCCTTCAATTGAAGGGCTGGAAACAAACTAAAGCGGCCACATCTCTCACCAAATTGTATACAAAATGAAATTACGGATAATTATAAGCAGGGGCGTGTATTCATGAATGCCTAGGGAAGCCAGGCTTCCCCAAAATAATACCAAGAAAAAAAGGCAAAAACATAAAATAATGTATATTTTATCTCTCTGTGTTTGATCATTTTCCTTAAATTCGCAAGAGGCTGAATGTACTTCACCAGATAAAGGATCCGAGTGAGGGAAACAGCGCCCATCTGTCTCTGTATTTGTAGCCCATCTATCTGATGCTGTCTGGTCAAAAAGAGTATGATATTGTTGCCACCTGTAGCATTGAATGCAAGGGGGCATTTGGCCTCCCTTGGTAAAAAGTATAAAATATTAGCCAATCAGCGTTGAGCTAAACTGAGCGAGCGAAACTGTGATTGGTCCTGGTGCACCAAAAAAAGTGTCAAGGGAAGACAGTTTGGATTTGGCTCCACACCAATTGGAATATGCATGTCAAATCTCTCATTGCTCAAAGTAGAAGAGAGATTGACTTCATCACTACTTATTATTGTAAGAAGTATTGACATGTTGAATGCTACTAGCTGTCTGTTTTAAACTACTAGCTCACAGCACGGACACCCATGCATACCCCACAAGACATGCCACAAGTCCAGAACAGACTATGGGAGGCGCACAGTACTACATAGAGCCATGGCTACATTGAAGTCTATTCCACATCAAGTAATTCACGCAAGCAGTAAAATCAGATTTAAAAAACAGTGAGGACTATGGAACAGCGATGACTGTGGAGTCACACACATGGGTACAAACACACACATACATACAAACACACATAACATACACACTATACACACATGTACACCTTGATTGTGTGTTGTAGTAGAGTAGTGGCCGGCGGGCACACATTTAATGTATTGTGAAATCTGTTGTAAAATGTATTTAAATGTATACACATTTTATTATAATGTTTATTACTGCCTTAACTTTTGCTGTAACCCAGGAAGAGTATCTGCTGCCTTGGCAGGAACTAATGGGGATCGCTAATAAATACAAATACAAATCACATGAAAAACCAAACATCACTGACTGAAAAAACTTGAATTGATGCATCTCGTTGTGTTGTTGTCCTCCAGTGGCTAGCTAGCTAGCTAAAATTGTACCTTTCCATTAGCCATGGATGGAGATGCAGTGCCTTCGGAAAGTATTTAGACCCCTTGACTTGTTCCACATTTTGTTAGGTTACAGGCTTATTATAACACTGATTACATTGTTTTTCATCAATCTACACACAAAACCCCATAATAACAAAGCAAAAACAGGTTTAGAATTTTTTACTAATTTATTAACAATTAAAAACCAAAAATAAATCACATTTACATAGTATTCACACACACACACACACACACACACACACACACACACACACACACACACACACACACACACACACACAGAGAGAGAGAAATCAGGACCATCGACAGCCACCTCAGTGGCATAAATAGTTTTTGGTATCTTTTAGTTGTCACTGTATTAGGCTAAGCGTAGGTGAGTTGATGATGGTAAACTGTTAAAGTTAAATGGTGCTGGAATATTGGAGGCAGCTCCTGTTTTCTTTGCAAATTGCGGTAGCCTAACTCTCCATGGTTCTAAATCAATAGCTGGTTAGTAGTTTGAAAATTTTGGAAACATTAACTTGCTTGACCATTCTGTAGGTCACGTAAGTGTTTGTTACATGCAATATGCTTTGTGGACTTCACCAGACAGATGTTGCTCTCCGGTTTTGTGATGAAACAAAAGGTGTGGTTGAATGTATTCTGCCACTGATTTTTATTTTTCTCGGCTTTAGGCCTACAGAGGATTAGGCCTAAGTGGGTTCTTTTTCCACATTTTGTTACATTACAGCCTTATTCTAAAATTGATAAAATAAATGTTTTTCCTCTTTGTTTCCATTGATCATCCTTGAGATGTTTCTACAACTTGATTGGAGTCCACCTGTGGTAAATTCAATTGATTGGACATGATTTGGAAAGGCACACACCTGTCTATATAAGGTCCCACAGTTGGCAGTGCATGTCAGAGCAAAAACCAAACAATGAGGTTGAAGGAATTGTCCATAGAGCACCGAGACAGGATTGTGTTGAGGCACAGATCTGGGGTAGGGTACCAAAACATTTCTGCAGCATTGAAGGTCCCCAAGGACACAGTGGCCTCTATTAATGGAAGAAGTTGAGCGATTGGGGGAGGTGACCAAGAATCCGATGGTGAGGGAGGTGACCAAGAACCCGATGGTGAGGGAGGTGATCAAGAAACCGATGGTCACTCTGACAGAGTTCCAGATTTCCTATGTGGAGATGGGAGACCCTTCCAGAAGGACAACCATCTCTGCAGCACTCCACCAATCAGGCCTTTATGGTAGAGTGGCCAGACAGAAGCCACTCCTCAGCAAAAGACACATGACAGCCTGCTTGGAGTTTGCCAAAAGGCAGCTAAAGGACCTTGGTCTGATGAAATCAAGATTGAACACTTTGGCCTGCATGCCAAGCCTCACGTCTGGAGGAAACCTGGCACTATCCTTACGGCGAAGTATGGTGGTGGCAGCATCATGCTGTGGGGATGTTTTTCAGGGGAAGGGACTGGGAGACTAGTCAGGATCGAGGGAAAGATGAATGGAGCAAAGTACAGAGAGATCCTTGATGAAAACCTGCTCCAGAGCGCTCATAACCTGAGACTAGGTCAAAGGTTCACCTTCCAACAGGACAACGACCCTAAACACACAGCCAAGACAACACGAGAACAGGAGTGGGTTCGGGACAAGTCTCTGAATGTTCTTGAGGCCAGACTTGAACCCGATCGAACATCTCTGGAGAGACCTGAAAATAGCTGTGCAGAGATGCTCCCCATCCAACCTGACAGAGCTTGAGAGGATCTGCCGAGAAGAATGAGAGAAACTCCCCAAATACAGGTGTGCCAAGCTGGGGAAGGATACCAAAGAAGACTTGAGGCTGTAATCACTGCCAAAGGTGCTTCAACAAAGTACTGAGTAAAGGGTCTGAATACTTATGTAAATGTGATATTTCAGTTTCTTATTTTTAATATATTTGCAAAAATTTCTAAAAACGTGTTTTTGCTTTGTTATTGTGGGATATTGCGTGTAGATTGATGAGGGGAAAAACTATTTAACCCATTTTAGAATAAGGCTGTGACGTAACATAATGTGGAAAAAGTCAAGAGGTCTGAATACTTTCTGAATGCACTGTATGTCATGGTGGCAAGGCATATGAACTAACAGATTATAGAGCAAACAACATAATTATCACAACACAGGTTGTAACATGGCTATTTTTTTCCTGGCTTGGTATCCCCAGTGATTTTACCCACGCACCGCTACTGATTATTACCCTCCAGACGAGCTTCAATGCCATACAACTCTCCTTCCGTGGTCTCCAACTGCTCCTAAATACAAGTAAAACTAAATGCATGCTCTTCAACCAATCACTGCCTGCACCTGCCCGCCTGTCCAGCATCACTTCTCTGGACGGTTCTGACTTAGAATTTGTGGACAACTACAAATACCTAGGTGTCTGGTTAGACTGTAAACTCTCCTTCCAGACTCACATCAATCATCTCCAATCCAAAGTTCAATCTAGAATTGGCTTCCTATTTCGCAACAAAGCATCCTTCACTCATGCTGCCAAACATACCCTCGTAAAACTGACCATCCTACCAATCCTCGACTTCGGCGATGTCATCTACAAAATAGCCTCCAATACCCTACTCAACAAGCTGGATGCAGTCTATCACAGTGCCATCCGTTTTGTCACCAAAGCCCCATATACTACCCACCACTGCGACCTGTACGCTCTCGTTGGCTGGCCTTCGCTTCATAATCGTCGCCAAACACATTGGCTCCAGGTCATCTACAAGACCCTGCTAGGTAAAGTCCCCCCTTATCTCCGCTCACTGGTCACCATAGCAGCACCCACCTGTAGCACGCGCTCCAGCAGGTATATCTCTCTGGTCACCCCTAAAGCCAACTCCTCCTTTGGTCGTCTCTCCTTCCAGTTCTCTGCTGCCAATGACTGGAACGAACTACAAAAATCTCTGAAACTGGAAACACTTATCTCCCTCACTAGCTTTAAGCACCAGCTATCAGAGCAGCTCCCAGATCACTGCACCTGTACATAGCCCATCTATAATTTAGCCCAAACTACTACCCCTACTGTATTTATTTATTTTATTTATTATTTTGCTCCTTTGCACCATATTATTTATATTTTAACTTTGAACTTTCTTCAAATTATAAATCTACCATTCCAGTGTTTTACATGCTATACTTTATTTACTTTGCCACCATGGCCTTTTTTGCCTTTACCTCCCTTATCTCACATCATTTGCTCACATTGTATATAGTCTTATTTTTGTCTACTGTATCATTGATTGAATGTTGTTTTACTCCATGTGTAACTCTGTTTTTGTATGTTGTCGAACTGCTTTGCTTTATCTTGGCCAGGTCGCAATTGTAAATGAGAACTTGTTCTCAACTTGCCTAACTGGTTAAATAAAGGTGAAATAAAAAAATAAATAAAAAAATTATAAGGGAGCAGGTAACTTATAATTTGGCTACAATAATTACAATTGCTTTTGAAGCACCAAATTGAGGAAATGTCCGATTTTCAAGGTAGGTATATTTCAATACTTGAATTTCTGCGCTCCAAATTAAAGTTCAAGTAGGCTACTTCAAGCCCCTTGTAAAATTGCAGGTCTGACATGGAAAACAAAATGTATTTGTCATGTTATTTCATTACCAGACCATATTGTGAATAAGTTATGTAATTTATTATCATTATATCCAGAACAATTAATATGAATAGCGTTGGGTGTTGCGCAATAGTCTATCCTACACAATTGCGCCCAGTAGACTCGGGGCTCTATATTAACAAACTTAACACAAAGGTAAGTGCAGGTGGTAGGGTATTAGGTTCAGGGGTGAGTCAGAAATATTTTAGCTATTTTCACTATCACAATTATCGGGGCACTTGCTGGCGCTGGTGCAAAAGGGCTGTGTATTGATGAATAAACAAGTTGTGGGTGTGTGGAGGCTTAGCCCCTCACTGGCCAATCAGAACAAGCTCCATGGTAAAATATGTGGTTGGTTCAAGTTGTGCATTTACGGTCTTTTATGTATTGGCTTGGAATCAACTACAACTACAATAATTTCTCCACGTGGGCATATAATCTTAAAACAATGCAGAATATGGAGGGTTATATGCACATCCAAACTTTTCACAGTAGCTGGAGAAAGATCCAATGTACTGTAATGCGAAAGGGAGAATGTACCCTAACTGTTATACTGCTCCCACCTAGACCTGGTTTATGAATATAATCGGAACCATTTTACAGATCAGATCGCGTTCACACATCTCCAAAAGTTGCATAGCATGCACTCCAGACGTTTTAACCATAGAACCAGGAAGGTAAGTAATTTGAATAATATTGTTTGTAATAAAAACAAGCAATATTTTTTTTAAACAACAACAATAAATACATGTAAAATGTAATGATATCATAAAATCACCAGGATAAAAAAGTCAGGCATTGCTGTTGAACCAGCCTTCATTATAGTATGGCCTAGAAAGGCTTATGAAGGCCTGAAATTTCCATCCCCAATTACAACATTTTCCACCAAGATAGAACTGCTAAAGGGGGTGAAGTTGCAATCTACTATAGAGATAGCCTGCAGAGTTCTGTCCTATTATCCAGGTCTATGCCCAAAGAGTTCGAGCTATTACTTTTAAAAGTCTATCTCTCCAGAACGAAGTCTCTCACTGTTGCCGCTTTTTATAAACCCCCCTCAGCTCCCAGCTGTGCCCTGGACACCATATGTGAATTGATTGTCCCCCATCTATCGTCAGAGTTCGTACTGTTAGGTGACCTAAACTGGGATATGCTTAACACCCCAGCTGTCCTACAAATCTAAGCTAGATGCCCTCAATCTCACACAAATCATCAAGGAACCTACCAGGTACAACCCCAAATCCGTAAACATGGGCACCCTCATAGATATCATCCTGACCAACTTGCCCTCTAAATACACCTCTGCTGTTTTCAACCAGGATCTCAGCGATCACTGCCTCATTGCCTGCATCCGTTATGGGTCCGCGGTCAAACGACCACCCTTCATCACTGTCAAACGCTCTCCCTAAAACACTTCTGCGAGCAGGCCTTTCTAATCGACCTGGCCCGGGTATCCTGGAAGGATATTGTCCTCATCCCGTCAGTAGAGGATGCCTGGTTGTTCTTCAAAAGTGCCTTACTCACCATCTTAAATAAGCACGCCTCTTTCAAAAAATGTAAAACTAAGAACAGATATAGCCCTTGGTTCACTCCAGACTTGACTGCCCTTGACCAGCACAAAAACATCCTGTGGCACACTGCACTAGCTTCGAATAGTCCCCGCGATATGCAACTTTTCAGGGAAGTCAGGAACCAATATACACAGTCAGTTAGGAAAGCAAAAGCTAGATTTTGAAACAGGAATTTGCATCCTGCAGCACTAATTCCAAAAAGTTTTGGGACACTGTAAAGTCCATGGAGAATGAGAGCTCCTCCTCTCAGCTGCCCACTGCACTGAGGCAAGGAAACACTGTCACCACTGATAAATCCACGATAATCGAGAATTTCAATAAGCATTTCTCTACGGCTGGCCACACTTTCCACCAGGAAACCCCAATCCCGGCTAACAGCTCTGCACCCATTGCAGCAACTGGTCCAAGCCCCCCCCCCACCCCCGCTTCTCCTTCACCAAAATCCTGACAGCTGATGTTCTGAAAGAGCTGCAGAATCTGGATCCCTACAAATCAGCTGGGCTTGACAATCTGGACACTCTCTTCCTAAAATTATCCACGGCCATTGTCTTAACCCCTATTACTAGTCTGTTCAACCTCTCTTTCGTATTGTCTGAGATTCCTAAAGATTGGAAAGTGGCCGCGGTCGTCCCCCGCTTCAAAAGGGCAAGACACTCTAGACCCAAACTGTTACAGACCTATATCCATCCTGCCCTGCATATCTAAAGTCTTTGAAAGCCAAATGAACAAACAGATCACCGACCATCTCGAATCCCACCGTACCTTCTCCGCTATGCAATCCGGTTTCCGAGCTGGTCATGGGTGCACCTCAGTCACGCTCAAGGTCCTAAACGATATCATAACCACCATCGATAAAAAACAGTACCGTGCAGCCGTCTTCATCGACTTGGCCAAAGCTTTCGACTCTGTCAATCACCGCATTCTTATCAGCAGACTCAACAGCCTTGGTTTCTCTAATGACTGCCTCGCCTGGTTCACTAACTACTTCTCAGATAGAGTTCGGTGTGTCAAATCGGAGGGCCTGTTGTCCGGACCTCTGGCAGTCTCTATGGGGGTGCCACAGGGTTCAATTCTCGGGCCGACTCTTTTCTCTGTATATATCAATGATGTTGCTCTTGCTGCGGGTGATTCTTTGATCCACCTCTATGCAGACGACACCATTCTGTATACATCTGGCCCTTCTTTGGACACTGTGTTAACAAACCTCCAAATGAGCTTCAATGTCATACAACACTCATTTTGTGGACTCCAACTGCTCTTAAACGCTAGTAAAACTAAATGCATGCTCTTCAACCAATCGCAACCCGCACCCGTCCGCCTGCCCACCTAGCAGCACTACTCCGAAAGGTTCTGACTTAGAATATGTGGACAACTATAAATACCTAGGTGTCTGGTTAGACTGTAAACTCTCCTTCCAGACTCATATTAATCATCTCCAATCCAAAATTAAATCTAGAATCGGCTTTCTATTTCACAACAAAGCCTCCTTCACTCATGCTGCTGAACATACCCTCGTAAAAAACTGACTATCATACCGATCCTTGACTTGGGCGATGTCATTTACAAAATAGCCTCCAACACCCTACTCAGCAAATTGGATGCAGTCTATCACAGTGCCATCCGTTTTGTCACCAAAGCCCCATACACCACCCACCATTGCGACCTGTATGCTCTCGTTGGCTGGTCCTCACTACATATTCGCTGCCAAACCCACTGGCTCCAGGTCATCTATAAGTCTTTGCCAGGTAAAGCTCCACCTTATCTCAGCTCACTGGTCATCATAGCAACACCCACCCGTAGCACACGCTCCAGCAGGCATATTTCACTGGTCATCCCGAAAGCCAACACCTACTTTGGCCGCCTCTCCTTCCAGTTCTCTGCTGCCAATGACTGGAATGAATTGCAAAAATCACTGAAGTTGGAGACATATCTCCCTCATTAACTTTAAGCATCAGCTGTCAGAGCAGCTTTCCGATCGCTGCAGCTGTACACAGCCCATCTGTAAATAGCCCATCCAACCTACTACCTACCTCATCCCCATATTTGTTTTTTCTGCTCTTTTGCACACCAGTATCTCTACTTGCACATCCTCATCTGCACATCTGTCACTCCAGTGTTTATTGCTAAATTGTAATTACTTCGCCACTGTGGCCTATTTATTGCCTTACCTCCTTAATTTGCACACTGTATACAGATTTTCTATTGTGTTATTGACTGTACGTTTGTTTATCCCATGTGTAACTCTGTGTTGTTTTTGTTGCACTGCTTTGCTTTATCTTGGCCAGGACGCAGTTGTAAATGAGAACTTGTTCTCAATTGGCCTACCTGGTTAAATAAAGGTTAAATTAAAAAAAATATATATATAGTAGGCCTAAGGGAGGGCTTGTGTTTTGAACATATGAAACGGAAAACAAGCCATTTTTACACATCACTTCTAAATACGAGGTTCAACGGTATTCACCAAGGATCTCATCGCTCGTTTCATGATGTGCATGGACACGTAGCCTCCATCATGGAGGGGGTTTTAAGCACGTCCAAAATGGGACCTGCATGGCTAAAATTATGTAGGCCTGCCTACGATGCATACATAAAAAGGGAACGTCAGCTCACTGTTTTACTCCTCAAAAATGTTATATTTTAATAAAGCTTTAATGATTATGATTTCTCAGGAGCCAATCCGTTTATCGACAGTCTTGACTACTTCGCAATTGCATTGGGCAGGACAAAAAAAGCCAAAGCCCCATATAGACCACTGCAGCACTCGGGAGGCTCCATCTACAAAATGTTTAATGCTTAACAATTGCCTTGTACAAATTATGAAAATACTAAAATTGTCACGCTCGTCGTACGAACTGGAAGCATACTCGGACCAAGGTGCAGCGTGAGTAGCGTTCCACATCTTTATTATAACGTGAAACTTCAGCAAAATACAAAAACAAGAAATGATCAAACGAACTGTGACGACAGTGAAGTGCAAATAGGCACCTACACATAAACAAGATCCCACAAAACACAGTGGGGAAATGGCTGCCTAAATATGATCCCCAATCAGAGACAACGCTAAACAGCTGCCTCTGATTGGGAACCATACCAAGCACACCAACATAGAAATAAACAACATAGAACACCCCCAGTCACGCCCTGACCTACTATACCATAGAGAACCAAGGGCTCTCTATGGTCAGGGCGTGACAAAAATACTACGCAGGACTCTTAAAAAATTTCATTTAAATGTTAATTGTATTTTTTGATCACAGAAACAATGACAAAATATGGGAAAATAAACAATTAAATGTTTATTATATAAAGAGGCCCGTGTAATCATCTGCCAGAGAGTCTCCCCAATCGGCCTGAGCCCCAAGTAATCCATTTGGGCCAGATAACTCACACCAGAATCAGCCCGAGTTCAATCCCCGCATCCTAGCCATAAGTAATACTGCCTAAGGCGGCCCAGACTCGGGCCACATGACATCGGCCGAGTCTGACTCTCATCCAAATGCCCCGACTCTCAGCCGGAATCGGCCCAGATCCACTGTGCTAGCTTAGTAGGCTGCTTTTTGGCTGTCAAGATTCATGGCATAACCAACTGCATTACCGCTAAAAAATTCTGTTAAAGGTCCCAAAAGCACACACATCCCTGGGTCGCTCGTCCTTTCAGTTTGCTGCAGCCTGCGACTGGAACGAGCTGTAACAAACACTCAAACTGGACAGTTTTATCTCAATCTCTTCATTCAAAGACTCAATCATGGACACTCTTACTGACAGTTGTGGCTGCTTTGTGTGATGTATTGTTGTCTCTACCTTGCCCTTTGTTCTGTTGTCTGTGCCCAATAATGTTTGTACCATGTTTTGTGCTGCTGCCATGTTGTGTTGCTATCATGTTGTTGTCATGTGGTGTTGCTACCATTTTGTTGTCATGTGGTGTTGCTACCATGCTGTGTTGTCATGTGTTGCTGCCATGCTGTGTTGTTGTCTTAGGTCTCTATTTATGTAGTGTCCTATATTCTATTTTTTTAGCTATTTTTTTTATCCCAGTCCCTGTCCCCGCAGGAGGCATTTTGACTTTTGGTAGGCCGTCATTGTAAATAAGAATTTGTTCTGACTTGCCTAGTTAACCTGTCTGGGCTAGGGGGCAGTATTTTCACGGCCGGATGAAAAACGTACCCAATTTAAACAGGTTACTACTCTGGCCCAGAAACTAGAATATGCATATTATTAGTAGATTTGGATAGAAAACACTCTGAAGTTTCTGAAGCTGTTTGAATGGTGTATGTGAGTATAACAGAACTCATATGGCAGGCAAAAACCTGAGAAAAATTCATACCCAACAAAGGGATTGGATATGCGCGGTCACGCGAGCATGCCTTTCCTTCTTTTTCTTCTTGAATGAATATGCTATTGTCCGGTTGGAATATTATCGCAATTCTACATTAAAAATACCATAAATATTGATTTTAAACAGTGTTTGACATGCTTCTAAGTACGGTAATGGAACATTGCGACTTTTCGTCTCTATTTCCGCGACCCTGCGTTATGCCTTTGGATAAGTAATCTGTACGCATGAACAAAACGGAGGTATTTGTACAGAAATATGGATTATTTCGAACAAAAACAACATTTCTTGTGGAAGTAGCAGTCCTGGGAGTGCATTCTGACAAAGATCAGCAAAGGTAAGAGAATATTTCTAATACTAATTCTGAGTTTAGGTTGCCCCGAACTTGGCGGGTGTCTGAATAGCTCAGCGTGATGGCTGAGCTATGTACTCAGAATATTGAAAAATGTGCTTTCTCCGTAAAGCTATTTCAAAACCTGACACAGCGGTTGCATCCAGGGGTAGTCTATCTATAATTCTTAAAATAATTGTTATATATTTTGTCAACGTTTATGATTAGTATTTTTGTAAATTGATGTGCACATTCACCAGACGTTTTGGTGGGAATATATTTTCTGAATATCACGCGCCAATGTAAAATGCTGTTTTTGGATATAAATATGAACTTTATCGAACAAAACATACATGCATTGTGTAACATAATGTCCTAGGAGTGTCATCTGATGAAGATCGTCAAAGGTTAGTGCTTCATTTAGCTGTGTTTTGGGTTTTATTGACACATGTCCTTGCTTGGAAAATGGCTGTGTGATTATTTTTGTCTATGTACTCTCCTAACATAATCTAATGTTTTGCTTTCGCTGTAAAGCCTTTTTGAAATCGGACAATGTGGTTAGATTAACGAGAAGTTTATCTTTAAAATGGTGTAAAATAGTTGCATGTTTGAGAAAGTTGAATTATGACATTTTGTTGCGTCCCACCTAGCCCATAGAAGTTAAATAAAGGTTAAATAAAATAAAATTATTTTTTGGTTGGTCTTAAACATCCCTTTCAGGGCTGCCTGAAATTTGCACTTTGGATCATATTTTTAAGGACTTTAAGGACTCAAATATTTCTACCCTGCCCATCTGAGCTCAAGCGAGCTGTTAAAAGACAGGTAAATTGCTGAACCTGGCGTTAGGGCGGAAAAATGCCAGTGCGCCAGTTTTTACATGACAAAATTGCAAATTAATGTGCGTTTGACACTAGGGTCGCATTAATGCCAGCTGAAAATAGAGCATGAAACGTGAAACATTTGAAAATTCCTTCCTGGATCAGATGATGATGTATGAAACTATCACGACATAACTAATTAGCTGGACACCAAATACGCATCCAACAAGTATTATGCATAATTATTGAATAACCACATTAATGACAGTATCGATTTAGGTTTTCAGTATCAAGGTAAGGTGACTCTTTCTGTTAAAGCATTCCATCTTGCAAGTCATACAATATTTTGGATTTGTGTGCTCATTGAAAACAGTTTTCACCCCGTAACATAAGGATACACGAAATGATGTCATTCGAAAACATAATGTTAAATTTCACTGCTATGCGGATGACACACAGCTGTACATTTCAATGAAACATGGTGAAGCCCCAAAATTGCCCTCGCTAGAAGCCTGTGTTTCAGACATAAGGAAGTGGATGGCTGCAAACGTTCTACTTTTAAACTCGGACAAATCAGAGATGCTTGTTCTAGGTCCCAAGAAACAAAGAGATCTTCTGTTAAATCTGACAATTAATCTTGATGGTTGTACAGTCGTCTCAAATAAAACTGTGAAGGACCTCGGCGTTACTCTGGACCCTGATCTCTCTTTTGAAGAACATATCAAGACTGTTTCAAGGGCAGCTTTTTTCCATCTACGTAACATTGCAAAAATCAGAAACTTTCTGTCCACAAATGATGCAGAAAAATGAATCCATGCTTTTGTTACTTCTAGGTTGGACTACTGCAATGCTCTACTTTCCGGCTACCCGGATAAAGCACTAAATAAACTTCAGTTAGTGCTAAATACAGCTGCTAGAATCCTGACTAGAACCAAAATATGTGATCATATTACTCCAGTGTTAGCTTCCCTACGCTGGCTTCCTGTTAAGGCAAGGGCTGATTTCAAGGTTTTACTGCTAACCTACAAAGCATTACATGGGCTTGCTCCTACCTATCTTTCCGATTTGGTCCTGCCGTACATACCTACACGTACGCTGTGGTCACAAGACGCAGGCCTCCTAATTGTCCCTAGAATTTCTAAGCAAACAGCTGGAGGCAGGGCTTTCTCCTATAGAGCTCCATTTTTATGGAAGAGTCTGCCTACCCATGTGAGAGATGCAGACTCGGTCTCAACCTTTAAGTCTTTACTGAAGACTCATCTCCTCAGTGGGTCCTATGATTGAGTGTAGTCTGGCCCAGGAGTGTGAAGGTGAACAGAAAGGCTCTGGAACAACGAACCGCCCTTGCTGTCTCTGCCTGGCCGGTTCCCCTCTCTCCACTGGGATTCTCTGCCTCTAACCCTATTACAGGGGCTGAGTCACTGGCTTATTGGTGTTCTTCCATGCCGTCCCTAGGAGGGGTGCGTCACTTGAGTGGGTTGAGTCACTGCCGTGGTCTTCCTGTCTGGGTTGGCGCCCCCCCTTGGGTTGTGCCGTGGCGGAGATCTTTGTGGGCTATACTCGGCCTTGTCTCAGGATGGTATGTTGGTGGTTGAAGGTATCCCTCTAGTGGTGTGGGGGCTGTGCTTTGGCAAAGTGGGTGGGGTTATATCCTTCCTGTTTGGCCCTGTCCGGGGGTATCGTCGGATGGGGCCACAGTGTCTCCTGACCCCTCCTGTCTCAGCCTCCAGTATTTATGCTGCAGTAGTTCATGTATTGGGGGGCTAGGGTCAGTCTGTTATATCTGGAGTATTTCTCCTGTCTTATCCGGTGTCCTGTGTGAATTTAAGTATGCTCTCTCTAATTCTCTCTTTCTCTCTTTCTTTCTCTCTCTCGGAGGACCTGAGCCCTAGGACCATGCCTCAGGACTACCTGACATGATGACTCCTTGCTGTCCCCAGTCCACCTGGCCGTGTTGCTGCTCCAGTTTCAACTGTTCTGCCTGCGGATATGGAACCCTGACCTGTTCAACGGACGTGCTACCTGTCCCAGACCTGCTGTTTTCAACTCTCTAGAGACAGCAGGAGCGGTAGAGATACTCTCAATTATCGGCTATGAAAAGCCATCTGACATTTACTCCTGAGGTGCTGACTTGTTGCACCCTCGACAACTGTGATTATTATTATTTGACCATGCTGGTAATTTATGAACATTTGAACATCTTGGCCATGTTCAGTTATAATCTCCACCCAGCACAGCCAGAAGAGGACTGGCCACCCCTCATAGCCTGGTTCCTCTCTAGGTTTCTTCCTAGGTTTTGGCCTTTCTAGGGAGTTTTTCCTAGCTACCGTGCTTCTACACCTGCATTGCTTGCTGTTTGGGGTTTTAGGCTGGGTTTCTGTACAGCACTTTGAGATATCAGCTGATGTAAGAAGGGCTATATAAATACATTTTTATTTGATTTGATTTGATGTTACGTAGTTACACAGCATTTCTCTATACAAAAACTGTCCGACAGCTAGATCCAGGATTCTTAAAGGGTTCAAGTTCAACGTCTAATTTAACTGATTAATGCTTAATATAATGACAACTTACACTGCCATAAATGCAAGGTCAGAAAAGTAAGTATTTATGTCACATGATTTCATCAAGAACCATGACCAACCAAGATAAAGGGTTAAACATAGGTATTAAATCAACTCTTGAATTGTATTGAATATAATAACTACGATCCCTCCTTATATCTTAATGTTATGACATGAAAAAATTATTATCAATGGACTCATCAACAGCTGTAACAAGTTGTACATTGTAGGAAATCCTCACTGGTACCCTAGTTTATAAAAAGTCCCTGGTACACTGTCTACAGTTTCGCCAACACATATTGCACCACCCAAACCTAAAGCTTTTAAAGGGGAACTCCCTAACATACACACATAGTGGCTTGTATGGGGTGAAGATTAGAAAAACCAGGAGCTAAGATACTCTGTACTCGGAGTTCAAACCTACCCTGTGATTGACAGCTGACCTGCCCACCACCACCCTGTGTTTTCTTTCAGAGGAGAAGGAAGGGTGTGTCCTGCAGCCTCACTCTGACAGTGGCAGACTGACTGGTGTCCATTTGAATGTCACTCAGTGTCAAGACAAACACCTGCAGATAGACAGTTACTGTAGAGAAGCCTTTCAGCTTGCAGCCTGCAGAGCCTGGAATAGATAGGCACCTTGAGTCGTCAAAATTCTATTACTAGGAGCTGTCTCAGCCTGTCTGCTACCTGTTTGAAAAATATAAACGAGTAAAAATATCCCTCCATTGGAACTGCAATGTATGGAGCCTCTTAAAGTGCAAAAAAACATTCCTCTGCTTAAATTAGTTTAGTGCACGTGTGGTGAAGGAGGAAATGACATTTAAAAGGCACAGATGCAATTGAAAATGACTTGTGAGCTGGCCCCAAAGCAGAGCTCTATTTCACGTATCCACATGGTTAATATTCTCTAATTAAATTTGATCATGGGCGTTGGTAGATTCATTACGCTTGTTTGCTATTTGAAGGATGACAAGGTGCTGTCTGCAGGAGCCTTGGACTCCTCCCTTCACTGTATGTCCCTCACTCTGTCCACTCTGGCAGGACTGCTTATCTCTTCATAAAATGAAAAAGCTAAGAAATGCACTGTTACAAGACACACATCAGCAGCCAGCTTTCCCTGAAGATTGACTGCTGGAAATGCAAAGCCTGGAAGGAGGGGTGGATACTATAAAACTGCCATCTAGTATGTCACACTTTGTTTGGATGGATTGGCCATACTATAGCTGTGATAAAGAAGAGGCCATGACCATGCTGTCAAATTGAGGGGAGATTCTCAGTCACAGAGAATAGAAGGTTAATGTTTAGACTGATTGGAAACCATTCCTTTTAGGTTAAAATACTAGAAAATGAAATTAAATATTTCATCTGCTTGTAGTGCATCTATCTAATGAGCAGGTTGACGTTTATTGGGATGAATCTTGTCCTGGAGGCCGAGCTGAGCGATTTCCACTAGATGGGCCAGCGACAAAATCAAAATTGGCTATATCGTAAAAATTCATAAAAAATAAAAATAGCTTTTTGTTAATTTAATGTTAGGGTTAGGCATAAGGTTAGCAGTGTGGTTAAGGTTAGATTTTATGACTTTGTGGCTGTGCCAGCTAGTGTCTATCCTGCAGAGCTTCCTCCAGTACAACACACCTTTGTCTGCAGGTTGGTGTAGGAAAAAAAGTGGAAAAGGAGAAGCCATTTTAGGTCTGCTGTGAATCCTGGCTGAATGTTAATGATCGCTGAAATGTGATAAGAGTGGAGTGGAGGAGTGGAGGAGGAGATGTGGAGAGAAGGGCCCAAACAGAGGGAACTCACAGGAATGGTTTTCTGTAACACAAGCCCCTGTGTCCCTCTCAGACAAACCTGTGAACACAACGACTCCCTCCCACCCTTAAATCCCTCACCTCACACACACATGAACACACCACACAGAAGTACGCACACACACATAAACTGACACACCCTTCTCCCGCTCTGATAGCTTCCAATAAAGTGAGTGGAAATGGGTGGGGGAGGTGAAGATGGGTGGCGTTACTGGAGAGCCTCGCTCAAGGGGAAAAGACACTCTTTAGATAGGCCATCTCCGTTGAAGCGTCACTCACCTTACACACGCGAGCGATGCGCGATACAATGGTGTTGTCAAAGAATTCAAACTCCTTTCCCGCTTCGCTGAAGAAGAAGTAAATCTTATCGTCGTCGC
Source organism: Salmo salar (assembly GCF_965601325.2). NCBI lineage: Eukaryota > Metazoa > Chordata > Actinopteri > Salmoniformes > Salmonidae > Salmo > Salmo salar. Next base: position 94,085,265 of record NC_138300.1, on the reverse strand, counting down.
CCACTGGGTTGCCTTTGGGCAGGCTCTCCTGAATGTAGGCAGAGCCCACAAAGGCTGGGTCTGGAGGAACAACAAAGAAACCACAGGGTGAAATGTCAACCTAGAACCATGTATTCTAGGACATGGACATGCCTTTTACATTCACAACGTCTTCTGGTGATTCAGTAACTTTGTAACAGGAATTCTGATCATTTCTGCATGTTGAAATTGACAAAATACCATGGGAACACCTATATTTCTTCAGAGCTATGGTAATTTTAATTTATCATGTCCAGCCTGAGGTCTTCAAATACTGATTGCATATGTTTAGGGGAAAACTGTTTATCCATGTTTATCTTATCAGCTATGTATACAAACACTAGAACATGGCATGAAGCACCTACAAGATAGCTAGCTGCCTGAAGACCTGAACTTACCCTGAAGCCAGTTCAAGGAGTTTTCTGTTTTTAGGGCAGCACCTTGGCCCAGGCTCTTGTAAATAATAGGTTCATTTCCTTGGAAATTGCTGACCGTTCCAGCATACAGCTCTCCATCTATAATGTAAGGAAGAATAAGATGAAGACAAACCATATCTGGACCAGGAGACAAGGAGCCTCTGTGTCACTCATAACAAACCCTTGAATCTAAAATCAAAGTGTTGTCTCCTAATATGTTTACAGTATGGAACACACAAGAATGAACTCTTGTAAGATATACATTCCAGCTTTATCACCGATGGATCTATAATTAAGTATGTCAACAGTGTGTTGTCTATTATGTTTATGTATATATTGTATTGTGTACAGTATGTATTGTGTACAGTATGTATTGTGTACTCAGTCTTATGGAAGCCAAACACATTTCCCTGACAGTAAATAAGTGACCCCTATAGTGAACCTACCAGCCATGATGGCAGTGGACTTGTACTCAGGGTTGAAAGGGCAGCGGCCGCGTCCGTCCTCTGTCACTATCTCCCCAGTCTGGCTCCTCACCAGAGTGAAGTCAGCTGTGTTCTGGAGAGGACGGACAGAGAGAGAGAGAGACTTGAGGAAATGTAGGGCTGTAATCTACACTGACCACTGCCTTCTTTCCAGTGTTCTCTACTGCACTATGGCCCAAATGATGGGGAGGGAAACACTGGTTGGTTGCAGCTGGTCCCTTTGGGGTGGTTCAAACCAGGGTTGTTTCGAAACGTGGTTTTGTCACATTGTGTGGTCACAATGCAGAAAAGGCTTGTTACTACCCAATGCTATAGAGACACACTTGATAAACAGTATCTCTATTTAAGTAAATGTTATTATATGATTCCATTTAGAAATGATCTGGTGATAGGGAAGATAAGGAGGGCTGCTTAGAGAAGGGATGGACATGACTGTCTGTATAAAGTACTGTATATCTCTCTGTGTGGGCTGAGACTCAGTGGTTTTGATAAGAAGGGAGACTTGGGAGGAGGAGACGCTCAGGAATCCTGGTTCACAACCTAAAGTTCTGCCAAGAGACTTTCCCTCCTCCCTTAATGTTTTCTCTCCCATATTGAATTATTGCAGAGGGGATTTGAGATGTTCTTTGACTGTCAATATTTCTAAATGGAAATGTCAATGTTATTCTGCATGGCCTCAGAGACCTGTCTGCTCCATCAGCTGAACACATTTAAAGATGCACTTCCTTTCAAATGTGTGTGTTCTAAAACGTCTTCATACAACTCAGAGCCACTCATGCTCACTAAACATCTGTAAAGGGTATAATTGGAATACACTGATTTGAGGATAAATAAAATGCAGTCTCCAGGGGGAAATACTGTAAAATAGAGAAGAAAAGCTGTACCTTGATTGACAGAGTGAATTACATGACTAATTACATCTCTCTACAGCACACAGGCATTGTGGTTCTCTCTACAGCACACAGGCATTGTGGTTCTCTCTACAGCACACAGGCATTGTGGTTCTCTCTACAGCACACAGGCATTGTGGTTCTCTCTACAGCACACAAGCATGGTGGTTCTCTCTACAGCACACAAGCATGGTGGTTCTCTCTACAGCACACAGGCATGGTGGTTCTCTCTACAGCACACAGGCATGGTGGTTCTCTCTACAGCACACAGGCATTGTGGTTCTCTCTACAGCACACAGGCATGGTGGTTCTCTACAGCACACAGGCATTGTGGTTCTCTCTACAGCACACAGGCATGGTGGTTCTCTCTACAGCACACAGGCATGGTGGTTCTCTCTACAGCACACAGGCATGGTGGTTCTCTCTACAGCACACAGGCATTGTGGTTCTCTCTACAGCACACAGGCATGGTGGTTCTCTCTACAGCACACAGGCATTGTGGTTCTCTCTACAGCACACAAGCATGGTGGTTCTCTCTACAGCACACAAGCATGGTGGTTCTCTCTACAGCACACAGGCATGGTGGTTCTCTCTACAGCACACAGGCATGGTGGTTCTCTCTACAGCACACAGGCATGGTGGAACTTTATGCTGTATGCTAAGAAATCAAACACACACTTACTATGTACGCACAGATTGGACTGAAGGCGTAGGTTCCACACACGTATAGATGGGTACTGTTCACACGCAGTAAAATCTTGATGTAATTGAAGCAATCAGTCTGCATTAAAGACACAGGAGAGGCGAGAGCATCGTTAATATGACGCATAGGTTCCCACAAACCATTCTCGAGGGAAAGTTCCTCAAGTTGAGTGGAGTAGCTCATTGGGTGACCCTCCAAGCATATTTCCACATTACCAGAATTAATTGCTTTCAAATAGCCTGGGAGGCCTGTTGCTAGCAGTGTCCCAAATGTCTGAGTGACTGTCTCACACAGAACACTGATTGATGTCTTCTTCAAGATCCTGGTCTATGAGCCTTTGTCCCCCAACCCTTCAATCAAACCAGGAATCAATCATACAATATTAACATCTGATAATATACTGTACTTCCCACAGTATTGAGTTTTCTCTACAATCACAGAGGGGTTGCTTAGATGGGATGCATAGCAATTTGTCTGGCTATAAAAAACGTACGCAGGCCATCACTGCTGAATGGAAATGTACAACTTAAATGGAAACTTCCATTGCTACTGACAGTTCATTTTCAGTACTACGGCACAAAATGAGCTTGAGAACTGGCATGGAAGTGTAAACATTGCCACTGGAGTTCCACAAATACAGCGCAATGTACTCACCTGTAGGTCTTTGCCTTTGAAACTGCACTCATCTCTCTTCCTCTCATGTGTGCTCCATGTCAGCTAGAGGAGAGGAGAAGTGTCAACATACATTACAAAGACACAGCACAGAGCTGTAAAGAACACAGCTGTGGTCCTCTGTAGCTTAGTTGGTAGAGCATGACGCTTGCAACGTCAGGATAGTGGGTTTGATTCCCGGGACTAATCATACGTAAAATCTGCACACGCATGACTGTAAGATGCTTTGGATAAAAGCGTCTGCTAAATGGCATATATATATATATTACTGTAGAACATTGTCATTAAGAGCAGTGAACACAAGATGTCATACAACAACCATGTACATTATATAATTCCACACATCCTCACCCTTACTGTTCATGCACACAAGCACGCACACAGAGAAACAGTACAATACAACACTGTTGTGAAGTGTATCTGAGAGCCAAGGGTAACATACCACCTCTAGAAACACTACAAATACGTTTCAGTAGTTCAGCTAGGGCCGCTGGGCTGTTGTGTCTACTTTGATTTGCACTATGTTTAGACTTACTGTGCTGAGCTGAGGTGGTGGCCAGGCGGAAGGTCAAGTCTCAAACCACCTCCACTATATGAGGTCATTATTAACAGGTGACATTCATATGCCATGTTGATACTCGTTTCATTATGCAGATGAATTATTCATTTTGAAGCATACTCCCAGATGAAACTTTTTTATTGCACAGAAATAGTATCAATTATGACTATGTCTAATATCCATTACTTATGAAAAATAGGATACCTCTTGAATGTCTCTCAAAACACACAGACACACACTCGTGCCCACTTACATTACGTTGTAGCTTGACTCTGCTGATATCAGAGAGGTTGAGGGCGAAGAGCTCCTCTCGTGCTCCAACATAGAGCATGTTATCTTCCCTACTGAGGAGCAGAGAGGTATAATTGAAGACCCCATCCACAGAGAATCTCTTGGCTGATCTCTCATTTGCATCTGAGGAGAGAAAAAAACAGAAAGAGGAGAAGAAATATTAACAAACTGAACGTTCTACTGCAATATGAGCCCCTAGAAAGCATTAACAGATTTGCCTGGACAAGAATTTTACATCAAAATGGTAATAATGTATGCGTTATTTTGTTTATGTATACATGTGCTCTCTGCTCCCATGACAACAACATTGTCTGGCCTAGCAGGCTCTTTTTCTGCTGACTCCATCACTACAGGGGAGCTACAATAGGAGAGATGGACAGAGCCTGGCCTCCTGAGCTCATAATAAGGAATACAAATGATCCAACCACAGGAAGCAGCAGCTGGAGGAGTGTGTGTGTGTGTGTTCAGCCTCCAGTCCTGTCACCCTCTCTCATCACCTCTGGAGAGGGCTGCAGAAAGAGAGCGAAAGCCAGCTCCCTATTTTCCTCACTATCCTGACACCCCTTCAAAAGCCCACCCTCTGCCTGCAGCCTGCAGCCACATGTCACATCATTGACTCTCTCTCTCTAAGCCTAAAGCTCCACATTCAGCACATTGTTGCAGAGTGGAGGTCTTCTGAGCTGGCCAGTCCAACATAAACAACATGGAGAACATTTTGTCATGAAAACATATGGTACTGTATATGAATGCCTACTAAGTGATTCTCTGAAGACATCACTGCCTTATGGATTATGAGTCAACTAAAGATTTAAATACATTTCAATCAATACATTTGCAGACTCGACATGAACCACTGAGTCTATGCTATACATTCCCAACGCAAGATTTATAGTTTTAGCTTATCAGAGAAGATACAGTAGTCCTACCTCTACCTTTCAATACAGAAACACATTTTAATATTTGATCATATTTGATCAGTATAGTGCTGCTTCATGCTAGTGAGCCATTTCCTCTCTCTCCTTTCCTTCATCTTCCTTCTCTCTCGCCTCCTTTCCTCACCTCTCCCGTCCTTTCCTTCCCTCTCTCTTCCTTCTCTCCTCTCTTTCCTCAGAGCTTTGAGCAAATGTAACGGTGATTTACCCATGCAAAGACAAAGGCTGGAGCTTGAACCAAAACAAGGGCTTAGAGGGATTTCCACAGAGGAGGATATCTATACAATTTCTCTCTTGAGTCAGACCACCACTGTCATATTCTCTGAACACTGCTGAGGGAGACACAATGAGGCGGGTAATTGTGTACCATTAAGGGAATCCATCTGGGTTTAGTAGTGTGATCATTAATTTTCATAATTTCAGCCAGTCATTAGTCAGGTTTCTATTTCCATTGTATCATGCTGCAGTGATGAGGTTTGCATACAGCGTTGTATAGCCTACCAATACTCAACATGGTTGTCCATTTACACTCCATGTCTGCCCATTCCATAACATTGTGGTCAATATTACAAGGATCTGTGTGCCCAGAAGAAAATGATTATTGATGAATGATTGATGAATTATCCTTGGAACAAACCAAAATCATTGCTCTTAAATCCAAGATAATAATATGGACTGATCCAAGAAAATGTACCTATTAAAATGTATCACAGATTTCAGCAATTCAACACGTTTCCAGGAAACTGTAACATATGGAATGTGAGGCTTTTGGAAGAAGAAGTGGAGCTGTGAAGAGAGCTGTAAAAAAATGGCAACTTTTATTTGAAGAGTGCTAAATAACATCCGTTCATCTGGAACAAAAATTATCAAGACAAAGAAAGACAAATATATCAGATAAAGATATAATACAATATATAATAAATATATATTGTACTGAAAACCAGTTAGAAGTGGGAGAGACAAAAAGTGTATTTACACTCCAATGACAGGATTAGTGCCTTATTAATCAGAAGAGTCTGTCTGCCAGAATGTACTGGTGCTGCAGTTAAGGATTCTGTTTAAAGATGCTATTACAATGGCATCGTTTAGGAGCAAAAGATAACTTGATTGCAGATCTCAAAGGGACAAAATATAATTTATAGCCCTGGGACTACAAACCCCAATAGTAAACTGGAATAGTTGCTGGTCAGTCAGTCTTTCAGTCAGTCTCTAGACCGTCTCCCCCAGGTCTCCATTACAGGGCCCTCCACAGACAGACAGGTCCCTCCACAGACAGACAGACAGACACCATAGTCTCTTTCAGACAAACTCCACTCCATTGTTGTTAGAGCATCTGAGGTTGACTCCCATGACAACGCAGGCAGCCATGGAAACGCTGTGCTGTAGTGTAATCTGGGAAGAGAAGAGCCCTGACCTGTTTAGTGTTCAGAGGAAGCAGAAGCACTCAAGAGCGGCTAGTGTCTGTTGGAGATGTGGAGAGAGGGGGGTGTCTGCCGTAGCTACAGGGGGAGAGGGTGTTAGGGAGGGCAGGCAAGTGGGAACGTTGTAATGAGTGAAGAGGCACAACATATCATAACTAGTTTACCCTCGCCTTGTTGAGCACCTTACCCCTCCCCCTACCCTGCAGTCCTGCCCCCGGCAACCCATAGCAACACACTGCTTTTATCAAAGAGACATCTCATTTAGTCAAACAGCGGAAACTAGCAAATAGCAATACACTTTTGTTGGAGAGGAGACATAGCTATTTAGGCAAACAACGCGTGCAAAAGCAAAAAAGTTGATCATATTACTCCAGTGCCCTCCTCTCTATGCTGGCTTCCTGTTAAGGCAAGGGCTGATTTAAAGGTTTTACTGCTAACCTACAAAACATTACATGGGCTTGCTCCTACCTATCTTTCCGATTTGGTCCTGCCGTACATACCTACAGGTACGCTACGGTCACAAGACGCAGGTCTCCTTACTGTCCCTAGAATTTCTAAGCAAACAGCTGGAGGCAGGGCTTTCTCCTATAGAGCTCCATTTTTATGGAATGGTCTGCCTATCCATGTGAGAGACGCAGACTCGGTCTCAACCTTTAAGTCTTTATTGAAGACTCATCTCTTCAGTAGGTCCTATGATTGAGTGTAGTCTGGCCCAGGAGTGTGAAGGTGAACGGAAAGGCACTGGAGCAACGAACCGCCCTTGCTGTTTCTGCCTGGCCGGTTCCCCTCTCTCCACTGGGATTCTCTGCCTCTGACCCTATTACAGGGGCTGAGCCACTGGCGTACTGGTGCTCTTCTGTGCCGTCCCTAGGAGGGGTGCGTCACTTGAGTGGGTTGAGTCACTGACGTCATCTTCCTGTCTGGGTTCGTGCCGTGGGGGAGATCTTCGTGGGCTATACTCGGCCTTGTCTCGGGATGGTAAGTTGGTGGTTGAAGATATCCCTCTAGTGGTGTGGGGGCTGTGGCTTGGCAAAGTGTGTTGGGTTATATCCTGCCTGTTTGGTCCTGTCCAGGGGTATCGTCGGACGGGGTCACAGTGTCTGGTCATCTATGAACATTTGAACATCTTGGCCATGTTCTGTTATTATCTCAGCCAGGCAGCCAGAAGAGGACTGGCCACCCCTCATAGCCTGGTTCCTCTCTAGGTTTCTTCCTAGGTCCCGTTCTTTCTAGGGAGTTTTTCCTAGCCACCGTGCTTCTACACCTGCATTGCTTGCTGTTTTGGATTTTAGGCTGGGTTTCTGTACAGCACTTTGTGACATCAGCTGATGTAAGAAGGGCTTTATAAATACATTTGACTGATTGATTGATTGAACTGCATTGACAGATGTTGTTAAAAGGATCACAACACTGTTTTCTACTATCACTGCAGGGTTTGTCACTGTTTTTAACATTAATTTAGATAGACTCAGTTAAGGGACAACATTCTCTCCTATCACAGATCCCAGTCTCCGTTTCACAGACAGTACATTCAACACAGTCCTATTTAACCTGCTGACTCTGACTGAAAGACACAGCCTCTGCCTGACACAGCTGCCAGTCACACCTTTCTCTTCCTGTCTGAGTGTGCCAGCTCTCTCACCCTATCGCTATTCCCAGGCCCCCATCCATCCATCCTTCCATCCATCCCACCCCCTCAGAGAGAGCAGCTTTGTGTGCTGGGAGCATCTCCTGTTTGACCCCACACACCAAACCACACGGACACACCAGTGCTCCTTCAGCAGAAAACACAATAAGGTGCAGTGGGAGGGGGGCTCAACCACGGGCAGCTGTAAGCAATGTGAGATCATTAGCATCATTATGTAATTAAATGTCATTTTTGCAAATGACACTGCTAAATGGATTGTAATATCCACCCTGCCTTGTTCACTAATCCATTTAGGGGCAAATTAATGATGTGGGCTTTTAGGGAACCCTAGTCTACGTTTGTTGCAGCGGATTTCCCAACGGCTCCGAGTTCCAACAGCACAAAGTTAATTAGAAGCACAGAACATCCCATCTAAAAGGCAAATGTGGAGTAATCTGTCCTTCAGTCAGGGAGATCAAAGTGCTTCATTTTGTAGGGCATCCAACTACAACAGCCTGATTCACTAAATGGCCTCTCCTGTGAAGGGGTATCGGCTTTCTCAGCTGTGGGGTAAGGGGTTTGAAGTTTGCATTCCTTATTAGAGACACATGTTGTTCTTGTTTACTTAAATGATGTAGACCTAGAGGGAAACAGTGATGGCCACTGGCAAGCCGTATATCTCCAGTACACATCACTGGATGGCACTGGAACAATGCCAAGCAGACTGAACCACTTTTAAATAGGGCCAGATTCTGTTTATGTATGTTTGAGAAATCTAACAACAAAACCAGTATCCTAACAGAGGCCTTGAGTGGTGAAAAGAGGGAGGAGAAAAACATTATATTTCAACATAATGAATGCTTTTCCCATGACTCAAATCATCACCCTTTCTCCTACTCAGGACCTGCATTATTTGAGCAAATATATTAAAATAAGTGACAGCTCCCTATTGCTGTTAAAACAGCCATTCATTTGGTGTCTGCCATACCAGCAGATGACCTGGAAACAATCTCATCCCTCTTCACTGAAATCAAGCAGAATGCTATAAAACAATCTTGAAGGGGACTGATGCACCATTTCCAGGCGTCTGTCTGGAGACATGCCCTAGATTCTCCTGTGGAGGGAATCATGAAGAGACTTCTATGGCAGGAGGCCACTTTGGACAAAAGGGCTGAGCGTACTGTAAGCAGGGCAGAACAAGTGTATCAGCAGCAGAGGGTTGAGAACAGCCCCACAGCCCCATAGCACAGCCACCGCCCCATAGCACCGGCATAGCCCCATAGCACAGCCACCGCCCCATAGCACAGCCACAGCCCCATAGCACAGGCATAGCCCCATAGCACAGGCATAGCCCCATAGCACAGCCACTGCCCCATAGCACAGCCACTGCCCCATAGCACAGCCATAGCCCCATAGCACTGCCACAGCCCCATAGCAAAGCCACCGCCCCATAGCACAGGCATAGCCCCATAGCACAGCCACCGCCCCATAGCACAGGCATAGCCGCATAGTACAGCCACCACCCCATAGCACAGCCACAGCCCCATAACACAGGCATAGCCCCATAGCACCGCCAGTCCAATAGCACAGCCACAGCTCCATAGCACAGCCACCACCCCATAGCAAAGCCACCGCCCCATAGCACAGCCACAGCCCAGCCCCATAGCACAGCCACAGCCCCATAGCATTGGCATAGCCCCATAGCACAGCCACAGCCCCATAGCATAGGCACAGTCCCATAGCACAGGCACAGCCATATAGCATAGGCACAGCCCCATAGCCCAGCCACCGCTCCATAGCACAGGCATAGCCCCATAGTACAGCCACCACCCCATAGCACAGACATAGCCCCATAGCATAGGCACAGCCCCATAACACAGCCACAGCCACATAGCACAGCCACAGCCCCATAGCACAGCCACCGCCCCATAGCACAGCCACCGCCCCATAGCACAGGCACATGGCACAGCTCCATAGCACAGGCACAGCCCCATAGTATAGGCACATCCCCATAGCACAGCCACAGCCCCATAGCACAGCCACAGCCCCATAGCACAACCACAGCCCCATAGCATAGGCACAGCCATATAGCATAGGCACAGCCCCATAGCACAGGCATAGCCGCATAGTACAGCCACCACCCCATAGCACAGCCACAGCCCCATAACACAGGCATAGCCCCATAGCACCGCCAGTCCAATAGCACAGCCACAGCCCCATAGCACAGCCACCACCCCATAGCAAAGCCACCGCCCCATAGCACAGCCACAGCCCAGCCCCATAGCACAGCCACAGCCCCATAGCATTGGCATAGCCCCATAGCACAGCCACAGCCCCATAGCATAGGCACAGTCCCATAGCATTGGCATAGCCCCATAGCACAGCCACAGCCCCATAGCACAGCCACCACCCCATAGCAAAGCCACCGCCCCATAGCACAGCCACAGCCACAGCCCCATAGCACAGCCACAGCCCCATAGCATAGGCACAGCCCCATAGCCCAGCCACCGCTCCATAGCACAGGCATAGCCCCATAGTACAGCCACCACCCCATAGCACAGACATAGCCCCATAGCATAGGCACAGCCCCATAACACAGCCACAGCTACATAGCACAGCCACAGCCCCATAGCACAGCCACCGCCCCATAGCACAGCCACCGCCCCATAGCACAGGCACATGGCACAGCTCCATAGCACAGGCACAGCCCCATAGTATAGGCACATCCCCATAGCACAGCCACAGCCCCATAGCACAGCCACAGCCCCATAGCATAGGCATAGCCCCATAGCACAGCCACAGCCATATAACATAGGCACAGCCCCATAGCCCAGCCACCGCCCCATAGCACAGGCATAGCCCCATAGTACAGCCACCACCCCATAGCAGACATAGCCCCATATCATAGGCACAGCCCCATAGCACAGCCGCAGCCCCATAGCATAGGCACAGCCCCATAGCACAGGCACAAAGCACAGCCCCATAGCACATGCACATAGCACAGGCACAGCCCCATAGCACAGGCACATAGCACAGCCCCATAGCACAGGCACATAGCACAGCCCCATAGCATAGCCACAACCCCATAGCACAGCCACAGCCCCATAGCATAGGCACAAAGCACAGCCCCATAGCACATGCACATAGCACAGCCACATAGCACAGGCACAACCCCATAGCACAGCCACATAGCACAGCCACATAGCACAGGCGCAGGCCCATATCACAAGCACAGCCCCATAGCACGGGCACATAAATGAACAGGGCCTCCACAAGATTCAAGAGCTTATGGGGTTTCATTAAGTTGTCCCAAAATATGTATTTACACAGGACACTTTGGCCATATCTCAGTAACAACTAATTGCAAGCAGATGCTGAGGCCTCAGCTACTGTATTTCAGAGCTGGCATCACAGTCTCTGGAGACCATAGCTTTCTTGTGCCTTGAGGGGTTAAGATTTAGCACAACGTCTGCTGTGGCTGTGCTGTGAAAGCCATAGGAGGAAACTGTCACTATTGAACACACGCATAACAGGTATCTGTCCAGGAAGTCAAATTAAATAACAAGGCAGCTGAAACAAACACAGATAACAGAGATGAAAAACATTAAGATTGAATGCATTGTTTTAAAATTTTGCAGAGAGGGTGGAGTCTGTAGTGGGAGTATGTTGAGTGAATGGGGTTAATTGAGGATTAGGATATAAGCTTTGGAATGTGAAGTCATAGTGGGGTTTAAAAGAGAGGTTAGGGAGAAAACAAGGGGTGGATGGCAGTGAGATAGTTTTACCACAGCCAGACCAAAGAGGAGAGACTATCATAACGGCCTGAGAGGTGTTTTTTTATATGTTCCACCTGTAACAGACACACTACACTCACAGCACTTTCATCTCACATCTCCACACCTATCTCATTTCTCTATCAAATCAAATCATATTTGTCACATGCTTCGTAAACAACAGGTGTAGACTAACAGTGAAATGCTTACTTATGTACCCTTCCCAACAGGGGTACGAGGTAATTGAGGTAGATACAGTGCATTCGGAAAGCATTCAGACCCCTTGACTTTTTCAACATTTAGTTACGTTACAGCCTTAATCTAAACTGTATTTAAAAAAAAATATTCTCATCAACCTACACACAATACCCCCTAATGTCAAAGCAAAAACTGGATTTTAATTTTATGCAAATATATTAAAAATAAAAACTGAAATATCTTATTCAGACCCTTTGCTATGAGACTCGAATTTGAGCTCAGGTGCATCCTATTTCCATTGATCATCCTTGAGATGTTTCTACAACTTGATTGGAGTCCACCTGTGGTAAATCCAATTGATTGGACATGATTTAGAAAGGCATACATCTGTCTATATAAGGTCCCATAGCTAACAGTGCATGTCAGAGCAAAAACCATGCCATGAGGTCCGGAAAGCTCAGAGACAGGATTGTGTCGAGACACAGATCTGGGGAACAGTACCAAAAAATGTTTGCAGCATTGAAGGTCCCCAAGAACACAGTGGCCTCCATCAATCTTAAATGGAAGAAGTATGAAACCACCAAGACTCTCCTTAGAGCTGGCCATCCGGTCAAACTGAGCAATCGGGGGAGAATGACCTTGGTCAGGGAGGTGACCAAGAACCCGAAGATCACTCTGACAGAGCTTCAGAGTTCCTCTGTGGAGATGGGAGAACCTTCCAGAAGAACAAACATCTCTGCAGCACTCCACCAATCAGGCCTTTATGGTAGGGTGAAGACGGAATCCACTGCTCAGTAAAAGGCACCTGACAGCCTGCTTGGAGTTTGCCAAAAGGCACCTAAAGGCCTCTCAGACCATCCAAAACAAGATTCTCTGGTCTGATGAAACCAAGATTGAACACTTTGTCCTGATTGCCAAGCATCATGTCTGGAGGAAACCTGGCACCATCCCTACGGTGAAGCATGGTGGTGGCAGCATCATGCTGTGGGGATGTTTTCAGTGGCAGAGACTGGGAGACTAGTCAGGATCAAGGGAAAGATGAACGGAGCAAAGTACAGAGAGATCCTTGATCAAAAACTGCTCCAGAGCGCTCAGGACCTTAGACTGGGGCGAAGGTCTTCAATATTTCCAGTTAAGAAGTTTTAGGTTGTAGTTACTATAGGAATTATGACACGTCAACTATTTCTCTCTCTACCATTTGTATTTCATATACATTTGACTACTGGATGTTCTTATAGGCACTTTAGTATTGCCAGCCTAATCTCGGGAGTTCATAGGCTTGTTGTCATAAACCGCGCTTTACTTCAAGCACTGCTAAGGGCTGCTGGCAAATGCAGTAAAATGCTGTTTGAATGAATGCTTACGAGCCTGCTGCTGTCTACCACCTCTCAGTCAGACTGTTCTATCAAATATCAAATCATAGACTTAATTTTAATAAACACACAGAAATACGAGCCTTTGGTAATTAATATGTTAAAATCCGAAAACTATCACTTCGAAAACAAACGTTTATTCTTTCAGTGAAATATGGAACCGTTCCGTATTTTATCAAACGGGTGGCAACCCAAAGTCTAAATATTGCTGTTACATTGCACAACCTTCAATGTTATGTCATAATTATGTACAATTCTGGAAAATTAATTATGGTCTTTGTTAGGAAGAAATGGTCTTCACACAGTTCTCAACCAGCCAGGCAGCCAAAACTGCTGCATACACCCTGACTCTGCTTGCACTGAATGCAAGAGGTGACACAATTTCCCTAGTTAATATTTCCTGCTAACATGCATTTCCTTTAACTAAATATGCAGGTTTAAAAATGTATACTTCTGTGTATTGATTTTAAGAAAGGCATTGATGTTTATGGTTAGGTACATTTGTGCAACGATTGTGCTTTTTTCGGCAATGCACTTTTGTTACATCATCACCCGTTTGGCGAAGTTGAAGTAGGCTGTGATTCGATGATAAATTAACAGGCACCGAATGTATTATATGCAACGCAGGACAAGCTAGTTAACCTAGTAATATCATCAACCGTGTGTAGTTAATTAGTGATTATGTGAAGATTGATTGCTTTTTATAAGATAAGTTTAATGCTAGCTCGCAACTTACCTTGGCTCCTTGCGGCCACAAGGTCCTTTTGATGCCGCACTCGCGTAACAGTGGCATGGGTCCCCAGATCCTCAAAAAGTTCTACAGGTGCACCATAGAGAGCATTCTGACCGGTTGCATCACCGCCTGGTATGGCAACTGCTCGGCATCCAACCGTAAGGCGCTACAGAGGGTAGTGCATACGGCCAAGTACATCACTGGGGCCAAGCTTCCTGCCATCCAGGACTTACTTTTTTTTGTAATTTAGCAGACGATCTTATTCAGAGCGACTTACAGTAGCGAATCCATACATTTCCTGCATTTTTTTTTTGCTTTAAAAAAAACAAAAACAAATTGTACTGGCCCCCCGTGGGAATCGAACCCACAACCCTGGCGTTGCACACACCATGCTGGCGTTGCAAACACCATGCTCTACCAACTGAGCCACAGGGAAGGCCGATGGCGATGTCAGAGGAAGGTGCAAAAAATTGGCAAAGACTCCAGTCACCCAAGTCATAGACTGTTCTCTCTGCTACCGCACGGCAAGCAGTACCGGAGCGCAAAGTCTAGGTCCAAAAGGATCCTTAACAGCTTCTACCCCCAAAGCATAAGACTGCTGAACAATTAATCAAATGCCCATTCGGACTATTTACATTGACACCCCCTTTGTTTTTACACCGCTGCTACTCAGTTTATTATCTATGCATAGTCACTTTACCACTAACCAGCATGTACAAATTACCTTGACTAACCTGATACCGGTAAACCTGTATATAGCCTCATTATTGTTATTTCATTGTGTTACTTTTCATTTTATTTTTTACTTTAATTTATTTAGTAAATATTTTCATAACTCTATTTCTTGAACTGCATTGTTGGTTAAGGGCTTGTAAGTAAGCATTTCACGGTAAGGTCTACACCTGTATTCGGCACATGTGACAAATCAAATTTGATTTGATTTTGAATTGAAGACAGCACAGGAGTGGCTTCGGGACAAGTTTCTAAATGTCCTTTAGCGGCCCAGCCAGAGCCTGGACTTGAACCAGATTGAACATCTCTGGAGAGACCTGAAAATAGCTGTGCAGCGACGCTCCCCATCCAATCTGATAGAACTTGAGAGGATCTGCAGAGAAGAATGGGAGAAACTCCCCAAATTCAGGTGTGCCAAGCTTGTACCCAGGAAGACTCAAGGCTTTAATCGCTGCAAAAGGTGCATCAACAAAGTACTGAGTAAAGGGTCTGAATATTTATGTAAATGTGATATATATATAAAAAAATGTTTAACCATTTTTGCTTTGTCAATATGGGGTATGTGTGTAGATTGATGAGGAAAAAATACAATTGAATACATTTTAGAATAAGGCTGTAACGTAACAAAATGTGGAATAAGTCAAGAAGTCTGAATACCTTCCGAATGCACTGTATGTGCATAGGTAGGAATAAAGTGACTAGGCAACAGAGATAATAAACAGTAACAACAGCGTGATGAGTCAAAAGTTTACACACACACATACACAGCTCATAAATCTGTGTCATCACCATACTTGTTCTTACAGGATCCTCTGTTTTGACTGTGCACACAAACCAGGTGGTTACTTTTTCCTTTTCAGATGGATCTGACCAAATGTAAAAGAACAGATAGAGAACATACAATAACATGTTGTTCTACCCACAGAGGAAGTGGTCACCAGCCAACTCCTGGGAAACAGTACCAGTAACTCCTAACACAGTTAGAACTGAGCACCCTTCCCGCCTTCTAGAAACCACTTTCCCAATGTAGACAGACCGAGCTAGGAGCAAGGAGCAAGGTCAGGTCACAACTTCCTGTATCATCCCATCTAATCCTATTCTCTGTGGACAAACAGCAGGAAGACAAAACCCACCACAGACCCAGTTCATTGTGGAGGCAAACGCATGACTTCAACATAACTAGAGTGGGAACTGAGTCATGCTCTGGGACCTGGTAGAATGTATGATTACTATCCTGCTGAGGTGAAAAAGCAACATGAACGGTGATAGAATGGTGCAGGGCCATGGTAGAGCCAGGGGCATCTGGAGAGCATTAAGACATCAGATCCACCGGGAGATTCATTAGGCAAGCTGTGAGCCAGCTGTTTGTTTAGGGAAGGGCTTGGCTCTCTCTGGTTAGCAGGAGACTAGAACTAGGCTAGAACTCACACATGGTAGCATGAATAAAACACCATGGTGATGCTGAGAATGCTGGCTAGTGTACACACAATCTATGTGAAGAGGGCGCTGGTTGCCACAAGAGTGAACTGAAGATGTGCATATTAATGGATTGAAGATTGAGTATCATAGAGCTCAGTAGGCCATTTACAGAAAAACATCATTTTGCCTAATGAATAGCTTGGTATTCAGTAGGCAAAGAGGGGCATAACAGATTTCATGGGAACCATAGCAACATTTATTGAGAAAATAATGTAATTAAACTGCTTATTTAAACAGGGAAGTGTTTCCAAAAGCCTGCAATTTGCAAACAATGGTTCACCTCGGCTATAATTTCCCACAGGAAAATAATGTTGTCCTTCCATGATCCTGGACCAGGTCTGCTGGTCAGAGCATGCTGCTGTATGTTGCTGAGTGGTGCTGCTGCTGACCCCGGTTCATCCTCAATATGGTGCTCCACTCCACAATGTAAACCTGCTTTGGCATCAGGCTTTCAGGCTCAGGACCTCCTCATGACCCCTGCTGCACTACAGGGAGAGGCTGAGCATCAGCACTGTGTCATGACCTCATGTAGTCAGAGTCCTTGGTGTGGGAGGCCAGCAAGGGGCTGATCAGGCTGGCTGGCATGACTAGACCAAACAGTGTGATGGGGTATCCCATCTCACAACACAGGCTAGGAGATGAGGGAGGAAGTGGAGAAGGTGGAGGAGGAGAAAGAAGAAGAGGAGCAGGAGGGGGAGGAGGAGGTGCAGCGATGAGGGTGTTTTCACAAGGCCTGTGAAGGGTGATTTATGAGCAGCTCCCTCCCTGGCAGGCTGGAGAAAGTGGCTGTCTCTCATAAACACTAGTAACATCAACATCAATGTTGTCCTCTTTTAATACTATGAACAAACAGATACCAGTGTGCTGCAACATCTAGACTTTTGGTAAAAGGTACAACAGCATGTTATCACTAATAAAATATGGAAAACATCAATCATATATCTCTTTTCATGGATGAGATAATAAATCAGTGTGATATCCGTGGTTCAAATGGCTAGCAGTGTTCTTTTGAGAAGTGTGACATACAGTATGGTATCTAGACAGAAGCTCTGATGGCTCTCCATACTGCAGGCCTTTCATGGGCAGTCTGCATGTCTCTGCCAAGAGGCTGCGGTCTAATGGAGCATGTCTAAGCACCTACAACCAGACCTCTCCCATAGCAACACAGTCCACAGCCATGGACGGCCATTTCATGCATACATAAAGAAGAGTACGTTATAGTAGTTACATTGTGCAGCTATAATTGTGCTTGGTATATTCCTTATCTCGCTTGACAAGATTGTCATTTTCAATCACTTCAACGTGAGTGACTCAACAGGCATAAACACTATCCTATAGGACAAGAACAAAGTACATTCTGATATACATTATGTGCTTTGTTAGTTTCAAATGAATGATGTTCTTAATTATTAGTGCTGTGGGTATGGCCGCTACATGCTGATCTCTACCGTGACTGGCTGCACTGTGTTTAACTAACAGAGGGCTGAATAGATCAACAGGGACAGAGAGACAATATAAACCACATATAGGTGTCCCTTTAAATAGCATTCTAGCACAGTAAGCTCTCCGGCATGGTCTGCATTAAAGACAGGAACAAAAGAGGAGGGCAAAGCAGATGTAGGCTCTCCTCCCTGAACCCATGATCCGTCCTGATAGGCGCATAATGAGAACCAGACCAATGTTCACACCATAACACACACAAATCCCCTTTCATTATTCATGGGAGTTTAGTCTCTTCATTAAGGCGGAGAGAGGGAACTGAAGGGGAGGGGAGAGGAAGGCTGTCCAGGATAATGTTGCTGCTGCTGGGCTGAGGACGGACTGGGGAGGTCCTGGCTGGTCTGACCACACCACAGACATAAGGCTGGCAGGGATGTAGACTCACATATAAGCAGACAGGGCTGAGAGGCAGAGGGGGGGGTGGGGAGGGTTCTGTATGGCCCAGGTCCCTGAGGCTCACAGCATGGAATGTTGCTTTGATACAGTAAACACAGAGTGACACAGCCCTTCAGCGGGGGGCCTGGGAAATGCCATCACACCGGCACTGACGTTAGCAGGCAACGGCAGCTCCCATTGTCAAGCCACTGGCAATCAGCATCCCCATCGCCATAAACATTTTGTTTTCTGTTCATGAGTGTTTGCTTACCAACTGAAAATATGTCACTACTGGACACTAACATGTGCCTATTCCAATCTTTCTCCCAAATCTATATTGGTAATTTAAATGTCAGTGAGACCTCATAATTCCCCTGTCAGGTTCAGTTCTGCAGCTGGTAAATGGTTAGGCCTATATGACTGTAACTGTAACTGTTTCATGAGGGGAGAGACAGTTTCTTTACTACTGAACCTCTCACAGTTTTAAGAGCTGTGAGTCACTCCTGCTGTAGTTACAGTCATTTCCTTAGGTTGACCCGTTGAGTAAAAGCATGGCTCATCATTAGAACAGTGGTAAGAAATACAGTAATGTGATACTAATTACCTTGCAGCTGGTTTATTCCTAATGGATGCTGCTGTAACTATTTCATCCCCCCCACCCTTTTTTTACACACACACAAGTAAGAAAATAGAAACTTGTCCCTACTGTATATCCAGAATCTTGTTATAATGTAGGTATCTTGACATGACTGACTAGGAAAGTGACATTTTGATCTTACATATTTTATGGTGTTCATTCAAGATGAGTGATTAACCCAAAACGCTAATAAATTTTCCAGTCCAAGGAGACGTGTGAAGGAGCTAAAACTGCCTTTTCAGTTTGTGAGTGATGGTGTTTGCTGTTGTGAAACGTTCCGTCGGGGCCGTGCTGGGGGCTTTGTGGAGGCTGGCAGGTGAGAGAGATTACCTGGGACTATAAAGGTCCATCAAGAGAAAGCCAGGATGCAGGCTGGGACAGGCAGGACAGGCAGGACAGGCTCCAAGCTGAGGCCTCCGTGACCCATTTCAATCGTCTCCTCTCCTGGCCTCAGAAGAGCACACACTGGCTTAATCTACTGTAGGTGTAGATATTATGACAAGGCAATCTGCGCACTGTTTCTATGCCAGTATGTGCTTAAAGACTATAGGCTGATCCTAAAAGGTGAGTCATTGGGAACAACAGTAAACTAACCCTACATGCCTGCATGTATGCTCTTGCATTACTTCTATCCCAGGTAAATAGCCCTAAAGGTTTTGTTCTCCTATGAAAACAAAAAATATACAGATTGATGAAAAGTATAGCCTAGGTGGATTTCTAGTGCTGCTCTCTACAGAACTGGATCCATTGTCCACCAAATGGCCTGTAAGACCTGAGACCATGTGTACTGTGATGAATTGGGTTGTAAATCACATTATCAATAGTTCACACCTAACGGCATGGAGCCATCCATAGCTTTAGCATTATGTGCAAACCGTCATCAACCCTGGCAGAGCATTGGTACGTTGACAAATGGATTGTATTGCAATTGCATATCCTTTGCTTCCAAAATCACCAATCAGGAGCCATATAGAGATCAGATAATGAGAGAGCACAAAGTTATACAACTCCTGATCCCTAGACTTCTTAGTTCAACATGCACTGCGCTGACAGAAGACTTGTTCTGAAGACATTTTTGGATATGGATGGTGTAAGTTTATCTTGCAAACAAATGATCAGCTACTACTTAAGTTAACTGTGTAAGCAAACCATTAGCCGAGATAAGAGGATGGCTGCAGAAGAGCAACACCTCCCATGTTGATGGAAACTGTGTGTATGTGTGACATTGTCCTGAGTAAGACCGAGTGCAATGACCTGGTTCATGTTGTAACTACCTCTGACCGGCTATGACTTGACAGACCCACCCTGATGGAGCTGCCATTCATGCTCTGGGATTTAGCTGGCTTTCCTGCCATTAAGTTCTAGATGTGGGGTAACACACAGAGCAACACACCCAGTCAAATGCATGGTTTGGAATCTTTTCATACTGCTAAGCCATCATGAATGTTCCTTCATGGAGCTGTCATTGACAGGGTAACTGCTATGGAATGTATTGAAATGTCTTACAATGATAGAATAAGTTAATCAACGGAAACACAAAAGCATTGAAGCAAAATGTAAAACCCCTGACAGGAGCATAATTCTCCCAGTAGGTTACTACAGTATCTTGTACCGAGTAACCATATATCACTAATACCTTGCAGAACACGTTTTCTCTCCCTTTCAACAGGAAAACCATTAATAGTGTGTGAGGCACTGTCCTGAAATATCAGTCGCTTTCCGGGAGCACGGCAGTTAGTGATGGGGGGGGAAAAAATCTATACAGTTACTGTACATATCGGGATATCATTTTTTACAATATATCGTATTGTATCGTTTTGACAGTATTGTAATATTATTTTTGCGCTAGTTGGCTGCACCTGTTCCAGTATTTTTCCTTCTCCATCTTCTTTTTTAAACAGGGAGCCAATTTGTTTTCAGCACTTTTATTTCCATGACTGATCAAAACTCGTTTTCATGGCTCTCTTGCTGCAGCAGAAATACGGTGAGCAATATGTTTGGAACATCAAATCACAATAAAATCACAGTATCCAATCGCAATACACATAGAATTGTGAGAATCGCAATACATATTGTATCAGGGGGTCCCTGGCAATTCCCAGCCCTAATGGCAGCTATGTAAATGCTGTGCTCCAACTCCATGTGTCCCATGGAGAACACACTAAGCTCCTCCACAGGGCCACAGAGCCGGTTAGAGAGGAACAGCCTTGCTCCCATTCGTCTGTTTATCAACACCTTGCCAAGCATTACTGTGCATGTCAGATATCCCTCAAAGCCTTGCCTGAGCCCCAGGCCCCTCCAGAGCTCTCCTCTCCTCTCAGCAACCTGGACGATCCCAGACACCTCCACCCCAACCCCACACTACTCCCTGCTCTTATTTATAGATGAACAACAGTTCTGGGAGGGGAGCAGGCTGAGGCTCCCTTACACACCCGGGTCAGTGGGGAGGGCACACAGTGAGGGTAAACACTCTGGCCTCTCTTTTTCTCTCGCTTTGTTTCTCCAACACTCAAGGAATGCTTGTGTTTCTCACACTATGAACTACGACTGGTCCTGGAGAAACATAAAACCCTTTTTACATCAGCAGTTGTCATAAAGTGCTTATACAGAAACCCAGTCTAAGACCCCAGAGAGAAAGCAATGCATACAGTATGTAGAAGCACAGTGGCTAGGAAAAAGAAAGTCTGGAACCTAGGAAGAAACCTAGAGAGGAGCCAGGCTCTGAGGGGTGTGCTGGGTGGAGATTACAAGGGTACATGGCCTTTAAGGTCGTATCATTATTCAAGATGTTCAAACATTCATAGATGACCAGCAGGGTCAAATAATAATAATCACAGTGGTTGTAGAGGGTGCAACAGGTCAGCACCTCAGGAGTAAATGTCAGTTGGCTTTTCATAGCCGAGCATTCATAGGTTGAGACAGTAGGTGCGGTAGAGAGAGAGAGAAAGAGAAAGAGAGAGAGAGAGAGAGGAGAGAGAGGAGAGAGAGAGAGAGAGAGGGTCAAAACAGCAGGTCCGGGACAGTCAGGGAGGAAGGCAATGGATGACACTTACTGTAAGTGAAGCTGAGTCGTGGAGTGACATCGTCCTCGGTGGCAGCTGCTTGGACAAAGGTGTAGGCCAGTAGGAGAATGAATGCCGGGAGACAGAGCTGGGCCATGCTTATTGTCCACATAGCTCCTCTCCTCACGACTGCCAGCCAACTCATATGGTTTGTCTTTCACGATTTTGGGGAATTCATGAAGAGTGTCTTCTTCTCCCCTGTGTATATTTCCTCTCCCTCTCTTCCTGTAGGTCTGGGCCCCCTGAATGGGAAACTGGTGCGCTGTTGTAAAAGTGAAGCCGGGCAGCTCCTCTGGGGCTACAGATGACTCTGGGCTTGGACTGATGACCTTTCACCTCACACCTCACAACGAGCCTTCCAGGATGGACAGCCGCCTCCAATCAGCCTCCATGCACTCAAACCACTCCAGGGCCTCAGCTGAGATCTGCAAACATGGACAAAAGAACATTCATTCACATTGGCGTACAAACAGTGTAACACAGCTCATATGATTCTTCTCTTTATCATGGAACATTGGTTTGGAAAAACACTCCATTCACGCACACGTCTCAGGTCTAACAAAGAGTTTAGCCATAAGGCTACTAGCTACATTGGAGTTACTTTAGGCTGAGTGCACTTCCCTATGTTTGTATTTGTTGGGCATAACTGGATGGACGTAAATTCATTTCACAGCCTGTGGCCATGTCGGTCTGTTTTCAACTGGCAGAGTGCATCCTTTACCTGGACCAACAAAAACACATCATCTGTTCACTTAACAGGCCCATCAGATCATATTTGACATACTGAGACAAACAGAGTTGAGACAAATACTCTCCTCTCTATGGGGCTCTGACCTTTTCACTACATGTTAATATCATAATATCATAACATCACTCAGCATGTATGGGCATTCAGGTTTTGTTTCTAATGGTAAACAAATAGAATACACAAAGAGAGATGGTTTGGTAAGGATTCACAAAATACTAAGCCATAAATTAGGACAGGATGCTCTCGATTGTGCATCTGTAAAAGTTTGTGAGTGATTTTGGTGACAAGCCACATTTCTTCAGCCTCCTGAGGTTGATGAGGCGCTGTTGCACCTCATATAATTGGTTCAGAGTTTGTTTTGATATTTTAACCTGCGTGCCGTGATCGCGTTTGGTGTGGGGGGACAAAATACATTTATGCACGATGGCGCACGCGCGCAGCCGGTTTGGGTTCCGTGTTAGTGAATATACATGGTTGGATACAGCTACAACACTCCTCAACTCTATATGGATCAATGATATTACATCTTTAATGTGCTTGCCAAGACCATGAGTGGACACCAATGATTTATATATAAACTAGAAGACTACCTGGGGGCACTGTTTTGAAGCAACTGCACCCCATCTTGGCACTCCCTCACCGTTGTAAAATATATTATTTTTGAAGCTATTGAAATTAATTTATTAATGTCTACATTTGTTTTCGCCATCTTTCTTCTATTGCAGACACCTTAATGCACTCTTTAACATTATATTATATGAGTTAAACATAAAAATGTACCATTCAAAAATATATAAAAACATTTTCCTTAAAGTATAATTTTTTGACAGTATGTTACTGTCCCCACTACAACAACAAAATACATAAATGCATGTATTTTTGGCCTTTCAGTTAAAACTTCTTAGGGATAGGGGGCAGTATTTTCACGTCCGGATGAAAAGCGTGCCCAAAGTAAACTGCCTGTTACTCAGGCCCAGAAGCTAGGATATGCATATAGATAGATAGAAAACACTCTAAAGTGTCTAAAACTGTTAAAATAATGTCTGTGAGTATAACAGAACTGATTTGGCAGGCGAAACCCTGAGGACAAACCATCCAGGGGAAAAGAAATTGAGGTCATAGTATTTCCCAATGGGTTTCTATGGTAAGCCCTATTTAATAGGAACCTGGTTGCAGTTCCTATGGCTTCCACTAGATGTCAACAGTCTTTAGAAATTGTTTGATGTTTTTCTTTTGAGAAATGAAGAAGTATGGCTGTTCTTTGTAAGTGTCACTCCATGTGGACTCTACTGTTTGGTGCGCGTGAACTGGAACGCGCTTCACGTTGTTTTTATCCTGTATTGGAAACAGTTTATCCCGTCTTAAATTTTATAGATTATTTATATTTTAGGATACCTGAGGTTGGATTAGGTACGTTGTTTGAAATGTTTGGACCAAGTTTACAGGTAACTTTTTAGATACTTTGTAGTCATGTTGGGCGAGTTGGAACCGGTGTATTTTTGAATCAAACGCGCCAAATAAATGGACATTTTGGGGATATAAAGAAGGACATTATCGAACAAAAGGACTATTTGTGATGTTTCTGGGACATTTTGGAGTGCAAACAACAGGAGATCTTCAAAGGTAAGGCATTTATTATATCGTTATTTCTGACTTTTGTGTTGCCACCTGCCTGGTTGAAAATTATTTTCATGTGTTTGTATGCGGGGCGCTGTCCTCAGATAATCGCATGGTCTGCTTTTGCCGTAAAGCCTTTTTGAAATCTGACGCTGCGGCTGGATTAACAAGAAGTTAAGCTTTATTTTGATGTATTACACTTATATTTTCGTGAATCTTGAATATTGATATTTCTGTAGTTTGAATTTGGCGCTCTGCAATTTCACTGGATGTTGTCAAACCTATCCCGCTAAAGGGATCACTAACAGGTTAATTGAAATACTGTAGAATTTAATTCATTCCTATGGAGGACTGCTTCTTCTAGGGAGTGCCAATATGGCCATCCAGTGGCTTCAAAGCCTCTCAATGGTGTCACCTGTGCACCCCCTCCGCCCTCTATGTCACCAGGCTGCTCGTTATAGCGCACACCTGTCACCATCGTTACGCGCACCTGTGTTTCATCAGACTCACCTGGACTCCATCATTGCCCTGATTACCTTCCCTATATATGTCACTCCCTTTGGTTCCTTCCCAAGGTGTCATTGTTTCTGTTTCATGTCTGTGTGCTGTTCGAGTTTCTTGTTTTGCATTATGTTCTGTTTATTTATTAAAACACTCACTCCCTGAACTTGCTTCCTGACTCTCAGCGCACATTGTTACAATTGGCCAATACATAGCATCAGCAATCCAGGGTTTGCGTACAGTACATCTTTGGTGGACACGGACTACCTTGTATGCCCACAGTTTGTCAATATGATATATGAAATCATCATGAGAAAACCCACAAAGCAGCTGTTTAAGAGCATTATAAAAGTAAAGTGAACCACTGAAATTGAGAGTGTGGCAAAGGGCAAGGCCTCTACGGTAACAGAATGTAATGTGAACAGTATCCCAATTATGTCTAGACCTACACAGCAGCACACTGGAGTGGTCTCCATTACAGCTCCATAGCCACAAGGGCCAGCCCTTTAAATACTACCAATACTCTAGGAGATTGAGTTACACATGAGGTCGGCCAGTCAATATAAAAAATGAGTAAAGTTATTTTTGGTTTATATTCAAGATTCCTAGTCAATAATGTACCTGATGCCAGTCTAAGGCCCAAGCATCTGTCTATGTGGAACAGGTGAATGGCAGTCAGAGGCAGAACACAGATTCAGAGACTAAGCTCAATCAAGAGGGAAATACAAAATGGGGTTATTTTACTGCACACCTGTGATCACGCACTTGAGATTACCACAGGGGAATCTTTTGCTTGAATCTCAAAGAACATTTATTTTGGAATAGGACTGACACCACGACTATAACTACAGCGAATTAAGTTATGAAGTTATTTTCTGCATGTGGCATTTGTCATCGTCGTTATGTTAAACTGCGGTCATTAAAGTTGTGGAGAGGTTTTGTTTACAAGTGGTACTGAATAACAGATGATCAAAATGTATCAAATGTCAGAAAGCCCCTCAGGTTAAGAATGTCTCACCACCACCTGGGAGCCGCAGAGCGCCTCATTGACTATACAATGAATTAATCAGGAGCATCTGGATGAGACAGGATACATGTTTTACTCCAGGTGTCAACACCGCGGAAGGTGTCCCGTTTACTGTTTTAAATTTATGTCTATTTTACTACCCAACTAAATCACTCAACTGTAAAAATGCAAATATGTACGCATTTTCAAAACTCCAACCCAGCTATATTTCTCGCTAACCTCTTGTAGAATCCTAATTTTAAAAAACTGGTCGATTTAAAAAAAAGAATTTAAAAAAAAATAGATCAATGAGTCTATTGCTCGCTTTGAGGACAATACAGTGCCACTGACACGCAACCAAAACCTGCGGGCTCTCCTTCACCGCAGCCAACATGAGTAAAACATTTACACGTGTTAACCCTCGCAAGGCTGCCGGCCCAGACGGCATCCCTAGCCGAGTCCTCAGAGCATGCGCAGACCAGCTGGCTGGTGTGCTTACGGACATATTCAATCAATCCCTATCCCAGTCTACTGTTTCCACATGCTTCAAGAGGGTCACCATTGTTCCTGTTCCCAAGAAAGCTAAGGTAACCGAGCTAAACGACTATCGCCCCGTAGCACTCACTCCATCATCATGAAGTGCTTTGAGAGACTAGTCAAGGATCAAATCACCTCCACCCTACCTGACACCCTAGACCCACTCCAATTTGCTTACTGCCCCAATAGGTCCACAGACGATGCATCGCAATCACACTCACACTGCCCTCATCCATCTGGACAAGAGGAATACCTATGTAAGAATGCTATTCATTGTTTACAGTACCCTCCAAACTTGTCATTAAGCTCGACATCCTGGGTCTCGACCCCGCCCTGTCAACTGGGTCCTGGACTTCCTGACGGGCTGCCCCCAGGTGGTGAGGGTAGGAAACAACATCTCCACCCCGCTGATCCTCAACACTGGGTCCCCACAAGGGTGCGTTCTCAGTCCTCTCCTGTACTCCCTGTTCACCAATGTCTGCGTGGCCATGCATGCATCCAACTCAATCATCAAGTTTGCAGATGATACTACAGTGGTAGGCTTTATTACCAACAATGACGAGACAGCCTACAGGGAGGAGGTGAGGGCTCTAGGAGTGTGGTGTCAGGAAAATAACCTCACACTCAACATCAACAAAACAAAGGAGATGATCGTGGAATTCAGGAAACAGCAGAGGGAGCAGCCCCCTATCCGCATCAACGGGACAGTAGTGGAGAAGGTGGAAAGTTTTAAGTTCATCGGCGAACACATCACGGACAAACTGAAATGGTCCACCCACACAGGCAGCGTGGTGAAGAAGGCGCAACAGTGCCTCTTCAACCTCAGGAAGCTGAAGAAATTTGGCTTGTCACCAAAAAACACTCAAACTTTTACAGATGCACAATCGAGAGCATCCTGTCATGCTGTATCACCGCCTGGTACGGAAACTGCTCCACCCACAACCATAAGGCTCTCCAGAGGGTAGTGAGGTCTGCACAACGCATCACTGGGGATAAACTACCTGCTCTCCAGGACACCTACACCACCCGATGTCACAGGAAGGCCAAAAAGATCATCAAGGACAACAACCACCCAAGCCACTGCCTGTTCACCCCGCTATCATCCAGAAGGCGAGGTCAGTACAGGTGCATCAAAGCTGGGACCGAGAGACTGAAAAACAGCTTCTATCTCAAGGCCATCAGACTGTTAAACAGCCATCACTAACATTGAGTGGCTGCTGCCAACATACTGACTCAAATCTCTTGCCACTTTAATAATTACAAATTGGATGTAATAAATGTATCACAAGTCACTTTAAACAATGCCACTTTATATAATGTTTACATACCCTACATTACTCATCTCATATGTATATACTGTACTCTATACCATCTACTGCATCTTGCCTATGCTGCATGGCCATCGCTCATCCATATATTTATATGTACATATTCTTATTCATTCCTTTACACTTGTGTGTATAAGGTAGTTGTTGTGAAATTGTTAGATTACTTGTTAGATATTACTGCACGGTCGGAACTAGAAGCACAAGCATTTTGCTACCCTCGCATTAACATCTGCTAACCATGTGTATGTGACCAATAGCATTTGATTTGATTTGAAATTCTAAAGAGCCAAAAAAGAGAAGTGTCAGAGAGTTGTGAAGGTCTGCTTGGCTACACTGTAACTGTAGCTCCTGCCAAGTGCCCCTGTCTTTTGTGTGGACTGTTGCGTGCTATAGACAGGGCCATGGTGAGGGCCACATCAGCAGGGGAGGCAGCGGCAAGCATCATTAGCCTTCTTTGTGAGAAGCAAATTGGAGTCAAGTCCATCTGACCAATGAGCAGCTGCTGCTCCACTAATCCTTCTGTTGTGTGACAGGCAGAAGTAGAGACCTACACTACACTACTGGCCCACATGTAGCAGTCAGAGTTTTGCTGAGGCACGCCAACAGTTGAACTCAATGGGAGTAAAAGGAGGTCCTCTCTGACAGCATAGAGATTGCAACTCTGTACTTCTCTCTCCAGTATGGTTTGAATATACTGAATTGTCTCATCTCTTTCACAGAAAACACCATCCAATTTGCTCTGGTCAAGATACCATGGACCATAGCAAACACATATGATACATCTGAATAAAGGATTTCTGCTGTTTCTTTTTGACTCCCTTTTCATTCAGATACAATCAGGTTGGAGCAAACCTTTCTGCTACTGTAGCAAATTTCAAGATTGTGGAAAAGAGTTGCGAGTTTCCCATTTAGGTTGGAATAACATATTTGGCCTGTCTCCTTTTGACACAATGTAGGGAAAATAATATATCTTAGCGGAAACGAAAACAGAAGTCAAAAACATTCACACACTTCACTTTCCAAACGGAACAATAACAGACATTCATTCTCCTTCCTCTCTATGCAGATGATGCCATGGTTCATTGTTGAGGTGGTAAGTGAGCAGATCTAAATTTTCTACTAAGCTACAAGTTTTCCAAGGCATAAAGATGCTTTCCTTCCAATTCATCACCAGCCTATCATCTGCATGAGTACTAGTAATGGTTTTGACGGTCCGGTCAATGCAATGGATTAGAGCTGAGCGATTATCCAAATCATTTTTTGTTGTTGTGGTTATTAAATAAGTAATTGACAGACGTCGGTGCATTGACTTCAATTCCATTTAGTTCTGTTATTTTGTGCGCCCAACATGTCATTTCTCTAGAGAGAAATCAAATAATTCACTAGATAGTTCTTGACATGATTTATGTGGGACGCTGGGCTAAAGGGAGTTGTAGTTTTCATGAAGCAAATATTCAACCTAGTTCAGCGCAGAAATGTGGTAATGCGAATACAATGACCATAATCCATTGAGCCTGTTCTATCCAGCTCAGACAGAGATGGATAAACTTTTTAGCCTGCTACATTACATGCTGACCACACCGCTCTAGCATTGCAAAATAAATTTACACATGTTATTCAATCATTTCACCCACACTGCTCGTGCCGTCTGCATAGCCAGGCACTAAAATAGAACTTGTTTCTATTTGTGATTCTTGACCTGCTGCAGGTCCCGCCTCTCCCATCTCCTCATTGGTTTTTAGGAGCATATACCCACATGGGTGATTGAAAGATGAACTGAGGTTCCCACTCCAGTCCGTAGTGGTAATGCACCTTGAAGTTGGTTGCCAACTGCCATATAAAGTCCAAAGAAGAAGAAGAATCCTGAAGGAGAGATTACACAATGAGGAAAGAGAGGGATAGAGACAGTTCGTGAATGTATGCCTTATCTACTTTGAAGAACTAGTAAAATGATTTAGTCAGACAGCTCTAGAGACATACTAGTAACACTAAAGACAGTACAGTATGGGGAGCACAGAGATAATGTTGTCTGGCTGGCTGGCTGCTACTGCCTGATCAGAGATGAGATGATGACTTTAAGGAATAAAAAAATATTAAATTATAAAATTATTTTAAAAAGTAATACACAATAAATATGTTTTTTCTTTCATGGTAATTTCCTATTTTTCTATTGATATCTACCCAATGTGGATCTGAAATAGACATTGGAATATTTTGGCAATTTAATGTTCACTATTTCTGGCATTGGAATTTTTGCATTTATGTAAAAACAAAACAAACAAAAAAACGAAAAATTGAAAACGGGATATTTTTTACAATTATAGAACGGAAACCGAACCGACTTCAAAAAACATTAATCACTCAGCACTACAATGTTTTAATTGGGTGAGGAGGTGACCCATTAAACTAACTGTCCCAGTCACCATCAGAGTCACTCTACTGGTCTTCCTAGTTACGTTCAGAGTCACTCTACTGGTCTTCCTTAGTTACGTTCAGAGTCACTCTACTGGCCTTCCTAGTTATGTTCAGAGTCACTCTACTGGTCTTCCTAGTTACGTTCAGAGTCACTCTACTGGTCTTCCTAGTTACGTTCAGAGTCACTCTACTGGTCTTCCTAGTTACGTTCAGAGTCACTCTACTGGTCTTCCTAGTTACGTTCAGAGTCACTCTACTGGTCTTCCTAGTTACGTTCAGAGTCACTCTACTGGCCTTCCTAGTTACATTCAGAGTCACTCTACTGGTCTTCCTAGTTACATTCAAAGTCACTCTACTGGCCTTCCTAGTTACTGCCAAAGTCACTCTACTGGCCTTCCTAGTTACTGCCAAAGTCACTCTACTGGCCTTCCTAGTTACTGCCAAAGTCACTCTACTGGCCTTCCTAGTTACTGCCAGAGTCACTTTACTGGCCTTCCAACATGGTCTCAGAGAATTTTGGTTAGGCGAAGGGTTAGCTAACATACTAAGTCGTTGCAAAGTAGATAAAACGCAGTAATGATTTGCAAAGTTGCTAATTAGCACCCTCCTTCTGTTATTGCCTTAAAGCTGTGACCAAATGCATATATAAATCTGTCATTCTCATTGAGAGCAAGTCTAAGCAATGGTAGATCTGTTCTATATGCGCTATTTCTATGCTTCTCTTGCTTAAGTTTAGATTTAGCGTCTTTTACTTTCAGTTTTGAACAACAGTTTGAAACGGCTGAAAATATAATATTTTTGGTTATGGAAATTAGATTTCACAGCGGTTTAAATGGTTAAAAGATTCTCTACATTATATTTGCTTGTTTTGTCACAAACGGAATTTAGGTGAAAAATTGCAACCAGGAAATGGCGGGATGATTTCTGCATAGTGCATCTTTATGTAACCTTCTATCTTATGTAACCAAACCAAACGTAACATGTCATACTAATTTGAATGTCCCAGATTTACATTTACTATGTTATGTCTAGTCTTGGAGACCAAGCTGGACCTTCCTAGTTACTGCCAGAGTCACTCTACTGGCCTTCCTTCCCCGTCCCAGTTTCTGCCATAGTCCTATACTGGGAGAAACCAAAGCATGTGAGAACTGATTCATTCACAAGGCTGAGATAAAAATAAAACCAAGGCCCATAGCAGCAATCCAATAGGGATGAGTGCTTATAGGGAGGCTCAGCTGCATCATACTGTGACGTGCCACTGTGCCAGGGAGCCACCATGGAGTTTCTTAATGGAATTGTTTACGGAAACATACTTTTTCCATTGTACTGTTACAGGGAGCTGGAGAAGTGGATGATTGACAGGAGTTTATTCAAGGCAGAGCAAAGTCTTGAGGTAATCTAGACACATTAACTCAACATTAAAAGGGTAGAGCTATGACAAGTTCAGAGCAGGATAAACTGCTGCAATGTTATCTTTCCCACACAATTCTTTTGCATAGAGGGTTCTGACGTAAGAGAGGTAGAATTCCCAATACACGGAATCAGTCATATCCTGCAATATAGTTCCTGTTGTAAACCCTGGTGTACTGTATATCACTGTATTGCAAAGTCAGTCAAAGGATAGTTCTAGATATAAACGTGTGGGACTCATAAATAGCGGTGCTTGTAGTCCTACTAGTTAAACAGGTGCTATGTCTATCAGGTTTGCAATTCGAGCAGCACGGGAGGGGTCAAGGCTTCCTGAATTCCACTGTGGTACTGTTGACTGGAAAGGTGTTGACTGATATAAATAGCTATGGTCCCCCTTGGTATGCCCATCATCTATACACACACATACCTGTAAACACAGGCACTGGCCACCTGCGTCACACACAAACTGGACACCATCTGGGCAGCCTGGGTCACATGCTCCCAGATGTGTCCTTCGGCCTGTGTTGGCCCCTCCAGTACTCTGCTCTAGTAAAGCAGGTTCAGATGGGATGTGTGAAGGAGCAGATGTGATGTGTGAAGTGGAGGAGGTGATGTGTGACGGGGATGATGTGATGTGTGACGGGGAGGATGTGTCATCTGTCAAGAGGGGCTTAAATGGAAGATCGGGATGCAGACACACACTATGGACCCTGGGCCTGACGCATTGGCCATCAGGCTAGGAGGCCAGGGGAGCAGTGTTGACACAGTCCTACAGCAACACTCATAGGTTATTTCACAACCAGTCACACAGATCTAAAGATACCACAGCTGAGGAAGATAAGGAGCTGCAGAAGCACTTCCGAGCAAAGCTGCAGAGCGCCAGTATCGGAGCCATAGTAACTAACTGACAAAGCAATTTAGGAATTTCAACAGAGAGGGAGATATCATCACATTATCCTCTGGAGACTACTTCCATTCCACTGCAGCACATCATCGTTGCTGTTGAGATGACCCTCTATAGTTTCGTTAGTGAATGGGAACTGTGCAGCCAGCCAATCTGTGTGATGAGGTGACCGAGGGGCCTGGAAAGGCTACATCTCTCTGCCCATTTCAATGTCTACTCCCCATGCCCAGCTTAGCGTAGTTAATGGTTTATTCCATTAATTAATATAAATATGCTATTTCAAAGACCTTTAAATGCCTAATTAAAATCTTATTAAACTCTTGATCAGAGATGGGGACATTCTGAACTTCAGATTTTTGGGAGTGTAAGATTCATCAAGCTGTCTTACCACACCGTCTTTGTAAGGTTCTGTATTTATTTTCTTAGTCAACCTTGTGTTCTGTTTTGTTGTGTTCTTGGATGTAGCCCTGTTTCTTTGTGTTAATGATCTTATCCCTGTCTTTCATTTTTGTTAATTAATTTCACCTGTTAGTTACTCACCTGGTCTCATCAGCTCCTTATTTAGTTCAGTTCATTCTGCTTGTGCCTTTGTGAGGTATTGTTCGTTTTGACTCTACTAAGCCTTTTCCTAGCTCGTTTGTGCGAACCAGTTATAGCCGTCAGTCCTAGTTTTGATTCACCTGCCTGTTTGTCTACCTGTGTATGACCATTGCCTGCCTGTGACCACGATTCCTGCCTTCTGCGAAGCCGCAATAAACACCTGCTGCTCTCTGCGCGTGAATCTACACCTTTTTCTCCCTGAGTATTCATTACAGTATACCTCACCTAAAAACGGAACGGTTTCAGCAGAGCTACAGCGGCGCCTAACCCAGCAAGGGGAGCGTATGGAGGAAATCTGCCATCTTCTCCGCCAACCTATCCCTACTCCTCCGATGCCAGGTATCATAACCCATAGCCCTCCTTTGTTCATACCCATGCCTGGAAAATATGACGGTTCACCTGAGAAATGTCAGGGATTTCTGATGCAATGCAGCAAATACATTGAGCACAACCCCACTAACTTCGCCACCCACAAGAGCAGGGTGGATTTTGTTGTCTCTACTCCCAGGCAAAACCCTGGATTGGCCCACCACCATATGGACTGCCAACAGCACAGAACTCGGATCCGAGACCCATTTTCACACCCTGGAATGACTCGGTCACTCTCCTTCCGGTCGTCCTATAGGAGACCTCCTCATAGACCTTCAACAAGGACGCAATTCAGCTGCTGAGTATGCCCTTGAGTTCCACACC
The DNA here is from genome assembly GCF_965601325.2 of Salmo salar. Taxonomy (NCBI): domain Eukaryota; kingdom Metazoa; phylum Chordata; class Actinopteri; order Salmoniformes; family Salmonidae; genus Salmo; species Salmo salar. Next base: position 94,051,630 of record NC_138300.1, on the reverse strand, counting down.
ATGGCTGCAAGGAGTGGATGAGGTGAGGCTGCTTTACTTACCGTCTACCAATGAGGGCTCAACAGGGAACTTCAGGCGGAGCTGGCCTGTAGAGGTGACCTTCATGATTTAATCAATACATTCGTATGTCCATCTCCATCGACCACCTCATCGCCGACCGCCGAAGAACTCTGCCACCCAGGAACACCAAACCTTCTCTTTCCATGATCCCGTCCGAGTCTTTCAGAGCCCATGCAGTTGGGCCATGCTCCTCTCCCGTGTATCGAACATCAAAGGCGGTTCCAAGAAGGCCTATACTGTGAAGGGAAAGATCATCTACTCCACCATTGCCCTGTTCGCCCCCACGGAGAGATAAGGGTCCCTCCGCTGCCATGCAGGTAGGAGTGTCCTTATTTCTAAATATATCCCAGAAGCAATTCTCCATCCCAGTATTGATAACCGTGAAGGGGGTTACTAAGTATGTAGAGGGCTTGATAGATTCGGGAGCAGCAGGTAATTTTATAGATCACCAGCTAGTACAAGAGTTTGACATTGATCTAACACCTGTCACCCCTCCCTTAAGGATTAACACCCTGGGTGGACAGCCATTGGGCACGGGCTTCATTACGCACATGACACAGAGCGTCACCCTCCAGATTGGAGTCTTCCACACCGAAACCATTCAACTCATGGAACTCTCATCCCCTAAACAGCCACTCATCCTCGGACACCCCTGGCTTTGTTGTCACGACCCTGCCATCTCGTGGCGACAAGATTAACTACTGTCCTAGTCTTCTACCTGCTTCTCCAGTTGTCTCAGCCTACCATGCAGAGCCACCACCATTGAGGCCTCTGCAGTGCCACACAGCATACCATCTGAATACACCCAGTACAGCAATGTCTTCAGAAAAATCAAGGCCTCCACTCTGCCACCACATCACCCAGGGGACTGTGCTATTGACTTTAGTCCCTGGAGTGTCCCCACCGAAGGGCTGTGTTTACCCCCCATCTATCCCGGAAAATTAGGCAATGGAGAAATACATTGAATCGCTCAACCGGTTTCATTCGTCCTTCCTCTTCCCACGCTGCGTCCAACTTCTTCTTTTTTGGAAAAAAGGATGGTGGTCTCCGTCTATGTATTGATTACCGTTCCCCAAATGACGTCACGGTCACGAACCGTTTCCCTCTGATCCCAGCGACCCTTGTATAGATGCTGGCGCGGCCCACTTGTTCAACTCTACCTGTGAAGTGCATATAACCTTGTCCGTATACACGAAGGCGGCGAATGGAAGACTGCCTTTATCACCACACGAGGGCACTACGAATACCTGGTCATGCCTTACTAACGCCCCCGCCGTCTTCCAATCCTTTATGAACAAGGTTTTCCAGGATATGATCAACCGCTTTCTCATCGTCTACATTGATGACATCCTGATTTTCTCCCACTCCCTGAAGGAACACGTGCAAAAGGTTCTTCAATGGCTCCTTGACTATAACCTTTATGTGAAGACTGAAAAGAGCACCTTCCATGCAACCTCGGTAAACTTCCTCGGTTTCGTACTGACACCTGGAGGGGTCAGCATGGATGAGAACAAAGTCACCACCGTCAGTAGTTGGCGCAAACCCACCACCGTTTAAGGAACTCCAACATTTCATTGGGTTCTCCAACTACTACTGCCCTTACCAGCCAAAAAACCTGGATCCTTCAATGGACTAATACTGCCATGATTGCTTTCAACAACTTGAATTGCTGCTTCACCTCAGCTCCGGTCCTTCGCCAACCAGATCCGACCCTTCCTTTCAACCTTGAGGTGAATGCCTCCGAAGTAGGAGCCATACTCTCTCAGCGGGTGGGAACACCTCCCAAATCACATCCCTGTGCCTTCTTCTCCAGGAAGTTATTCCCCGCTGAGAGGCGTTACAATGTGGGGAACAGAACTCCTCGCCATCAAGCTGGCCCTTGAGGAGTGGCGCCACTGGTAGGAGGGCGCACAACATCCCACAGATTATCGTAATCTGGATTATATCAGAGGGGCAAGAGGTTAAACTCCAGACAAGCCTGCTGGCCTCTTGTTCACATTTTCGTGTTACTTACATTTCTGGAATGAAAAACGTAAATGCTGATGCTCTCCCCCGCCAGTTTGACCTTTCGAACAGTAACTCTGACCCTACACCCATTCTTCCTTCCTCTTGCATTATGGGACCGGTACAGTGGGAGGTTCACTCTGCCATGCAAGAAGACCTAACCTCAGACCCGGCTGCTCCTGAGACACCAGCTGGGAGGAGTTACGTACTGTTAGACAGCAGCTCTTAGACCCCAACTGATGCAATGGTGTCACACATCCTTGGGGTCAGGGCATTACACGAACCACTGAACTTCTAGCCCGTAGGTTCTGGTGGTCCTCACTGGCATCCGACGTAAGGGATTACGTACTCTCCTGTCCAGTCAGCGCCCAATCCAAAAGCCCTCGTCATCTCCCTTCCGGTAAGCTTCAACCTTTGCCAAATCCTCACCGACCCTGGTCCCACATAGCTGTTGACTTCATCACAAATCTTCTTGAATCCTCTGGCAACACCACCATCCTTGTCATAGTAGACTATTTTTCAAAAATGTGTCATCTGGTTCCTCTTCCACATTTACCTAATGCCATGGAATTGGCTGAGTGTGTTCCAGCAGGTGTTCTGTCTGTATGGGATTCCAGAGGACATCGTCTCTGACTGGGGGCCCCAGTTTGTCTCCCGGGGGTGGCGAGCATTCTGTGACTGACTGGGAGTCGCCATCAGCCTCTCCTCTGGGTACCATCCCCAGACCAATGGCAGACAGAATGCCCGAAACAAGAAATAGGGAAGTACCTCCGCCAACAATGTTCTGCCTCTCCACGCGACTGGAGTTGGTATATGGCCTTGGCTGAATACGCTCAGAACTCACTCATTCATTCAGCCTTCTGCCTTACTCAGTTACAGTGTGTACTTGGTTGCCAACCCCCCCATGTTTCTCTGGGAGGCGGAGCCTGGTACTGTCGATGACTGACTGGTTCTGTATTTATTTTCTTAGTCAACCTTGTGTTGTTGTGTTCTTGAACGTAGACCTGTCTTTCAGGTGCAATAAACACCTTCTGCACTCGGCATGTGAATCTACACTTTTTTTCCTCCCTGAATATTCAATAGTCTTACCACAGGAACTCCTGACACATGGTCAGTAGCTGATCATTTCATCACTGCTGACTGGATGAAATGCCTACTTTGTTAGGAGGATATCAGATGCTATCTGTGAGCTCAGCTCATTGATAGATTATTGTAATATGTGGATGAGAATATTTAATCACCTCTGTCTTTGAAACCTACGCCTAAATAAACCAGCTCTTAGAAGTGAAACTATTTGAAGTGGTATTCCATTTCCCATCTGCGGTAAATATCCATAACAGATGTGGAGCCAGTAGAAGCACCTAGCTGGCTGATGAAATGTAAAGTAGGTGTCTGTCTGTAGCCAGCCCAGGCCTGCGATCACTATCAGGGCTGTACCTACTGCATTAATACCCTACTGTAATGTGGGGGAAGGAGAACTAGAACTCATCTACCTGAAAGAGGAGAGCAGTATGGCAGACTGCATCCCCCCTTTAAGGGAGAAGGTATCTAATGTGCTGCATGCTGAAGCCATCATCGTGACATTCACAACGCCAATGTCTAGGCATATTCCTTGTGTGAGTTATGACAATCATATCACTAGATCTGAGTCATTTTTGGTCAGTACTAACTAGAGAAATAACCTAGTTCATATTCAACATCCGGGAAAAAAAGACAAACTATTCCATTGATGTTTGGTCAATTTTGTGAGGTGTGAGCTGTGCTGGCCTAACTGAGTGAGAGAGCTGGCACTCACAGCCTCCCTCCTCCTTGCAGCCAGGACTTTTTCCGGGCACTGGGGCCAAATCTCCCTGTCAAAACATATCAGTCAGGGTCTAAACCAGGCGTACTAAAACCTCTAGTGTGTTGTCATGAAGAAAGTTTCATAAGATGGTGAATGCAGATGGACTGAGGAAAACTTAAAGTCGAGACCTTTTCTGCATTCGTTCAACTACTCTTGATGAACTCCACTGTAAGCTGATCTACTTTTAGGAGGCCCCTGTTGCTTCAGTTGATGTCACCTGATTATTTTCACCTGATTATTTTCCACAGTATGTGTTGCTCTTGTCACTCATTGTATTGTGCATAGGAACACCTACTTCTGTCTCACTATCACATTACATACTGAACAAAAATCAAAAACGTAAAGTGTTGGTTAAATGAGCTGAAATAAAAGATCCCAGAAATGTTCCATTTCTCTCAAATTGTGAACAAATTTGTTTACATCCCTGTTAGTGAGCATTTATCCTATGCCAAGATAATCCATCCAACTGACAGGTGTGGCATATCAAGAAGCTGATTAAACAGCATGATCATCACACAGATGCACCTTGTGCAATAAAAGGCCACTCTAAAATGTGCAGTTTTGTCACAATTCAATGCCACAGATGTCTCATGCTTTGAGGGAGCTTCCAATTGGCATGCTGACTGCAAGAATGTCCACCAGAGCTGTTACCAGATCACTTAATGTTAATTTATCTACCATAAGCCACCTTCAATGTAATTTTTGAGAATTTGGCTTTATGTCCAACTGGCCTCACAACCACAGAACCCCACCAGTCCAGGACCTCCACATCCGGCTTATTCAGCTGAGACCAGCCACCCGGACAGCTGATGAAACTGTGGGTTTGTACAACTGAAGAATTTCTGCACAAACTGTCAGAAACCATCTCAGGGAGGCTCATTTGCTTGCTTTTCGCCCTCTCCAGGATCTTGACTTAACTGCAGTTCGGCTTAATAACTGACTTCAGTGGGCAAATGCTCACCTTTAATGTCCACTAGCACACTGGAGAAGTGTGCTCTTCACGGATGAGTCCTGGTTTCAATAGTACTGGGTAGATGGCAGACAGCATGTATGGCGTTGTGGTTTGCTGATGTCAACGTTATGAGCAGAGTGCCCCATGGTGGCGGTGGGGTTATGGTATGGGCAAGCATATGCTACGGACATTGAACACAATTGCATTTTATCGAAATTTGAATGCACAGAGATACCGTGACGAGATCCTGAGGCCCATTGTCGTGCCATTAATCCGTCGCCATTGCCTCATGTTTCAGCGTGATAATGCACAGCCCCGTGTCACAAGGATCTGTACACAATTCCTGGAACCTGACAATGTCCTAGTTCTTCCATGGCCTGCATACTCACCAGACATGTCACCCATTGAGCATGTTTAGGATGCTCTGGATCTACGTGTACGACACCGTGTTCCAGTTTGTGACAATATCCAGCAACTTCGCACAGCCATTGAAGAGGAGTGGGACAACATTCCACAGGCCACAATCAACAGCCTGATCAACTCTATGCGAAGGAGATGTTTTGCGCTGCATGAGCCAAATGATGGTCACACCAGATACTGACTGGCTTTCTGATCCATGCCCCTACTTTTTTCAGTTATTTGACCAACAGATGCATGTCTGTATTCTCAGTCATGTGAAATCCATAGATTAGGACCAAATGAATTTATTTAATTTGACTGATTTCCTTATTTGAACTGTATCAGTCAAATCTTTGAAACTGTTGCAAGTTGCGTTTTATATTTTTGTTCAGTGCATATGGGACTACTGGCTATCCCATGGAGTGAGAGGAACAGTCCAGTAGGCTTTCCGGAAGGTGATTCTGAGAGCACATAGGGGGCTGATAATCATTGTAAAGATTCTCCTGGGTGTTTAGGATGCACTGTGAGTTTAACATGGGAACACTGCCTTCTTCAAAATCCATCCACAAAAGATAAACCAGTTCAGGACTCTTCAGGAACAAATTAGATTCCTCATTGAAATACCTAACACTTGAGGAATTACATGCTCTATCCACAGATCTGACTATTATAATGCATGGCAGAGTAGTTATTGTTGTCTTAGCTGTGTATGGTTAGTAGGACCCCCTGAGAAAGCTGAAGTAAAATGCTTACCATACGTAATTGCCTGGGTAAATATTTCATGCTGACATTTGCTTTGATACACAATGCAAGGAGAATACGATTATACTGTTTACAACTTCACTAATGCAGGGGGACTGTATAATAGGAATCAGAGAAATGAATGAATGGTTGAGAGGAGTTGTTCAGAACCAGACACAGGAGACTGTGGTGACCTAGAAAACCAGCCTTGGTTGCCATCTGACTTCTATGAAATGAAATACTTTAGTGTTTAGCCTATAGCCTACTCTTAATGCATGCATTGCAAATCATGTTCTCTTCTCTCCAACACTATCAAAGACGTTACTGATTGGGCTCCAACTGGTTCCTATTTAACTGATTCTACTTTCCAAATATATGCAAAATCACCCATTATGATCTTTGTCTTGTGTGCTGATCATAGTATACTAAACTAAATCAAAGCCTGCAGGTTGTATTCCTCCTCTATACTGTGCCTATCATAAGTACTCACCCCCTTGGATTTATTTACATTTTATTGTGTTACAAAGTGGGATATAATTATAAATTTTAGCCAATGATCTCCAACATATACTCTAATGTCTGTGTTCGATTTTTATGATTCATGAAAAATAAAACACTAATATATCTTTATTATATGTGTATTCACCCCCCTGAGTCAAAACATGTTAGAAAGACCTTTGGCAGCGATTACAGCTGTGAGTCTTCTTGGGTAAGGCTCACCTGTATTGTGCAATATTTGCCCATTTATTCTTTTGAAATTCTTCAATGTCTGTCAAGGTGTTAGGGATCACGGCTGGACAACAATTTTCAAATCTTGCCATAGATTTTCAAGCAGATTTAAATCGAAATTGTAACTTGGTCACTCAGGAACATTCCCTGTTTTCTTGGTAAGCAACTCCAATGAAGATTTAGTCTTGTGTTGTAAGCGTTACAGAGGGTAGTGCGTACGGCCCAATACATCACTGGGGCCGAGCTACCTGCCATCCAGGAACTCTATACCAGGTGGTGTCAGAGGAAGGCCCTAAACATGTTCTAAGACTCAAGTCACCCAAGTCAGACTGTTCTCTCTGCTATGGCATGGCAAGCGGTACCGACGCACCAAGTCTGGAACCAACAGAACACTGAACATCTTCTACTCCCAAGCTATAAGACTGCTAAATAGTTCGTTAACTAGTTAACCAATAGCTACCTGAAATATCTGCATTGACCCTTTTGCACTAAGCTCTTTTGACTCATCACATACGCTGCTGTTATTGTTTATTATCGATCACGTTGCCCAGTCACTTTATCCCTACCTATATGTACATACAGTACATTCGGAAAGTATTCAGACCCCTTGACTTTTTCCACATTTTATGTTACAGCCTTATTCTAAAATGTATTTAATATGTTTTTTTCCCTTACCAATCTACGCACAATACCTCAATGCCAAAGAGAAAACAGGTTTTTAAGAGATGTTTGCAAACGTGTACATACAAAAAAACATACCTTATTTACATAAGTATTCAGACACTTTGCTATGAGACTCAATTGAGCTCAGGTGCATCCTGTTTCCATTGATCATTCTTAAGATGTTTCTACAACTTGATTGAAGTCCACCTGTGGTAAATTCAATTGATTAGATATGATTTGGAAAGGCACACACCTGGCTATATAAGATCCCACAGTTGACAGTGCATGTCAAAGCAAAAACCAAGCCATGAGGTCAAAGTAATTGTCCGTAGAGCTCGGAGACAGGACTGTGACGAGGCACAGATCTGAGGAAGGTAACCAAAACATTTCTGCAGCATTGTCCCCAAGAACACAGTGGCCTCTATAATTCTTAAATGGAAGAAGCTTGGAACCGCCAAGACTCTTCCTAAAGCTGGTCGCCCGGCCAAACTGAGCAATCAGGGGAGAAGGGCGTTGGTCAGGGAGGTTACCAAGAACCCAATGGTTACTCTGACAGAGGACCAGAGTTCCTCTGTGGAGATGGGAGAACCTTCCAGAAGGAGAACCATCTCTGTAGCACTCCACCAATCAGGCCTTTATGGTAGAGTGGCCAGACTGAAGCCAATCCTCAGTAAAAGTTAAATGACAGCCCGTTTGGAGTCAAATCAAATCAAAGTTTATTTGTCATGTGCGCCGAATGCAACAGGTGTAGACGTTACAGTGAAATTCTTACTTACAGGCTCTAACCAATAGCGCAAAAAAGGTTTAGGTGAACAATAGATAAGTAAAGAAATAAAAGTAACAGTAAAAAGACAGTGAAAAATAACACTAGCGAGGCTATATACAGTAGCGAGGCTATAAAAGTAGCGAGGCTACATACAGACACCAGTTAGTCAGGCTGATTGAGGTAGTATGTACATGTAGATATGGTTAACCTCACTAGGGTAGGGGGCAGCATTCTGAATTTTGGATGAAAAGCGTGCCCAAAGTAAACTGCCTGCTACTCAGGTCCAGAAGCTAGGATATGCATATAATTGGTAGATTTGGATAGAAAACACTGAAGTTTCTAAAACTGTTAAAATAATGTCTGTGAGTATAACATAACTGATATGGTAGGCGAAACCTGAGGAAAATCCATCCAGGAAGTGCTATTATTTTGAAATGCCTGTTTTTCCATTTAAAGCCTATCCACCATACAAAGACTTATGATGCAGTTCACGATCCCTATGGCTTCCACTACATATGGCCAGTCTTTAGGCATTGTGTCAGGCTTTTACTCTGAAAAATGAGGGCGAAACACCACTTTCAATGAGAGGACAGTGGAAATTTCCAGACATGAGTCCAGCGCGTGACCAGGAGCGCGCCTTTCTTGTTCTCCTTTTCTATTGAAGAAGCTATTGTCCAGTTGAAATATGATCGATTATTTATGACAAAAACAACCTGAGGATTGATTATAAACATCGTTTGACATGTTTCTATGAACTTTTATGGTACTTTTTAGATTTTACGTCTGTCTGTTGTGACCGCGTTTGTTCCAATGGATTACTGAACAAAACGCACCAACAAAACGGAGGTTTTTGAATATAAAGAGGGACATTATTGAACAAAACAAACATTTGTGTAACATGGAGTCTTGGGAGTGCAATCATATGAAGATCATCAAAGGTAAGTGATCAATGTTATCGCTATTTCTGACTTTTGTGACTCCTCTTCTTGGCTGCTAACTGTTTGTAATGATTTGTCTGCTGGGCGCTGTTCTCAGATAATCGCACGGTTTGGTTTCGCCGTAAAGCCTTTTTGAAATCTGACACAGCGGTTGGATTAACAAGAAGTTTATCTTTAAGCTGGTGTATAACATTTGTATGTTGATTATGAGAATTTCTGTTTTGTTGAGTTTCACACTCTGCAATTTCACTGGATGTTGTTTGAGAGCGCGTTTTGTTCAGTAATCCACTAACAAAACTGAGATTTTTGGATATGAAGAGGGACTTGATCGAACAAAATTAACATTTATTGGGTAACTGGGAGTTTTGTGAGTGTAACCATATGAAGATCCTCAAAGGTAAGTGATTAATTTTATCGCTATTTCTGACTTTTGTTACTCGTCTACTTGGCTGGTTACTTTTTGTAATGATTTGTCTGCTGGGCGCTGTTCTCAGATGATGGCATGGTTTGCTTTCGCCGTAAAGTCTTTTTGAAATCTGACACCGTGGTTGGATTAACAAGAAGTTAATCTTTAAACCGATGTATAACACTTGTATGTTTCATGAATTTTTATAATGAGTATTTCTGTTTTTGAATTTGGCGCTCTGCAATTTCACTGGATGTTGGCCAGGTGGGACGGTAGCGTCCCACACCCCCTAGAGAGGTTAAAGTGACTATGTGTATATATGATGAACAGAGAGTAGCAGTAGCGTAAAAGAGGGGGTGGTGGGTGGCGGGACACAATGCAGATAGCCCGGTTAGCCAATGTGCCAGAGCACTGGTTGGTCGGGCCAATTGAGGTAGTATGTACATGAATGTATAGATAAAGTGACTATGCATATATGATAAACAGAGAGCAGCAGCAGCGTAAAAGGGGGGGGGCACACAAAGCAAATAGTCCGGGTAGCCATTTGATTACCTGTTCAGGAGTCTTATGGCTTGGGGGTAAAAACCATTGAGAAGACTTTTGGACCTAGACTTGGCCCTCCGGTACCGCTTGCCATGCGGTAGTAGAGAGAACAGTCTGTGGCTGGGGTCTTTAACAATTTTTAGGGTCTTCCTCTGACACCGCCTGGTGTAGAGGTCCTGGATGACAGGCAGCTTAGCCCCAGTGATGTACTGGGCCGTACGCACTACCCTCTGTAGTGCCTTGCGGTCGGAGGCCGATTAATTGCCGTACCAGGCAACCAGTCAGGATGCTCTCGATGTTGCAGCTGTAGAACCTTTTGAGGATCTCAGGACCCATGCCAAATCTTTTTAGTTTCCTGGGGGGGAATAGGCTTTGTTGTGCCCTCTTCACAACTGTCTTGGTGTGTTTGGACCATTCTAGTTTGTTGTTGATGTGGACACCAAGGAACTTGAAGCGCTCAACCTCTCAACCAAAAGGCACATAAAGGACTCTCAGACCATGAGAAACAAGATTCTCTGATCTGATGAAACCAAGATTGAACTCTTCGGCCTGAATGCTAAGCGTCACATCAGGAGGAAACCTGGCACCATCCCAACGGTGAAGCATAGTGGTGGCAGCATCATGCTGTGGGGATGTTTTTAATGGCAGGGACTGTGAGACTAGTCAGGATCGAGGGAAAGATGATCAGAGCAAAGAGTTCCTTGATGAAAACCTGCTCCAGAGCGCTCAGGACCTCAGACTGGGGCAAAGGTTCACCTTCCAACAGGACAACGACCCTAAGCAACACAGCCAAGACAACACAGGAGTGGCTTTGGGACAAGTCTCTGAATGTCCTTGAGAGGCCCAGCCAGAGCCGGGACTTGAACCCAATCGAACATCTCTAGTGAGACCTGAAAATAGCTGTGCAACAACGCTCCCCAAACAACCTGACAGAGCTTGAGGATCTGCAGAGAACAATGGGAGAAACACCACAAATACAGGTGTGCAAAGCTTGTAGTGTCATACCCAAAAAGACTCAAGGCTGTAATCGCTGCCAAAGATTCTTCAACAAAGTACTGAGTAAAGGGTCTGAATACTTATGCAAATGTGATATCAGTTTTTTTTTTATATCAATTTGCAATATATATATTTTTTTTCTTTTTGCTTTGCCATTATTGGGTATTGTGTGTAAATTGATGAGGGGAAAAAAAACAAATTCATCCAATTTAGAATAAGCCTGTAACGTAACAAAACTGAAAAAGTCATGGGGTATGAATACTTTCCGAATACACTGTATCTATCTCAATACCTCGTATCCCTGCACATCGACTCGGTACTGGTAACCAGTGTATATAGTCAAGTTATCGTTAGTCAAGTTATCGTTACTCATTGTGTATTTATAACTTTTGTTGTTATTTCTCTATTTATTCGTTGTGTTTTTATATTTATATATTTTTTCTATTTCTCTTTTTATGTTTTTGCATCATTGGGAAGGGCCCATAAGTAAGCATTTCACTGTTAGTCTACACCTGTTGTTTACGAAGCATGTGACAAATACAATTTGATTTGATTTACTGTCATGCTGAAAGGTTAATTAGTCTCCCAGTGTCTTGTGTAAAGCAGACTGAAGCAGGTTTTCCTCTAGGATTTTGCCTGTGCTTAGCTTCATCCCGTTTCTTTTTATCCTGAAAAACTCCAGTCTTTGCCGATGTGAAGTATACCCAAACCATGATGCAACCACCCCCATGCTTGAAAGTAAGGAGGCATTTACTTAGTGATGTGTTGTGTTGGATTTGCCCCAAACATAAGGTTTGCATTTAGGCCAAAAAGTGTATTCCTTTGCCATGTTTTTTGTCACTATTACTTTAGTGCAGCCTTTCTTAAAGTATGGGTCACGACCGACGCGGACCTGTTAATGGTGGGTCGTGATATGTCAGAGTAAATGTATAATTATTTCATTCATTACTGGAATTGATTTGGCCAAGTGTGCTGTCTGCTTAGCAGCGGTCTCTGCTCAGTTTGGCAGGTGCGTGAGTGTGAAAGGGAGATGCCCATGTGCTTCGCTGTTTACCAGATCTTTTTTCTTGAAGACACTCCGCGACACACGCGATGCAGCGCTGTCATTCAGCAGCAGATGATGCACTGTCAGCCACTGACTTGTCATTCCCACTCGCCATCACTCACCGCTGTCATCAAATGGATTCATTCTAGCCACAAGTTCTGACTGAGCTCAATTGTCATGAAACGCATATACAGCGACGAATTTCTCTTTCATAGAAACTTATAACGAGGAGCGCCCACAATATGTTTTGTGCGGGGAAGTGCTTAGTAATGAAACGACAGGTCCTGACCAAACATCCACAGCATGATGGTAAATCCAGGGAGTTCTTTCAGAACATGGCAGAATGCTTCAGGAAACAGTGCTCCGACAGTGGAAAAGTAAGTCAGCTAGCAAGGCATTGTTGTCATTTTATAACAGGTGACGATAGGCATAAATAAGGGAGTACTAACTAACTCTCATAGTAGTAGATGTGAGTTTCTCTTTCAAACAATCCACTGGCCTTGTACACAGCTTATAGCTATCATTCGCCAAAGCAAGTTAGCTACTGATAGTGCAACCTTAGTAACAGTACAGTCATGGCCAAAGGTTTTGGGAATGACACAAATATTAATTTCCACAAAGTTTGCTGCTTCAGTGTCTTTAGATATTTTTGTCAGATGTTACTATGGAACACTGAAGTATAATTACAAGCATTTCATAAGTGTCAAAGGCTTTAATTGACAATTACATGAAGTTGATGCAAAAAGTCAATATTTGCAGTGTTGACCCTTCTTTTTCAAGACCTCTGCAATCCGCCCTGACATGCTGTCAATTAACTTCTGGGCCACATTCTGACTGATGGCAGCCCATTCTTGCATAATCAACGCTTGGAGTTTGTCAGAATTTGTGTGATTTTGTTTGTCCACCTGCCTCTTGAAGATTGACCACAAGTTCTCAATGGGATTAAGGCCTGGGGAGTTTCCTGGCCATGGACCCAAAATATCAATGTTTTGTTCCCCGAGCCACTTAGTTATCACTTTTGCCTTATGGCAAGGTGCTCCATCATGCTGGAAAATGCATTGTTTGTCACCAAACTGTTCCTGGATGGTTGGGAGAAGTTGCTCTCGGAGGATGTGTTGGTACCATTCTTTATTCATGGTTGTGTTCTTAGGCAAAATTGTGAGTGAGCCCACTCCCTTGGCTGAGAAGCAACCCCACACATAATGTTCTCAGGATGCTTTACTGTTGGCATGACACAGGACTGATGGTAGCGCTCACCTTGTCTTCTCTGGACAAGCTTTTTTCTGGATGCCCCAAACAATCGGAAAGGGGATTCATCAGAGAAAATGACTTTGCCCCAGTCCTCAGCAGTCCAATCCCTGTACCTTTTGCAGAATATCAGTCTATCCCTGATGTTTTTCCCGGAGAGAAGTGGCTTCTTTGCTGCCCTTCTTGACACCAGGCCATCCTCCAAAAGTCTTCGCCTCACTGTGCGTGCAGATGCACTCACACCTGCCTGCTGCCATTCCTGAGCAAGCTCTGTACTGCTGGTGCCCCGATCCCGCAGCTGAATCAACTTTAGGAGACGGTCCTGGCGCTTGCTGGACTTTCTTGGGTGCCCTGAAGCCTTCTTCACAACAATTGAACCGCTCTCCTTGAAGTTCTTGATGATCCGATAAATGGTTGATTTAGGTGCAATCTTACTGGCAGCAATATCCTTGCCTGTGAAGCCCATTTTGTGCAAAGTAATGGTGACGGCATGTGTTTCCTTGCAGGTAACCATGGTTGACGGATGAAGAACAATGATTCCAAGCACCACCCTCCTTTTGAAGCTTCCAGTCTGTTTTTTGAACTCAGTCAGCCTGACAGAGTGATCTCCAGCCTTGTACTTGTCAACACTCACACCTGTGTTAACGAGAGAATCACTGACATGATGTCAGCTGGTCCTTTTGTGGCAGGGCTGAAATGCAGTGGAAATGTTTTTTGGGGATTCAGTTCATTTGCATGGCAAAGAGGGACTTTGCAATTAATTGCAATTCATCTGATCACTCTTCATAACATTCTGGAGTATATGCAAATTGCCATCATACAAAATGAGACAGCAGACTTTGTGAAAATTAATATTTGTGTCTTTCTCAAAACTTTTGGCCACGACTGTACAAATGAAGTTGAAAAATAATCAGGCCTACTGTACATCTTACTGTAGAAATTATTGTTGAAAAGTGGTCTAGGTTGGAACTGCTGCTGTTAAAATACAATAATATATTTTATTCTTAAATGGAATAAACTGATTGAAGCAAGATGCTTTTTGAGGCAAACACACTCACACAGTTCTGGGTTGTTCGTCTACAGCAGGAAGCGGTCTCCTGCCTAACTGAGAAAGCAGTAGATGTTCTGGTCCAGTTTGGCACCACATATCTATGCGAGTCAAAGTTCTCAACTCTGACATACTTAAAAAACAGTACAGAAACAGTTAAGGCTGAGCATGACCTCAGTGTTGTACTGTCAACGGAGCCCAGAATAGACATGCTCTCATTAGGACTGTGTGTGGGTGTGTGTTTTCTGGTCTACATCTGTGTGATGTGATCAATCAGTTTATTCCAGTTCAAAATAAAAAATATGTATTGTATTTTAACAGCAACAGTTCCAACCTAAACTTTCTACAGTGGTCCTGATCATTTTTCATCTGTACTGATACTTAGGGTTGCACTATCAAAAAGCCTGTGTGTGTGTGTCTGTTATTCGTCTGTGTGATGTGATCAATCAGCTTATTCCAGTTCAAAATGAAAATTATTTATTGTATTTTCACAGCAACAGTTCCAACCTAGACCGATATGTAAGAGAGTGTTTTTAATGGGGGAAAATAAACATTAATATATATTTACATGGATATTTTATTTCATTTGTTTTAGGCATAAGGGCAATGAGATGTACCAATATTTATGTATAGTTGCATATTTTCCTAAGCTTGGGTCCCAGGAAAACACAGAATTTCTCATTTGGGTCGCAGGCTGAAAAAGTGTAAGAACCCCTGCTTTAGTGCCTTGTTACATACAGGATGAATGTTTTGGAGTATTTTGATTCTGTATACTTCTATTCTTCTTTTCACGCTGTCATTTAGGTCATTATTGTGGAGTCACTACAACGTTGTTGATTCATCCTCAGTTTTCTCCCATCACAGCCATTGAACTCTGCAGCTGTTTTAAATCCCCAATGGCCTCATGGTGACATCCCTGAGCAATTTCCTTCCTGTCCTGCAGCTCAGCTCAGAACGACGACTGCATCTTTGATGTGTCTAGGTGATTTAATACATCATCCACAGCAGAATTATTAACTTGACCATGCTTAACGAGATATTCAATGTCTGATTTGTTATTGTTACCAATCTACAATCCCTACCCTTCTCCATGAGGCTTTCGAAAAGCTCCCTGGTCTTTGTAGTTGAATCTGTGCTTGAAATTCAATAGTTGACTGAGGGCCCTTACAGATGTTGTATGTATTGTGGACAGAGGAAGGGTTAGTCATTAAAAAATCATGTCAACCACTATTTCACACAGAAGGAGACCATGTAACTTATTATGAAATTTGTTAAGCCAAATTTTACTCCTGAACTATTTTAGGCTTGCTTAAACAAAAGTGCTGAATACTTGTGCAACAACTATATTTTTGTTATTTTATTGGAATTATTCTGTAAAAAAATATATAATTTTCTTTGCACTTTGACAATATGGAGTATATTGTGTAGACCAATGACACCAAATCAAAATTCTATCTCTTTCGAACCCACTGTGTGACGCAACAAAATGTGAAAAAATCAAAGGGGTGAATACCCACTGTACATCCTTATCAACAGCCGTTAGAGAAGTCATAACACTTCCATCAGAGAGGATCTGTTGAGCCTCCTGGCTCACAGCACTCACAGAGCTGTTCTACATGCAGTCAGAGCAATTATCATCCCAAATGTGTTGCACACGTACTGCTGGGACAATCAGGAGATACAGTACTGTATGCTGGGGTGGGTATATGCTAAACCCAGGCCAGTCCTCCCTTCTCTCCCCTCTCACTCTACTATTGATTTGCCCTTGGAGCAGGGTTTTGTGTGTGCTGAATGGGGACAGAGCCTGGCCAGCTAATTATGAGGACACCCAGTAATGAGATGCACATGCAGCCCTGACAGTGGGATATGCAGTCTTTTCCATGACACATACAGACAGGGGGCCTGCAGGATGACTCACAGGGGGGCTGCTGTCTTCATTACAGCCTAAAGGAGACCCTCATATGATCAGTCACACCAGCCTGGCAGGCCATGACAGGCTCTCAAACCTCCTAGACCATTTGAGTGAGCTTGAATGTCACATATTTGAGCATATGAAAGAAAAATACCAGAAAATACAAATGTTGGATACTCTATGGATTTCCATTAGGAAAACAGTACAGAAAGGAATTCATTTAACTATACAGTCCACTCTGAAATGTGCTACTTCAGAAATGTTCTGGAGCCCACTGTCAGCGAGCTGTTTAAGATATCAAGCCGTGCTCGGTTTGAGGGGTCAAAGCGTCTGTGAGACACAGGTGAGGAGCTGTAAAATTCCTGCTTGCTGAAAGTAGGTCAGAGCAGTCCAAACATTTGCTGCTCTAAATGTTTCCTATTGTTTGGAATTATCTCCCTGTATCCTTCTTTGTGCATTTACTACTGGAGCAATATGGACCCTGATACGCTAAGCACTGATAAGCTTGTTACAATCTGCAGGACTTTGTATCTCTAGTTAGTTTCTGTTTTGCTTTAGTTCTGACTGCATGTGGTAGATACGTTTTTTTTTAATGGAAAGGGCTTATTATTGTTAGTTCAAAAGTACACTGTGGATGTATGCCTTATAAATGACTAACACATCAGGTTTGGCAAATACACGTTTTTTGTACATTTTACTCAGTTAGCAGACGCTCTTATCCAGAGCGACTTACAGTAGTGAATGCATACATTTCATTTCATGCATTTTTTTTTTGTACTGGCCCCTCCCGTGGGAATCGAACCCACAACCCTGGCGTTGCACACACGATGCTGGCGCTGCAAACACCATGCTCTACCAACTGAGCCACAGGGACGCATCAGGTTGTACAAATACATAGCCTAAGTGCTTTCATTAACATTTCGTTCAGTTGCTTAATTTGTCATTGAATGGTCACTCAACCAATCAATAGTTATTGATCACCAGATGGAACCTGCATAGATAACATAAAAACATTTAAACGATTCTTTAGCAAAACTCCCTTGAGACTAGGAGAACTATGAGGTAAAGGCTTTGAAAAGATAACACATAGAAAAACATGTGAGACTAGAAACAAGCAGATTAGGCTATTTTAGAATGTAAGTGAATAAGGGTGCACACCCCAGTGCTCTATTTGAATCTCTACTTGAAATCACCATCTTGGTTCAACCAGCTGGAAAATGTATTCAGATTGGAGTCTGCTTAAAAAATCGATTAAGATGGTCTGAATTCTTGAACTGCTGTAAACAATGGTGTGTGGTTGTCCCCTCTGGATGGCCATAGAGAAAGGTTGCACACATTCCAATAGCTTAGAGGCTTAGACAGATGCTCTGAGCGCTGGCCAGTGCAGGGTAGTGTGCTCAGCCCATCCATCCATCCATCACTGTGTAGGGCTGATAAAGGGCTCAGCCTCTGCTCCTACACACTGCCATCACTGACACAGCCCCTATAGACACCCACAGCTCCTTCTCCTCGTCCATCCCCTCCCCCTCCACCCGTGGCCTGTTACTGACAGATGCCTGCACCCCAGGGTTTCTCAGAGAGCAGGTCCGAAAACCCTGACCCTCCCCTTGCCCATCACTCTCCCTCTTCCCAATGTCTTCTCTATGCTGAGCTCTGGTCAGCAGCACTACACATCACCTTCACTCAATATCAATCACTGAGCCCAACACATCTCCTACTAATGCCGTGTCTCGGTGAATGTCTACACAGGAGCAGGAGTCTATCTATGACAGAGTACTTGTGGTCAGCTCATAGCAAACCCTGCACACATTTCCACACAGCTTACTGTACGAAGAACAGAGAAACGGCATGCAACTCTTTATGAATTATGCATAATATGACCTAGAACAGTGGTTCCCAACCTTTTTTGGTTACTGTACCAACAACCTGAATTTTGGTCTGGCCGGAGTACCCCCTCATGTGCATTCTACCAGTAGGCATATGGTCTCATGAGTCTTTTTGAGTACCCCCTGTGGATAGGCCAAGTACCCCCAGGGGTCCTAGTACCCCTGTCTGGGAACCACTGACCTAGAGGATAACATTGAGTATTGATCATGTCTGAGGAGATTATGCATATGAAGCAGTCATACAAGTGGCCTCAGTAGAGTACCAGAAACAGGAGAAAAAAGCTGCAAGCAAGAAATACATATATACAAAACTGATGGCGATAACAGTTTTCCCTCTTTGATGTACTTCATATCTGCTCATTATTTGACTCTGATCATGATGTTCATCCTACAGGCTTGTCTGTGGTCACCCTCTTCCATGCACCAGTTTGTATGTAAGCTGCTCTTATTTGCTATGGGAAGATTTGAAATGGATATTTCAATGCAGGGTTTGTACCAGTGTTGTGGAAGCTACTCATAGTTTACCAAACTAACAATTACTTCACACTAGAATAAATTTAAGCTACTCTAAAGCTACCCGTAAGAAAAATATTGTTTACTTTGAAAAGGTAGTACACTACATCCAAGCTTCTCCGTGAAAAATTATCATATCTAAATCTGAAATGTCATAGACAAAAAAATTCCAATAAAAGATGTCTCTGGGGTCAAGTGTTAACAGAATGTGTAATTTAGTCTATTAAAGACTAACTATGTTTCAAATGACAATTAGGCAGGTTTGATGCCAAAAATAAAAGGACATACTTGCTGACTCCACCCATATTTTTCTAATCTTTTTGCAAAAAAGTAGTGTGTAGTTCCAATAGTTAGATACACCGCAAAACAGTAATTAAATACTTAAAACAGTACCAATATTTGAATTTAGTTCAACTACCACCAAGCTACTGCAAAATGTAGTTATATTACTAGCTGAACTACATGTAGTTCAATACTCCCCAACACTGGCTTGTACTGTAGTAAACCTTCATCTGAGCATTCGTGTAGCACATCTGCATACTGCAGAAATGTCACAATGATCATTACAGCGGTAATAATAAATATCATAGGTCTCCCAGTTCAAACTGAATGCAGAAGATGCCTTAACATGTAGACTGTTCTGCTCTACCTTTGTAGTCAGGCTGTGTTCTGTGTGATAAGAGCCGTCCTCTGGGCTGCAGATGGGAGAAAATGCTCGCCTAACATTTTGAGATGGAATTGTAAACCATGTTACAGTGAAAAGATTGCCTGTCTGATATTCTTTTGCCAATCAGGGTCACAAAATCTGTTTTACAGAGATATGTAAATCAAGTGCTACTGATCCTGGGGCAGCAGCAGCAGCAGATGCTGACTTGCTGATGCCTGTGGTTGCTCAAGTTCCTCTTCTTCTCTCTTAGCCTTGAAATTAGTGGGGGATGATACTAAGAACCAGCCAAAGCCCCCAGGTTGTCTTTATCTACCAGACAGACCTTTTTTTTGTGGAGTGTCACGTGCAGTGACCTCAAGTTGGAGTGATCGATAGTATGCTACTTATTCTTAAAGAGTCACCGAGGCATTGGAATCCCAGTCATGTCATCAATACTTTAGAACACAGATATGTAGGGTACATTCCACTCAGTGGCACCCAATAAACCTAGACACTCTAACACACATCATGTTTTGTTGTTGTATTGTTTCTATTATTTTTTGTTGTTGTATTGCTTGTATGTCGTTGTATTTCGAA
Source organism: Salmo salar (assembly GCF_965601325.2). Classification (NCBI taxonomy): domain Eukaryota; kingdom Metazoa; phylum Chordata; class Actinopteri; order Salmoniformes; family Salmonidae; genus Salmo; species Salmo salar. The sequence continues at coordinate 94,031,695 of NC_138300.1, read as the reverse complement.
TGTGTGTGACTGTCCTTGTCTTAGTGTTTAAGTGTCTTAGTGCTTTGTTACTTGTCATGTTGTGTGTTTTTGTGGACCCCAGGATGAATAGCTGCTGCCTCTGCAAAAGCTAATGGGGACCCCAAAAGGGGGCAGCCTGGTTGGCAATCTGGAGGAGATGCGGTCTTGTCACTCAGTGTCAACCTGATAGCCATGGAACACTAAAGCGTAATACAGCTCCTACTGTAACTTCTGTTTAAAGCTGCAATATGTAACTTTTTAGGAAATCTGACCAAATGCACATAGAAATGTGAGTTACAGATTTGTCATTCTCATTGAAAGCAAGTCTAAAAAGTGTTAGATCGGTTCTATGTGCGCTATTTCTATGCTTCCTGTTTTTAAGTTGAGTTTTTGTGTCTTTTAGACCAGCTTCAAATAGCTGAAAATGTTTGTTTATTGAGACATTTCACAGTGGTTTAGATGGTACAATGATTCTCTCCGATTTTGTTTTGTCACAAACTGAAATTAGGGGAACTATTAGGATTTTAGCAACCAGGAAATGGCAGAGCGATTTTTGCATATTGCACCTTTAATACTAAAATGTATAATTTTATGTCTAATTGACGATCATCTACCTCTTCACATTAGAGGGCTTGTTCTATTACATTTTCCCCTGAATCTGTTTTCTTCATATTTCTCAGTAAAAAGTTGTGCTGGGCTAGATGAGTTAAAGTAAGGCTGACTGCCCGCTCTACTTAACCAGACAAGCATAATAAGGGGATTGACAGCCTATCAGATAACACTGTTCAGTGCAGCTGATTGCATGTACATACAGGCAGATCTCTTATGTAGCATGGTGCGGATAACTAGCACTCTGAAGTAGTAGAGTGCAAATGAAACTTTGTCATTAAGAAAAAGGATATAAATTGAATTTCTCCTTTTCATTGACACCGAGCAAAGATACATGCATAATGTGCATTAAAATGCATAAGTTGATAACCTTTATATCAGATTTTTGCTAGGGAGTTAGCTTTCAATTTGCTTTCACTGGCTCTGCAGAGGATTGTTGGTTAATGTAGTACGGAGTGAAGTGAACTTCAAAAGGACCCTTGAAGTTCCTGTGGCCTTTGTTTGCAGTGAAGGGCCCAGCCGTAGAGTGCAGTGGATGATGCGTGTGAGATCCAATCAGAGTCCTGACACGTCCACACAGCTCAGCTTTGTGCAGGGCCCTGCGGCTGCAGGCATGGAGGTGGGAGCTGATGTCATGGAGAGATGGCAGTGAAATGATCTGTTACAGGAAAGCTGAGCCTCTTCAATACCATATTAGAGCCAAGCCCACATAGAATTTCCTCAGACATCTTCACCTACTTTCACAACATAGGGGTCAGGGCATGTCATACCACAGGTCAAGCCCTCTGATGCAATCTCCTTTCCAGACATGAGCAGAGCAAGATAGATGTTGCTTTAGTGAGTCTAGAATTATGAAGAAGGAACGTGTGTAGCCATGAATTTCCAATATACACAAAAGAAAGATGATGTGCAGAACTGGAACAATGATAACCTATTTTATTATCTGAGACATTTTGTAGGTTAATCTATGAGGTAGACTAAATGCAGCTGGGTAGACTAGACGACTTGCTTGACCTTAGAGCTGGGACTGAACAAACCAAAGGTTTTCTTTTTTTGCCTGGATCCAGAGTCAACTGATTAGAGGGAACAGCAGGAAGACAGTCATTTGAAGAAGACATAATTCAGACAATGAGCATAAAGTATCTTTCAGGAGCCATATAAGGTAATCTCCCAAAATACCCTGCAACTCAAGGGTGAACTGGAACTTGAAAAACAAGGCTCTGCTGCTTTGTTGTTCAGTAAAAAAGCAAACACACAGCGTAGCTCTTTCTTTTGGGCAACCCCATCGCAATAAATAGTACAGCAGCCTCCAAATAAACACAAGAAGGTCCCTTTTCCTAGTTTATTAATTCAGGAGCATGAGGAGCAGTCTTTTACAGACTAAAGCAGAGCTGTGAAGAAAGACAGCATGAAAATATCTTTATGACCTGAACCAATTAACCAGCAGCCCTCTCTCTGTTCCTCTGTCCCACCGACCATGCTGGCGGCAGTGGGGAAAATGAGCATCAATGCATCAAAAGCGTTAGTTCCTTCCTGTGAGCTGCTACCTGCATGTTAAGCAGCTCCATTCCCCCAGATGTCTGAAAGCCTTGCTGGACCCCAGGCAGCATCAGCAGCAAATCTATAACTGTCTCCCTCCCAGGCTGCCCAGACCTGTGTAGTCAGGCAGACAGTTGAGTGGACAGGTGCCAGGGTGGAGAGAGGAAAGGACAGTTATCTGAACCCTGCAGTCACTCACACCACGAGAAAGCACCGGGATAAGAGCGGGATCTTCGTCTTCATCCGGGTGGCCATCTTTCAAAAGGCCACCTGGATGTCTTGCCCTGGCTCTTCATATATCACATATTCGATCCAGTACCATTAATTATTCAGACTGAACTGTGCCTACTGTGTCTCTCACCTCAAACACCTGCAATGCTTGCCTACCTAGGTTACAGTGTTTCCATAAGTGGCTTTTAGACTGCCACTGTCTACTATCAGTCATGCAGTTCACCTCACTCCTCATACTGTGCAGTGTAGATAAAAAGAACAGTACAGTATGCTATCATGTTGTTAAACGATCACGCTGTAAAAGGAGTTTGTAAAACAGTTCGGTAGGCCTATATTTTATGAGGTGCTGCTCTGTGCAAAGTTTTGCTAAGTGGGTCATGACATGAGCTGTCATATGCTAACCTAACACAAGGCTAACTACAGTGAGGGCTCGTCTGCATTAGCATAAGAAAGGCATAGCTGGCAGAGCCTTTGACTTTCGGCGAGGGGTTGTAAAATGTTACAGCTCTGGTGTGCGTCACGCTCATACAGCGAGACGTGAAGCGAGGCAGAGAGCAGCGCAGGTCTTCTTTCATGACTGCACACAGCCATGGAGAAGTGAACTAGGGGGATAAAGCCAGCATAGTACCTTCACTCACTCCTTCGTTTGTGGATTCCAGCTACGCACGCAATGACTAAATACCAGCATCTCTCCTCCCTGTTCTCCTCTGTGCACGCCTCCCACTCCTAACTATCAGCAGGGATTCCTGACTGGATAACATGTGACCGACATTCTCCATTAGACACTTGGTAGGTTAGAGGAGGACAGAATCATCCAACAACACAGTAATGAGCATGTGACTTCTCAGCTAGGCATAGGCTAAATGTTCAGTTGGCCTTCACATAATTGGATAATTGATAAAGAACATATTATCACAAAAAACTTGTTTATAGTAGAAAAGCAATTAAAAGCCTAATTTGATCAGTGGTCTGCAGCTGGAATGTCTGGGAGGGTCAGCAGCGCCATTAGTTGCATAAAGAGCACAACCTGGAATGCTGGGAGGTCATGATCCAATCACTGCAGCGGGGGAGGGGGAGGCTCCTATTGGCCAAGGATGATTCCAATCATCACATACAGGAGCTCTCACACTGGCATCAGAGAGGGGCATACCAACACAAGTGACAAACACTTCATATAGACACGTTTGGAGTATGCAGGTCACACATTTAGCTCCCCTCCAGGTCGAGCATTAGTTAGAGAGGTACAGAAACTCACATTCCCCAGCTCACTACTGTTTAAAATACAACAGTATAATGCTTGAAACATGGACATGCAAGAAGAACCGATGTGAACCCGAGGGTGACGGACAGTGCGCCCTGAAGACAATTTTGCCATTCTCACACGGACACATGAGAAACGCTGACCCACGTGTAAACATATTCCAAATGTCTTCTCAAAACTATTCCAAGGGCCTGTGTAACGTTACAGTTAAAATAAGCCTGAGGCACTTCACAGTACACATGTGGCGTGTTTCTGTGCACGTCTCAAAGGGGTTAAGAGACAGATCTGAGGCTCTCTGAGACAGCCAAGCAAACACAGGGTTCTGCCTAGGATCCATGTCCACAGCCATTTCCCAAATCTTGCCACGGTGACTGGACTGCTCTGGACTGGGACAACACTCGACTGCTAGCTGAGCTCCCTGAATGCCTGTTTGCAGAGTTCCCATCAGTAAGTACACAGCAATAGCACTCCCTGAAGGCCCATGTTTAACCTTCAGGTTACAAGTGGCTGGCCACGCCACATCCCATCCCCCTCTTCCTGCTATTAACCCCTCTCTCACTCATGCAATCCATCCACCAACACCACAGCAGAACTGAACAGCTCTCTCACATTAAGACCCTTATTATAGCGCCTCAGTCCCAGCTGGGGTTGACAAACATCCAGTATCAGTCAGTCACCATAATAGGTAGGCAGGTAGCCTAGCAGTTAAGAGTGCTAGGCCAGTAACCCGAAAGGCCGTTGGTTCGAATCCCCAAGTCGACTAGGTGAAACATTTGTCCATGTGCCCTTGAGCAAGGCACTTAACCCTAATTGCTCCTGTAAGTCACTCTGAATAAGAACGACGGCTCAACTGTCAAATTTAATAATGGTGGATGGGTCCTCAGAGAGACAGTGTTTCAGATCACTCACATTACTTAATATGGTTCCTCAGTAAACTAAGCTGATGGGTTGAGTGAGGTTTGAAGTTTATTTACATTCCTCATTTTTACTACCAGAACGAATTGCATGATCCATTTCACACACACACGTACAAGCAAGTGCGTAGACATGCACACACGAACACACACAAACTGACAGGTACTGAGTCACTGTGCCTAAGACAACAGATGAAGAGGAATCAGATTAATGCTGAGAAAAGACCCCTGGGATTATGATGAGTGTGATTGGAAGCATGTGCTAGAGCGGGGCCAGGGAGAGTTGTGCTAGAGCGGGGCCAGGGAGGGCTGTGCTAGAGCGGGGCCAGGGAGGGCTCTGCTAGAGCGGGGCCAGGGAGGGCTGTGCTAGAGCGGGGCCAGGGAGAGTTGTGCTAGAGCGGGGCCAGGGAGAGTTGTGCTGTGCAAAGACACTACAGTGTGATATATTTCTTCTTTTCTCTGAGCCCAATCACTAATCTGTAACAGGTTGTCCATTGCGATCACATTGTGAAGCTTCAGTGCACAGAAGCACTGCTTTTCTTTCTTTGCTTTGTGCCCCTCTCAGCTGCTGGAACAGCAAATCAAGAAAGGCCTTCCACTGTGCAGAGGGAGAGCTGGGTAATCTGGATGTAGTGGTTGTAGCTAAAAACAGCCATGAAATAATATTGACTTTAGGCCTTACATGATCAATTACCGTTATTGTCAAAGCACAATATCCAAACTAGATATTTAATCTTTACTTTTGGCATTGAGAATACCACTATAGAAACCTACATTTAGACTACAGTTCATATCTAAGGGTATAGACTCCATCCATTAACAGTATATAGAATATGTGCCCCAATGAGATGTCAATCTCCCAATGGGATGCTAGAAGTGAGTAGCTAGAGTGTGGATTTGAGTTATTGATATAACAGGCACCGTCCTTTACCAACAAGCCAAACTCTTTGTGACAGCGTCATACAGGCAGTTCATTGTCAAGGCTTTTGTACCCAGAATGCTGTTGCCAGCTGTTGTCTTTACGGATCAGACCAAAAGAAAACACCGGGACAAGGTCATCAGCACAGGCAGGCTTTTCTTCTCCTCACAAATGCGCATCAGACATGGAAATCGACACATTTCCAAATGAACTAGGAAACAGAATTCACTCTGTTTGAAGAATATATTAATTGTCCTGTCCTCTCATTCTGATAGGAACCCCCTTTGACTGTTTGTTGTAAAAATATTGAATATCTCTACTGTAGTTCTACAGTTGCTGTTTTTGTTTTGTCTCCTATAGCATGTCCATGTTTGTGACGGCTATCACATGTCCAGCTGTCGAGTCACATAACTGGACTACACCCTCAGGCTAAAATGAACTGGCCTTTGAGAGATACTTCACATTCCATAGTGGTTCATATTGCACTCCAGTGATACTGTATCTAGGCTATGTAGTGCCGAATAGGTTGATGTGGACACCCTATCGTAACAAAAAAGTAGGCACTGACCAGTGTGCACTAGTAAGATAAAGCCTCCCTCTCCAAAGAAAGGCACACAGTGTAACAAAGGTTGGCTTGTTAATCATCTTCATAGAATAGATTCAGTTTCAATTTCTGTAATAATGAACACACCTAACACATTGGCAGGCATTATGTCACGGCTATGCTGCCAGCAGAGTGAGGGTGGGAGGTTTGAGTTTCACACAGTAACACCTGCAGCCTCTGGCCTGAAGATGCCCTGCAAGACCCACAGCAAAAACCACTGACTGGCATCACATCACAACCCCAACAACAGTCCTGCTGCACAGCTCTCAACCACTAAGGGAGGCATAATCACGCCAACACACTCTCAAATGAGATCTGATGTTGTTTTTTATGTTTGTTCTTTCCCTTCATTAACAAAACCAACTTTACCACATGCCACAGAGTTCACAGGAAGTTCCCGTGCTGGTAGAGGATGTGAGTGCACTGCCTGCCACATTCGCTCACTCCTATCTGTAGAGAGAGGCCCCATTCCCCGTCACACGCTCTCTGTGCTGGAGAGACTGAGCCGTCAGCTCCACTAGAAAAACCACTGCCTTACTATGGACGCTCATGCACAGTCTAACAGGCCTTTAAATGTGAACACACCCAGGTAAATAGCTGTACTTAAATATATATATATACACACACACACACCTTACAGTATACTAATAAAAAAATAGTTCAACACCAACAACTCTTTAGGCAGGAAGACCTAGGATAAACACACCCAAGCCTTTAGCTACCTACTACGAATATGAATACGAATACAAAGAAGAGGTGGAAGAAGAAGCAGCTCTGCTCTGCTATCCCCTTATTATTAAAAAAATACTGGGGAGAGGCTGTCTCATGTCAGCAGCACACACCCACTTTAGCCCTCTGTACTTAGAGAGAGAGCGAGAGATAAAATAGCCCATAATGCAGAGAGAGGCAGGAGAATGACAGCAGTGTCCATTTCACAAGGTAACCAAAACCCCAGGAGACACATCAATGATTAACTGAGGCAACGCTCTGCACTCTTAATGAATACAGGGCTGCCTCTGTAGTAGTGGGTTGTACTTACTCTCTTTCCTGCACAGCTCTGTACCAAAATGGTCTTCAGATTAAGAAAAGGTTCCTTTTAGGGTGACTCAGAGAGAAATGCCCTTCAGGGAATGGGTAATAGAACAGCCAGTAGATTATCCATGTAGAGCAGTTAGAGTAGCAGTAGTTAAAGGGCTCCTGCTGCCTGCTCTGTGTCTGTCTGCTCTCTCTCTAACAGTCTGACATGCTGTCATAGTACAGCCTGCCTCTCTGGCCACTCTCCACTATAGTCCCTCCCCTCCCACACTGCTGCCAGAGAGGGAGGGAGCAGGGGCTCTGATATACTGCTTCTACAGAAGTAGGAGAAGAAAGAGAGGACAGGATACACCCACAGAATGGTCTTCTCTTAGAACCAGAAATCAAACTATCTGATGTATGAACCAGGCTTAACTAGAATTACCACTCTAAACAATGGAACCATTAAGAAGTGGGTTGAAGAAGAAAAACCTACACCTGTTTAATTCAATCAAAAAGTCCCTTTGTATTTGACTTTCTTCATATACGTATCTATGTAACTGCTCCTGAGTGGCGCAGCGGTCTAAGGCACTGCATCTCAGTACTTAATGTGTCACTACAGACACCCTGGTTCGATTCCAGGCTGCATCACAAATGGGCGTGATTGGGAATCCCATAGGGCGGTGCACGATTGGCCCAGCGTCGTCTGGGTTTTGCCGGTGTAGACCGTCATTGTAAATAAGAATTTGTTCTTAACTGACTTCCCTAGTTAAATAAAAAAATATATAAAAACTCATTTGACTAAGCTATATAGTGTGAAGTCCCCTGACAGTTAAACATTTCACACAAAAGTAGGCCTATTATTAAGTCCGTGAATGATATTGGTGGGTTAAGGTTACATCCATAAAAAAAATACTGTTGATCATATCTCAAAAATTCTGTGGGAAATCTAGGCTTCTCTTGCCCAACTTGTTTAGAGTATCAGAGTATTAATTGGAAGAAGTGAACTGGTTAAGAGGAACCACTTGAGTGTATTCTATATATGAATCATAGGAAGCAGTGTATGAGGCTAGCCCTGACAGGATGGTGTCACGAAGTCCTACTAAAATAATACACAACCCACTGCCAAGGACAAGCTTTCAGGCCATGACACTGAGTTCCACAGAACTGGTGACGCTAACAAGTCTCGGTGGGAATTTAATTTAGAACTAAGAGACCATTTAATCCGCTGAAAAGGGGCCACTGTCTTCTAGTGCAACCACATACTGGCCATGTTAAATAGACACAGCCTGGAGTTAGCGCTCAGTTGAATAGCATTAGTGAATGCTGTTATTCCTGCGTGAGTGCCTCAGAGAATGCTGAAATGGAATTGAAAATTGACAAATCATATCACTCAGCCATCACATGCTTTCTTCCTTTATCAACCAAAACAACCACGAGCGCCTAGTGGAAAACAGGTGCATTTAATGCAAACGGAATGGAAGCAGTCCAATTTCACACTTAGTGTACTTTTCTTTCTTTTTTTGGATAGTCTCTGATGTGTAAAATAACTTTTGAAACTATAAAAAGCCATCCATGTGAACACAGTGAAGTGTAAGACAGCAGGCTGTTGAGAGGGGGACTCCTTTTTCTAAACTAGTGGGTGCTAATGTACTTTGGGCTGCAGTGCTAAGGAGGCAGACAGAATGCTAGGTTTAGAGGTGTCAGGAATGGGAATGGCAGTTCTGGGCATCTCGGTGAGAAGGTATGGGGTTGAGATTCCATGATGGTCACATGACAACTACTAGGACTACTATGGCAAGGCTAGCCTACAGCCGTCTTATTTACAGACACTGGACACCGGCTGGTTGTTACACGTTCAGTCTGTCAGTCCTGTACTATAAAAGACTGTCTACACTGCAGCACATTCTGAAGCCAGACAGTGTACCTCTATAGTTGAGTTAGACCACCTGTCCTTGCCTATACCAGACGTCTCAGAAGGAACCCCTCACCGAGGCCGGCAGACGTCTAAACATGGATCAAACTAGTTAAACAAATGGAGACAGAGGTGATCATGAGGGCTCTTTCTGTTGTCTGGGATCCCATTAATAGATTTGACCAGATCTCGCTGGACTCCATCTGGAGTCGTTCCAGTCTACATATGCTACTGTATGGAGGGAATGCAGATAGGCTAACCAAAAGACTAATTTCACATAACGCTACCTGTGAAATAGAAGGCATAAGATATATTCATATTTTCTGTGCATCTCACACCAAGAGGAAATGCTGACAGGTCACTTTGTACAAATGAATTACAAACAGTGTACAAATTACAGCACAATGATAAAAGTCTGTGTTACACATATTAGCCTAATGAGAAAACACCAGATAACAGGTCTCTATTTCACTAGTGCGGCTGACAGGACCAATAAGACAAGAGATATAGGCTAGCTGCTCAATGTTACCTCTGTGCTCAGGGATTATTTGATGATATTAAAGACCACATTATCCTCAGGATAATGTTTAGGTTTCATCTCCAAGCAAACAATATAAACATCTGCACTCTTTGCTCCTCCAATGTTACAAAACACTGATATTTCTATCTGGAGAAACATTTGTGATTGATGTGGCGTGAACCTGTTACAGACAGCTGTGTAGAAACCTCTCTCTCTGTCCCTCCATCTCACCTTGCCTTCAGCAGACACACAGCATCATCATGGTGTGGAATTTAGAAGGTCGTGGTCTGGTGTGCACTGCATGTGTAATGATTATACCATTTTCAACAATTAGCAGCAACGAATTTTATGGAATGCTTCTTTAAAATGAATGTGGATCCAGAACTCCACACTGCTCTTTCCCACCTGGACAAAAGGAACACCTGTGTGAGAATGCTATTCATTGACTACAGCTCAGTGTTCAACACCATAGTGCCCTCAAAGCTCATCAATAAGCTAAGGACCTTGGGACTAAACACCTCCCTCTGCAACTGGGTCCTGGACTTCCTGACTGGATCCCGGACTTCCTGACGGGCCGCCCCCAGGTGGTAAGGGTAGGTAACAACACATCTGCCAGGCTGATCCTCAACACTGGAGCCCCTCAGGGTGCGTGCTCAGTCCCCTCCTGTACTCCCTGTTCACTCATGACTGGACGGCCAGGCACAACTCCAACACCATCATAAAGTTTGCAGATGACACAGCAGTGGTAGGCCTGATCACCGACAACAACCAGACAGCCTATAGGGAGGAGGTCAGAGACCTGGCCGTGTGGTGCCAGGACAACAACCTCTCCCTCAACGTGATCAAGACAAAGGAGATGATTGTGGACTACAGGAAAAAGAGGACCGAGCACGCCTCCATTCTCATCGACGGGGCTGTAGTGGAGCAAGTTGAGAGATTCAAGTTCCTTGGTGTCCACATCACCAACAAACTAACATGGTCTAAGTACACCAAGACAGTCGTGAAGAGGGCACGACAAAACCTATTCCCCCTCAGGAGACTGAAAAGATTTGGCATGAGTCCTCAGATCCTCAAAAGGTTCTACAGCTGCACCATCGAGAGCATCCTGACTGGTGGCATCACTGCCTGGCCTCCGACCGCAAGGCGCTACAGAGAGTAGTGCGTACGGTCCAGTACATCACTGGGGCCAAGCTTCCTGCCATCTAGGACCTCTATACCAGACAGTGTCAGAGGAAGGCCCTAAAAACTGTCCGACTCCAGCCACCCAAGTCATAGTGTAATGGTTGTCGTCGGGGATAGAGGACCAAAACGCAGCAGGAATGTGGATGCTCATCTTGTTATTTATTTTAAATAAAAATAACACCAAAATAACAAAATGAAGAACGCACGAACAACAAAACAGTCTTGTCACGCTCACACAGGCAAAACAAGAAACAATCTCCCACAACACTACACCAAACAATTACCCATATATAGGACTCTCAATCAGAGGCAACGAGAAAGCACCTGCCTCCAATTGAGAGTCCAACCCCCCATTAACCTACACATAGAAATACCACAAACCAGAAAAGAACATAGAAATACAAAACATAGAACATAAACCAAAACCCGGAAATAATAAATCTAACACCCTACTACATAAACCATCACCTCGAAACACATAAACAAAATACCCTCTGCCACGTCCTGACCAAACTACAATAACAAATAACCCTTATACTGGTCAGGACGTGACACAGACTGTTCTCTCTGCTAACACAAGGAAAGCGGTATCGGAGTGCCAAGTCTAGGTCCATAAGGCTTCTAAACAGCTTCTACCCTCAAGCCATAAGACTCCTGAACATCTAATCAAATAGCTACCCATACTAGTTGCATTGCTCCCCCCCATTTTTACACCGCTGCTACTCTCTGTTATTATCTATGCACAGTCACTTTAATAACTCTACCTACATGTACATATTACCTCAATTACCTCGACTAACCGGTGCCCATGTACATTGACTCTGTACCGGTACCCCCTGTATATAGTCTCGCTATTGTTATTTTACTGCTGCTCTTTAATTGCTTGTTCCTTTTATTTCTTATTCCTATTCGTATTTGTTAAACTGCATTGTTGGTTAGGGGCTTGTAAGTAAGCATTTCACTGTAAGTTCTACACCTGTTGTATTTGGCGCATGTGATTAATCAAATTTGATTTGAGAAGAGAGCCACCCTAACTCAGTGATTCTAACCTCTGTAGACAACGACAAATACTCCAGCCTCAATAACATGGCACCACTTTACCTCCCCTCAGTATCATTTCAGAAAAGAAAACCATACAGAAATACATAACGTTATTAAATGATATATCTGTCATGATACAGATACTATGAACCCAAGGTCTCTACTCACACACTTTCTGTTCTCAGGTTAAAACTTTATGACAAAACTGTCCTTTAGATCACATCTGAACTTGTCACCGGCACATTGAAATGAGTGATGGTTTGCCTTTATTCGCTCTATACCAACAAACAAAGTGTTGAATACTTTAGACTGAATTAGCGCATGTTAAAAACAGAACATGATTTTAACACAAGTGTATTTGCAAATTAGAACTGAACCTAAGCCATTCTTCTCACAGGTCAGCGTTATTACTGTGAACAGAGATATTTTTGTTCTCTGGAAAAGTACAGACAGGAGTGGCACTGTATCACAATAGTGGGGATGAATGAGTCATCTTAACCTGAGAGCTGTAGCCAGTCACATTAGAGTGGCATAAACAGCCATGTACTTCTCAGATGGCTGATGATGTCACAGGGCTAGGTGAAGGGTAATGTATGGCCTGTTTCTGCTATGGATGATGAAATGTAACCTTGAGCTATTTTGGAATTTCACTCTGATGAGCTGTACAGTATCAACCTAATAACATCAGTATGGTGGCATGGCATAGCCTGTCACAAGCCATTGAAGACAAATCCTCCATCTACCCAACACCATGATTATAATCTAGCATTATAAAACAGTAATTCCCTGACCAGAAGCCTTATTCCACCACCAAAAACGCCACTGTATCTCCTAAGGACAGGTGTAGTGTGGACCACGATGCATGCCCTCTAGCAGGTTGGCAATCCCACCGCTCCATCCCAGGATGTGCTGTGAGAGAAGCTTTATGATCATCTGTGTGACTCACTACATGACATGTCCTTTCATTTGAATGCTGATTCCATGCATGCTACTCTGTCTCAAGATACATTATGTCACTCCCATTACTCATCAGTCTAACAACATCCCTCTCTGTCTCCAGCCCTGTCTGTCATCTGGTCACTGTATCAGCTGTGTGCATCATCCATCTCTCTCAAGCATTCTTTCCCGCTCTCTGTTTTATCGTATATAGAGCATCTACATTTGTGACTTAATCGCTGCTGTGAAATATTGAATAGTTACGAATAACAAACAGTTAATCGAGTTGGTAGTGAAACACTTTCCGCATTTCTCTTCGTCAGTATTGAGAATCTATGTTCTGCTTCACTAGAACAAGCACCTGTTCAATATTCAGATGGGGTATTGGGGAGAGAAAAACTCCTGTGCTCCTCAGGTGGCCCTCCATGTCCATATCAAAGACAGCAGTGGCTCCCTTTCATATCTCCGCAACTATAATCCCTCTAATGGTATGCAACAAAATCGCATGTCCTCCTCACTCCAATACAGAGAAATTAATTAAGCAAATCGCTCTGCTCTCTCCTGGCCAGTGATCTGATACTGTACCACAGTAGTTATTATTAGGGCCAGGGGTGTTACCTGATCATATGACTTGACTAAGGACAAAAATAAATTGGTCTGAAATGCTATTTTGAAAAAAAAAAAAAACAACATTTAAAAGGAGTGTTGACTCTAACTCAGCAGAAAGGTTTTCTCATTTGAAATACTTAAAACCAGTACAAACCTTTCCCTGGCGGTAGGTTATGTGGGACTGCTGAGGTGCTCTACTCTGAGGTGGGTGGGGGCCAGTGAGGAGCTTCTGGGGAGCAGGGGAGGTCAGCACTTATAAGAAGGTCTGGTGAATCCAGGAACCCAGCTGCTTCATAGAAAACGGAAGTCTCTAATACAAGGCAGGCCTCTGGGGGGCTGAAATAAAGCACTAATTAACTCTGACTAATGAAAATAAATGACTAACAGCTTCTATTCAGCACAACAGACTGATGTGTAGTCTGAAGCAAAAAGAATGTGAAATAGTCCTATAAAGGCTTTGTAAAGAATGAAGTACAGCATATTGATTCTGCTTCTGGAGTTCAGCTTGTAAAATAGTCATTCGATTCTGCCTTGAAATAATGGGCCTGAGAAGCCAATTCAACTACTGTTTAAAAGTCAGACATATTAACTTTATAAATGTTATACTAGTGACCACATACAATACCATATACATGAATATGCTTTATAACATTTTTACAATAAAGACATAACCTCAACATAAAAGGGCTGCTCTCTATAATATCCAACCCACAACCTTGAGTTGTAGGCTATAGTAGTAAGATACTATACCATCGGAAGTCAACTGTCTGTGCAACCCCTGTGACACCAGGCTTTCTCCGTGACTAAGGTATGAGTATGTGTAAACTGTCGTATAGAGTAATCCACCACATCTCAGAGACAGACAGGTCTTCCCTTGCTACTCTCTTAATTGGAAAGCATTTCCATAACAAGACTATTTATGGTTTCACACAAAAAACACCTGCTGTCATGTTGCTATATTCAGCTAACAAGTGCAATGAGCAAAGCCCTTCATTTACAGAATCACCTCCTTGGAAGAGATCATACTGGTGGTGTAAGATCAGCATTTTTTAAACCCACAGATCAATAGTGTCACCTCTGCAAAGGGGTGGAGATTTTTGAGTAAAGAGATTCAAGGCTCTGTCCGGGTGAGACCACTCCCAGGGGACGATCATTTGGCTAAAATAACACATTAATGAGCTCTTCATTGGCCCACTCTCTGTTAACGTCACTTTGTCCATCAGGCAATAAAAATGAAGGTCAAAATGACAAAAGGAAAGCTTGAATTTAATTTCAGCTCTCTACAGTATGTCACGCATGCAGAGTACAGCCTGCTCCCTGAAGCGCATTGCTGTATGCAGGCTGGATGCTATGTATGGTACGGCTCAAGGAGCCAATTACCTTCACTGTAAACATGACCTCTCCCATGAAGAAATCATAGGATGACCCCCCAACAACCCACATGATGTTACCTGACCAATCAAAGCAGGGGATTGTTCTCTACAGGAGATCCTCTCTGCACAAAGGATCCCCCAATATTCACACCTTTTTGTGTTTGGTTTTAGGGTTTATAGAAATGGATGATCGGAAAATCTGAGAAAATAATTTCCAAATTGTTAAAACAGTACCAATATAGTGGCCTGAATGTCAAGCAACATAGTAAGAGAATAAGTGATCATATTAAATGGCTTCATTGCATAGAGGGGTTAGTGGGTACAGATGGGTGGAGGTATTCTCCTCTGACAGTAGAAGAGGAAAATCCTTTGGATGAATTAGTTATGAACACGTCCACATGTGAAGCAGACGAGACATGAAATATTAACATTGCATCAGACCAAGTACCAGCATTTAGCCCAGGTAACCAGTAAGAATTCACCAGCTAAATGCAATTTGAACCAGAAATACAAACGCTGCACCAGAAATCCAAACGCTGAGGATATTTTTGATAAAGTGGTGACGTAAGCACGGTGCATAAAACCCGTACGTCATCAATCTACCTCCACTTTTAAAACAATCATTGACCTAAATGAAAAGAATCTGCATTCATGCAGATTACTCCTACTGTATCACACATTGTCCATGCACACGCCCACATTTTCAGAAATGAAAAAAAATTATATACTGAATATAGACAGAAAAGAATTATTCCACTCAAAACTAACAACCTAAAATACATTGTTATAGAAAAATGAAGATTTCTTAAGTACAACAAAAAAATATATAACAGTAACCTTATATCTCTGTTCTTTTAGGAAAAAATGCTTACTCCTAAATAATGGAGAAGAAAGCTTACAGTTATTCTCCATAAAATCTGCCTGGGAAACAGGAATCATCTTTCCAATGTAGCTCTCCACTAGACATGCTGAATTAGCTCTGAGCCAGCACAGGAATCCATCCCATCTTAACCATGATAACCAACACCTTCCTACATGCACAGAGAGGGAGGCAGAGAGAGAGGGAGTGGGGTGCGACAGCAGAAGCCACAGGGAGCAGAATTCAATCTATTGCCATGGCAGCCAGCACTACAGCGACAAAAAGCTTTCACCGCACAGACCGATTCATTCAGCAGTTGACTGGACACCAAGCCAGGTTTCTGTCCTTCCTCTCTCCTTCTTTCTCTGTCTCTCTCTCCCTTCCTCGCTCTTTACAATCTATTCCTTTGTGGTGAGCCAGACGAGTTACCTTGAGCAATAGAGGACAAGGTCTTGCGGTGGTCTGTACCAGTAGCTCCCAGTCAGGCGGTGACAGAGTAACAGAAGCTCTGCAGGGATCCCCAGAGATGCCCAGGGCTGCAGCTGAACCAAACCAGCGCTCGGCTCGCAGACTGAGCCACTACCACCACTACCAGCAGCCTCAGCAGCAGCAGTCAGCGAATAGGAAGGGGAGGGGGAAATCAAAAGCAGGAGAGGGGGTTGCTCTATCAGTGGCAGGCACATTACATCATAGCCTTCTCCTGTGGAAGGCTAGGAGAGGAAAGGAGGGGAGAGGGCTGGGCAGAGGAGCAGCTCCCTGTAACAGCAGCACTCTGTCACTGGTGGGCTCTTCCCCCTGCACTCACCACCATGAATGCACTGTTAATAGACGGAGGTCATTAATGGCAGATGCTGTAATACTGTAATTAACGCCCAGTATGGTTGATTGTTACTGAAGGTTACTGTTATTGTTAATGTTACTAGTATTATGTATCTAAGTGTTATTCTAACGGGTGTCATTTGTGTGTGTTTGAATGTGTGCATCTGTGTGTACATGCATAGGTGGTAGCATAGCAGGTTGATATTCAGCTCCTAACAAAAGGTCATTATAGATTCCTTACAGCAATGTTATTGAGAGTGAAAAGGTGGACTTGTTGCTGGTAGACATCTGCTCAAGCTGATTACATTCAAACCAAACTGTCACAATAAATTCCTCTTTAGATAAATGTAGGGCCCTATAAAATCTGCAATGCAGAAAACACAGATGAAATCAACGAATCCAGACATTAAAACGGAATTAAACAATATTTAAAAATATATTGAACTTAGTAGGAAATCAACTAAATGTATTGAATATTAATACATTTGCCCCAGTTCATCATAAGACATGAAGAATGCACAATGATTTGTATTTCCGGCAACTTTCTGGAGGCAAACATAATTCTCTGCCTGTGTATGTGCATAGCAACGTGCATTCCCCGCTCACCTGAGGATCTGTATTTTTCAGCCATCTATTTCCTGTGTTTGAGGGATGTAAAATCTGCCTGTCATTTTTTTCCCGTAAATGTTCCCACTGCAGAAATGTATATAATGACCTGTCAAACACACCTTGGTAATGTCTGAAATGGGCTCAATGGAATACATTGTCTTTCCGTTGTATCTATAAGAATGCTTCATCTGGGAGTTAACGCACCGTCTCAACACTTACACAAGTAATAATTTAATACAGTTGAAATGTTTACAAATTAGATGCGCTGAAATGAAAGCAACTTCTGAAAATGGACACACAGATTATAGTGATATTATGTCTGATCTCGCAAACAATGTAAAGTATGTTTAGATAAGGGCATCCCTAGTGGCGTAGCGGTCTAAGGCAATGCATCATAGTGCTACAGGCATCACTACAGATCCCGGTTAGATCCCGGGCTGTGTCACAGCCGGCCGCGACCCGGTAGACCCATGAGGCGGCGCACAATTGGCCCAGTGTCGTCCGAGTTAGGGGAGGTTTTGGCCAGCCGGGATGTCCTTGTCCCATCATGCTCTAGCGACTCCTCTAGCTGACTTCGGTCACCAGTTGTACAGTGTTTCCTCTGACACATTGGTGCGGCTGGCTTCCGGGTTAAGTGAGCAGTGTGTCAAAAAGCAGTGCGCCTTGGCAGGGTCGTCGGAGGACGCATGGCTCTCGACCTTCGCCTCTCCCGAGTCCTTACGAGAGTTGCAGCGATGGGACAAAACTGTAACTACCAATTGGATATCACAAAATTTGGGAGATAAAAAGTACAAAAATCTATATGTTTAGATAGGTGTAATCTAGAGCCAAGCATGTTGATTTTTAATCTGAGGGTGTCCTCAGATTAAAAATTAATGAGCCAGTCTAGACAGCGCAGGAGAATGCAGGTAGAGTGGACAGAGCAGGTAGGGTAGACAGGGCAGGTAGGGTAGACAGAGCAGGTAGGGTAGACAGAGCAGGAGAATGCAGGTAGGGTAGACAGAGCAGGTAGGGTAGACAGAGCAGGTAGGGTAGACAGAGCAGGGGAATGCAGGTAGGGTAGACAGAGCAGGTAGGGTTGACAGAGCAGGTAGTGTTGACAGAGCAGGTAGGGTAGACAGAGCAGGTAGGGTAGACAGAGCAGGGGAATGCAGGTAGGTTAGACAGAGCAGGTAGGGTAGACAGAGCAGGGGAATGCAGGTAGGGTAACAGAGCAGGTAGGGTAGACAGAGCAGGTAGTGTTGACAGAGCAGGTAGTGTTGACAGAGCAGGTAGTGTTGACAGAGCAGGTAGGGTAGAGAGAGCAGGTAGGGTAGACAGAACAGGTAGGGTAGACAGAGCAGGTAGTGTTGACAGAGCAGGTAGTGTTGACAGAGCAGGTAGTGTTGACAGAGCAGGTAGGGTCGACAGAGCAGGTAGGGTCGACAGAGCAGGTAGGGTTGACAGAGCAGGTAGGGTAGACAGAGCAGGTAGGGTAGACAGAACAGGTAGGGTAGACAGAGCAGGGGAATGCAGGTAGGGTAGACAGAGCAGGTACGCTAGACAGAGCAGGTAGTGTTGACAGAGAAGGTAGTGTTGACAGAGAAGGTAAGGTAGACAGAGCAGGTAAGGTAGACAGAGCAGGTAGGGTAAACAGAAGCAGGTAAGGTAGACAGAGCAGGTAGGGTAGACAGAGCAGATAAGGTAGACAGAGCAGGTAGGGTAGACTGAGCAGGTAAGGTAGACAGAGCAGGTAGGGTAGACAGAGCAGGTAGGGTAGACAGAGCAGGGGAATGCAGGTAGGGTGGACAGAGCAGGTAGGGTAGACGGAGCAGGTAGTGTTGACAGAGAAGGTAGTGTTGACAGAGCAGGTAGGGTAGACAGAGCAGGTAGGGTAGACGGAGCAGGTAGTGTTGACGGAGAAGGTAGTGTTGACAGAGAAGGTAGTGTTGACAGAGAAGGTAAGGTAGACAGAGCAGTTAAGGTAGACAGAGCAGGTAGGGTAGACAGAGCAGGTAAGGTAGACAGAGCAGGTAGGGTAGACAGAGCAGGTAAGGTAGACAGAGCAGGTAGGGTAGACAGAGCAGGTAGGGTAGACAGAGAAGGTAGGGTAGACAGAGCAGGGGGATGCAGGTAGGGTAGACAGAGCAGGTAGGGTAGACAGAGCAGGTAGTGTTGACAGAGCAGGTAGTGTTGACAGAGCAGGTAGTGTTGACAGAGCCAGGTAGTGTTGACAGAGCAGGTAGTGTTGACGGAGCAGGTAGGGTAGACGGAGCAGGTAGGGTAGACGGAGCAGGTAGTGTTGACAGGAGACAGGTAGTGTTGACAGAGCAAGTAAGGTAGACAGAGCAGGTAAGGTAGACAGAGCAGGTAAGGTAGACAGAGCAGGTAGGGTAGACAGAGCAGGTAGGGTAGACAGAGCAGGTAGGGTGGACAGAGCAGGTAGGGTGGACAGAGCAGGTAGGGTAGACAGAGCAGGTAAGGTAGACAGAGCAGGTAGGGTAGACAGAGCAGGTAGGGTAGACAGAGCAGGTAGGGTAGACAGAGCAGGTAGGGTAGACAGAGCAGGTAAGGTAGACAGAGCAGGTAGGGTAGACAGAGCAGGTAGGGTAGACAGAGCAGGTAGGGTAGACAGAGCAGGTAGGGTAGACAGAGCAGGTAGGGTGGACAGAGCAGGTAGGGTGGACAGAGCAGGTAGGGTGGACAGAGCAGGTAGGGTAGACAGAGCAGGTAGGGTAGACAGAGCAGGTAGGGTAGACAGAGCAGGTAGGGTAGACAGAGCAGGTAGGGTGGACAGAGCAGGTAGGGTGGACAGAGCAGGTAGGGTGGACAGAGCAGGTAGGGTGGACAGAGCAGGTAGGGTAGAACAGAGCAGGTAGGGTAGAACAGAGCAGGTGGTTGCAGCCCTGTTCTACCTCTTCATGTTAATTCAATCATATATGCAAATACACCGAGTGTGTTTATGCAAATGAGGCACATATCATTACAATTTAACACAAAATATGAAAAAGATACCTGCTACAATACGAAAATGTATATGAGTGCATTCTACGAAATACAAATGACTTTTTTTTTTATAAACTAAACACCTGAAATCCCACCAAATTCCCTGAACTCCATTCATTATTTGTCCGTGCCAGTAAAACATTTTATGTGCTAGAATTCAGTAAATATCTGATGGATTATAACGTCTTAGCAATTTTGATGACTGTTGCTAATGTGCAAAGCAGGTGTCTAACGCTAAGTCTTCTGGTAGATGGAAAGGCTTTCCCAAAAACCCTCTCATTTCAATGTTAACTACAAAGTAGCCCATGCATACCTGGCAGAATGATAACATGATCATTTGGGTCAATCCATGTGTGCTACAAAAACACCTCCAAACAACAAACTCTTGCTAGTTGAGCAGTGGAATTAAATGGTAACTACACCCTAACCCCCCACACACACACAAAATCCCAGACCTCAAAAGTGGTCTCCTGATGTGGTTTAAGCATTGTTGAGGACATACATCCAATTTAGTGGTTTTATATTAAAAAAGTGTGATTTTGAGAGTGAAAATCTAAAATCTAAAAGAAACAGGGGAAAACAGAAATGGAATCAGGCAAAATATATAACTGATTTTATAGGGCCCTATAATAGAGGCAGCATAAAAACTGCTATGTGAACAGTGCTCCTACTGCAGCATGTGTGTCTCAGAGAGATCGAGAGAGAGAACACGGACACAGAGACAGACAGTGTGGGTGTGGTCAGCTGTTCATCCCCCACCAACAGACCAACCGCATGCCACACACAATACTGACAACAATGACAGTTCAGGAGGAAATGGACTTCATATCACACACACACAGACACACATACCACTGCTATTATAGGCTATTGGCCTGATATCCTCACATATCCAGCCTGTTTGACGAACCAGTCAGTGGTGAGAGTGTGTTCAAGAGGTCCTGACACAGCTCATTGAGTCAAACAGCAGAAAATAGCAGCCATTTCTTCCCCAGCTTAAGCCAGTTGTTATTGGCAGAGAGCACAGCTCCTTAGACCCCCTGCTATTACCTCAAGATTGCAGGAACCATTGACACCTTTGGATTTCTTTCTTTCCTCAGTCTCATATCGATCCATAGAGAGAACTGAAATGAACCGAATCGATTGACGTTTTAGAATGAAAAAGACCATGAACAAAAATGGGGACCTAAAGCGAGAAAGATCACCCCCTCTCTCCCTCTTACTGTCCCTGCTTCACTGATCTCCAAATTGACAGAAATCTTGTGCCTCCCAATGGAGACTGTGTTATCATGTTATTGAGCACTGTGTTTACACAGCTAGCATTCCAAGTTAAGCCCTGTTCATCCAGGAAGATAGTAGGAAACACTGTTAGACTTGCAGCCACACTGCCTGTACTACCGTGCAGTGTCCCTTTCGGACTAATTCATACAGTAACTACCGAAGCAATTTAAACCAATGTATGCCCATCTGGCAAATTGCTGTTGATAGCTCTTCTGTTCAGTTATTATCTATCTTTATATGGCTCAGATTTACTCTTTTGACAGGGTTATTCTCTTCAGCTATTGGAACATCATTGTTTCTACTTACACCTGAAAGTCAATCACTACCAATGCAAGTGTGGATATCCTGTTTGGGTAATTTTGGAATCTACTGTTTACCCAGCGTTGAAGCACTGCCAAAACTAATGCTACTGCTCAAAATCAACATATACAGGCCATTCAAACTGAGTGAACTCAAGAGATCCTTCTGTGCCGCTGATGACTTGTGTTAGTGTTTGAAGGACACATTCTGTATACCCTAGTTGTCCCATATCTTTATGGTAAGGTTGAGGTAAACTGCTTCAAATGCAGTGTTGATGACATGGAAGCCACTGTCGTTTGGCACCAATGACAGACAAGGGGTACACTTAATTGTAGCCCTGTTGACCAGCTCCAGCACGGACGCTGAATGCTTCTAATGATCACAAAAACGGACAGAAACAGCACATAATGCAATTAAACAGTTGTATGAGTCGGTTTCATTTCAAACTGTAGGGAATATATGCCATATCTTTGTCACTAGCTGACTACAAAATCAATATGAGTATGTCTATGAATCTTACTGTGCTCGTCTGAGAATATCCATGTAATTATGTCCAGGTGTTGTGCCTGACAGCGTTCCCAACAAAGACTGATTACAGCTCCAGCATTGTAACATGCAGATGTAACTTTCACTTCCCAACAATATAACACATCTCTGCAGTGATACGTTCGAACAGAATTAGAAAATAAAGGACCATTCATTGTGTGTGCTGTGTAGAACTTAATAAGTATAACAGGCAAGGGAACAAATCAATCAACTTAGTCTTTGTACGCTTCTGTCTCTTTTTCTAACAGAAGAATGACATTCTGAACATGCTAGACACTGGAGGTTGACTGGAATGCAGAACATAGAGATCTTGGAGGGAGCAGACTGACTGTATGATGTCCACTGTGTGTGTCTGTCTGTGTGACACTATTGAGTAGAGGACATGGCCTGCGGAAGGCCAGAATGTAAACACCACTCCAGATGGAGCTGACCCCTATTACCACAAATTGGTTGAGCCCCTATAACCGCAGGGGACAGCAGCCGTGAAATATTATTGATCAACACACAGCTTTCTATCTTCCACTGCAATAAAATGCCATTTTCCCAAAGAATTGTGCGGTTACAAAGTTGCTCATCGATTCCAGTATTTCATTGCATGAAGCGGAGGGGAAACAAAGATAGCATTCAAGTGGAGATGACCTTGACAAGAGAACCAAACAAAAGAAGATAATCACTTGCATGGGACATACAGTTAAAGTCAGAAGTTTACATACACTTAGGCTGGAGTCATTAAAACTCGTTTTTCAACCACTCCACAAATTTCTTGTTAACAAACTATAATTTTGGCAAGTCGGTTAGGACATCTACTTTGTGCATGACACAAGTAATTTTCCCAACAATTATTTACAGACAGATTATTTCAATTATAATTCACTGTATCACAATTCCAGTGGGTCAGAAGTTTACATACACATACACACTTTAAACAACTTGGAAAATTCCAGAAAATGATGTCATGGCTTTAGAAGCTTCTGATAGGCTAATTGATATCATTTGAGTCAATTGGAGGTGTAACTGTGGATGGATTTCAAGGTCTACCTTCAAACTCAGTGCCTCTTTGCTTGACATCATAGGAAAATCAAAAGAAATCAGCCAAGACCTCAGAAAATAAATTGTAGACCTCCACAAGTCTGGTTCATCCTTGGGAGTAATTTCCAAATGCCTGAAGGTACCACGTTCATTTGTACAAACTGTAGTACACCATGGGACCACGCAGCTGTCATACTGCTCAGGAAGGAGCCGCATTCTGTCTCCTAGAAATGAACGTTCTTTGGTGAGAAAAGTGCAAATCAATCCCAGAACAACAGCAAAGGACCTTGTGAAGATGTTGGAGGAAACAGGTACAAAAGTATCTATATCCACAGTAAAACGAGTCCTATATCGACATAACCCGAAAGGCCGCTCAGCAAGGAAGAAGCCGCTGCTCCAAAACCGCCATAAAAAAGCCAGACTACGGTTTGCAAATGCACATGGGGTCTGATGAAACAAAAATAGAACTGTTTGGCCATAATGACAATCGTTATGTTTGGAGGAAAAAGGGGGAGGCTTGCAAGCCGAAGAACACTATCCCAACCGTGAAGCACGGGGGTGGCAGCATCATGTTGTGGGGGTGCTTTTCCAAATGGACAATGACCCCAAGCATACTTCCAAAGCTGTGGCAAAATGGCTTAAGGACAACAAAGTCAAGGTATTGGAGAGGCCATCACAAAGCCCTGACCTCAATCCTATAGAAAATTTGTGGGCAGAACTGAAAAAGTGTGTGCGAGCAAGGAGGCCTACAAACCTGACTCAGTTACACCAACTCTGTCAGGAGGAATGGGCCAAAATTCACCCCACTTATTGTGGGAAGCTTGTGGAAGGCTACCCAAAACATTTGACCCAAGTGAAACAATTTAAAGACATTCCTACCAAATACTAATTGAGAAATAAAAGCTGAAATAAATCATTCTGTCTACTATTATTCTGACATTTCACATTCTTAAAGTAAAGTGGTGATCCTAACTGACCTAAAACAGGGAATTTTTACTAGGATTAAATGTCAGGAATTGTGAAAAACTGAGTTTAAATGTATTTGGCTAAGGTGTATGTAAACTTCCGACTTCAACTGTAGCTCATTACAGCCATTCAACTCAAACAAATATTCATGTAGAAATATGAACATAATGTGAGTGAAGTAACATTGTAGAATGATAATCGAACAAAGAACAAGTAGCATATTCTTAGTATATCAATATAAATGCCATTATACAGAAGGCTAAAATTTAAAAATGATAATCTGAAATCTAGACATATACCTAGTCATTGTTTTTTTTGTTCTCCTACCAATTCAACTATTTAGCTATATAACCTGGACTTTCATGAGAATCACTCTCACTGTGGTTTTATAACAACATGATGAGTTCCTCTGAGGGTGGTAGATGTCAGAGAATTACTCAGATTTCACACATGGAGTTAAGAAGTGATCAGAGTGGTCAGACTCAGCGTGATGCATGGTGCTGATTGATCACACTTAGCAGTAGAATCCTGGGCCCTGGCCCAGGAGAGCACTTCCCTTATTAAAAGGTCAGAGGTGAGTGCTAGGCCCCTTCTGCAGCTGCTGAACAGAGGCATGAACAATCAACCATCATGACAACCCAACTCAATGTGACATCCTCCTTGATATGAGAAAGAGGATGTGGAAGTGACATTGACATTAGTGTAGTGATATCTGGCTTCACACAGGCATTAATCATGGAAGATAATGCCACGCCAGTAATGGTGACACAGTTAACTCAATGCATGCAGACTCAGTCCACTATGAGTAGGGTCAGAGTAAAAAAGACAGTTACACTCTGAAAGTGTAAATGTCCCCTAAATATCCCAGAGGAGAGGGATCTTCCTTCTAATATGGTGTCCTCCACATCACCTCTCTACCATTATATACATTGTAATAAGTAAATTTTAAATCATAGTCTCTGAACATAGACATAATAAGCATAGTGTAAGTAGTCTACTTTACCAAATTATACTAATGCACATTCTTCCCACCAACTGAAACTTTGCAGCTCTGCTTATATTAACCAGTCTAGTATACCAGCATTGCAATTATTAACCAGGGCCAAGCAAGGCCTTTCAGATGCCTTTGCTAATGCTACAAGCAATTCATCACTTCCACAGACTGTTTTCTCTGGGTTTTTCCATTCTTTGTTTCTCCAGTGTTAACACTCTGTTCACGTCTCTAATCCTAGAAGTTAAACAGCACAAAACAAGTGCCACAGTTCAAAAGGAAAGAGTGACAATGCAAACAGATTAGCACAAAGACATGAATATGAACACAACCTTATTCTTTGTGAAAAGACTGGTGGCAGACAATGAAAGCATCAACAAGAAACACAACATGAAACCCTGGTGATAAAACATGAAACCCTATGGCTAATTGGGTACTCTAATAATACAAAAATTATAACGAAAACAATATATCATTACTGTGTCTCTACATCAGAACCCTCAGAGAAACAGCCGCCCAGTGAGATACTGTAGCGAATATACAACATCATTGCTAGTTGTCCTTCAGCCTCAGATAGCCTTATATGCATCCATGTGTAACAGCTAAATTATCTGGGTCTTGACAAGCATCACTATGTCTTGAGCAGACAGAGGTTGGGTTTCTAAAAACTATAAAGCAATGATTTAGCTATAATAATCCAAAGACAGAGCACTATCAGATGTCATCATCTCACATTCAACCTGTTGTCACTCAAATTAAATCCTATCACATCTGAGTGCCTGTTTTAGGTACAGTAGGCTGGCCTATATGTCCAATGTGGCATTGGGGTATCCAATTTGTCTGAAACTACAGTAAACTACACAGGCAATTAATTAGTTTACAAGCCACACAAAAGTGAACAAAACTCAAGTGTATTACATGAGAAATGCTCCAGCGGTTTAACACTTCCTTTGATGTAGTCTGACCAACTGACAGGCAGGGTGGGCTGACCATGTGCTGCTGCCAGTAAGAGACAGCAGTTGCAGTTTTACCAGGCCTTGGAACGCTGGTCCTAATCCCTGGCATAATCACAGCATCCAGCCAGGAAATAGAGGCCCCACCCCTGGCAACGTGTCAGAAAGTCCCCCGGCACCCGGCCCCCTACCCTCTGTCAGGGAGGAGTGTGCCACTCTGGGGTGGGGGGGTGGTGGGCCGTTTGACCTCCATATCCTTAGAGCACAGTGAGAAACTGTAGGACTGTGGGACAGCTGCTCTGAATGAGGTATAATGGAAAGAGGTGGGACATTCCTCTGGCAATGCCTTCATCCCACCGCTGAGATCTAGTCAATCAATTTTGTGTACAGTATAACCTAACTAAAGATCCAACTCTATAAACACCTGTATGCATATCTCTCACTTTCTCTCTGTGTTTTTCTCCCCATGTATGTATCTGATAGCTACCCCTCACTAAGTTTTCAATGGGTCACAGCTTACCATGGATGTCCCTAGTGGTGCCTGCTGCTGGAGTTGATTTTTTTTGTTAATTCTAGAAGGTGACATAAATTTATAAAAATGAGGCGGGCGAATTGGGAGTCTACTCGTCTATCTACGGGGCACATTTCATCCCTGAGAACTTCCACGGCTATCAATGGAAGGAGGGCTTCAGCAAGAAATTGCTTCTCAAAGTGGATGCTGTCCCTACCATTAACGTGGCTTCTAAATCATCTCAAACAGCCAGCAGCACCAGCAGAGATCATTAGCATTATCACTGGCCTGGAAGTGAACCGGGTAAGCGAAAGAGCTAGCTTGCTACCTCTGCTAACGTTAGCTAGCTATAGGGCTACCATATTTAGCTCATGTCTTCCACCGTCGCTGTTGTAGTTAGTACAAGCCTATGGGAAAGAGTAGTTTTGAAGGTGTTTGTGGGGGCTACGCGTTGCTGTGATTTGGTCGTTCTGCGGCTCTGGGGGAGATTTCTACACGGCACGAAGACTGCGGGCTAAACTGAAATGCAACGCTTCGGCCATGGATCCGATCATGGATCGGGTGACATTTCGGAGAGGCCCCCGAGTCATACTTTCTTTGGATGTGTGAATTGTGGATTTTCGTTCATGGGAAGTTTAATGGTAGCTTCCAAAAGCTAGGTATCCTCTTCCTCCATTTTTGAATTAGCCGCAAGCTAAAACCGGTAAGAGCGGGAGGAGAGAATTCACTTTCTGTTTAATCGGTTGCTAATGTTCACTCAAATATGTTTTTCCACGTGTAATTGATGAAATTAGATTTTATTTTATAAAGACTGTAATCATATCAATATGTTGTGAATATTGTAGAAAAATCCTCACAGCCGTGTTCCATGCTAAAAAGGGAAGTGCCACTTAGTGCCCACCAGTTTACTATGTACAGTACACTACAGGCAATATGTTCCCACCGTGTGAGTCATAGAAATGACGATCATGCGTTCGGGGCTTTCCGGCAGTCTTTGTGGTTTTTAAATGCGGGGAGCATAAATTGTACAATTGCAAACTAACAAAGATTTTTTTAAGTTAGAACCCATGTATATTAGTTAATATACAACACCAACTACATACATATCAGATAAGGTGCATTATCTGCTACCTGGACTAGATTCAGCAACAGGTAAAAAAAATTATTGAGCAGAACATAATAGCAAATAATTTGTAGACTGCAAACACTGCATAACATGTCCTGTTTTCGAGTGATTAGATTTGTGTCCAATGGTCTTTAATCATAGCAAGTAAAAGCCACAACAAAAGCCAATCTCGACAGTCAGGAGTTTGGAATTACTGTGAACTTCACCAGTCCCAGTCATCAGCTCAAATTATTATAGCTTTTAACACCTTGGTCATTATCCTCATTCTTATCCTCCAGTTCAGCTCAGCAGTCAATCTACTTCAAACATATATTTAGTAGGTCTATCACCAGTCTTTGGGATTAGTTAATGAGTAAAACAAAAGTCTTAAGCCTTAATAACAATGATAGACTATGAAGCTATTGGAGTCTATATTCATGACTCTTGCCATGTCATCAATTAAAGATCCAATATCAAATCAAACTTAAATTGCATTTAAAACAGCAATAAACTTAAAACCCAAAATTAAAAACAAACACAAGGCAAAAAATGTGATGAATTAAAGAAAATAAAACACAAATGCCTCATTGATTACTGAACTGCAATAAACTGTGCCTAATACAGATTCAAACACCTTGCCCCAAACGTCAACATGCTTGAAAGTGATATTGATTTGGATGTTTCTGGAATCAATTTAAATGAGCCATGATTTGAGAAATGTGTGTGTTTTCATGTGTTGGACCAACAAGCACATCACAAGAGAACAGCTGCGTACGCCTGGTGCTAGTTCTGCATCTGGTTGAATTTGTGGTAGGCAAGTCTGTCTGTTAGTGGCAAATCTCAATAAGAATAATATACTATAACATTATTGGGGTCTATTCATACGATCTTGTCATGTCTTGAACTCTATTACGCGTTGGTGTAAAAACGTTGTGCTATCCAGGAGTACGAGTACAGGACATCATTAAGCTGCTCCCAAACATTTTAAACCTTCATCAGGAAATTGAGTGTAACACAGTTCATGTGGGATTCAATGACATTATGAAGGGCAGCTCAGAACAGCTGAAGATGGATTTTTAACAACTGATTTGGGTCTCTGCTTAACACCAACAAACACCCCATAATATCTGGCCCTGTGCCCTCCCTAAATCGTGGCATTTAACGTTTTAGCAGACTTTTAGCCCTCCATAACTGGCTACGTGACTATTGCAGCTCTGTGTGTGTAACATTTATTGACAATTTTGACACTTTCTGGAAACAAAGCTCTTCTTCTAAGGAGGATGGGTTCCACCCAAATCATTTGGGTTCCTGGATTCTTTCACAGCATTATAAAGCTGCGTTGAGACAATGACTTATCATTGACCAAGCCCAGCTCAGTTAATCCCTACAATTGTGTCAGTGAGTTGTCATTATGCTTCAGCAAATGTACATTATCCCAGGGGCATTGGAAGACACAATGTAAGTAACCTAATTTATGTCCCTTTAACTGCCCTGAATGACTCTGCTGATCCTACAGCTATTATATGCAGTAATCATGTGCCTATGAACCAGAGTTATACTGTTAGCACTGAGGCAGTGTACCCTAGTAGGAAGTCCATGGTGCACAGCTCACCCTGCACTTACATTGATAACATGAGGATGTGTACTTCTGCTAAGCTTCCTAGTAAAGCAATGAAATGAATCAAGCATCCCAGAAAAGTGCTAAACATTTGCCCACGTTAACATACGTAGCTTAAGAAACAAGGTTCATGAAATCAATAATTTGCTAGTAACAGATGACATCCCTATTCTGACAATCTCAAACTCACTTAGATAACATCTACAGAAAAGACAGAAATGCCAATGGTGGAGGTGTTCCCGTTTATATTCAGAATCACATTCCTATAAAGTCTAGAGACAATCTCATGTTAAATATTGTTGAAGTAATATGGCTACAGGTTCATCTGCCTCACCTAAAGCCCATTCTTGTGGGAAGCTGCTATAGACCACTAAGTGCTAACAGTCAGTATCTGGATAATGTGTGAAATGCTTGATAATGTATGTGATATCAACAGAGAGGTATATTTTCTGGGTGATTTAAATATTGACTGGCTTTCATCAAGCAGCCCACTCAAGAAAAAGTTTCAAACTGTAACTAGTGCCTGCAACCTGGTTCAGGTTAACAGTCAACCTACCAGGGTAGTTTAACAGCACAGGAATGACATCATCAACATGTATTGATCACATCTTTACTAATGCTGCAGAAATTTGCTTTAAAGCAGTATCCAGATCCATCGGATGTAGTGATCACAATATAGTAGCCATATCTAGTTTGAAAGGCTGGAGCTAATATAGTGTGTAAGAGGTCATATAACAAGTTTTGTAGGGATTCCTATGTTGTTGATGTAAATAATATTTGTTGGTCTGTGGTGTACAATGAGGAGCAACCAAACGCTGCACTTTTATGAAATTGCAAATTCCAGTTACTAATAAGCATGTACCCATTAAGACATTTACTGTAAAATTGTTAAATCCCAGTGGATTGACGAGGAATTGAAAAATGTTATGGTTGAGAGGGATGAGGCAAAAGGAATGGCAAATAAGTCTGGCTGCACAACCGATTGGCAAACGTACTGCAAATTGAGAAATCATGTGACTAAATTGAATAAAAAGAAGAAACTATACCATGAAACAAGGATAAATGGCATAAAGAATCATAGTAAAAAGCTTTGGAGCACCTTAAATTAAATTTTGGGCAAAAAAGGCAAACTCAGCTCCATCATTCATTGAATCAGATGGCTCATTCATCACAAAACACACTGATGTTGCCAATTACTTTAATGATTTTTTCATCAACAATGACAAGCCACTGGGGTCTGACAACTTGGATGGAAAATTACTGAGGATAATAGCGAACCATAAGTGTGTGCCCTCAGGCCTGGAGGGAAGTAAAAGTAATTCCGCTATGTTTGACCAGATACAATGCTATTTTGTTGTAAACAAATTGACAACAGACGTTCAGCACGCTTATAGGGAAGGACATTCAACAAGCACGGCACTTACACAAATGACTGATGATTGGCTAAGAGAAACTGATGATAAAAAGATGGTGGACGCTGTTTTGTTAGACTTCAATTTGGCTTTTGACATTATCGATCATCGTCTGCCAATGGAAAACGTATTTGTTATGGCTTCACGCCCCCTGCTATATTGTGGATAAAGAGTTATCTATCTAACAGAACACAGAGGGTGTTCTTTAATGGAAGCCTCTCCTACATAATCAAGGTAGAATCAAGAATTCCTCAGGGCAGCTGTCTAGGCCTCTTACTTTTTTCAATCTTTACTAATGACATGCCACTGGCCTTGAGTAAAGCCAGTGTGTCTATGTATGCGGATGACTCAACACTATACACGTCAGCTACTACAGTGAGTGAAATCACTGCAACACCTAACAAAGAGCTGCAGTTAGTTTTAGAATGGGTGGCAAGGAATAAGTTAGTCCTAAATATTTCTAAAACTAAAAGCATTGTATTTGGGACAAATCATTCACTAAACCCTAAAGATGTTGTTGAATGAAATAGTAAAATAGTAAAGATGTGACTTATTATTAACAGGTTTAATCAAATATGTTAAATGATGTTACTAGGCTACTGTCAGTCTTTCGAAGTCTGGATACTGATCGACCCACGTCACTGAATGATAGAAATGACAATTTATTTTTGCTTGTAATTTATTTACACTGCATAGGCCTATTGCCTTCTAAAAATATTGGATCAATTAAAAATGCAATGTCAAATTCAAACTTAAATTACATTTCAAAAATGATTTGCTACTTGAAAGGTCTGATGGGACAGGAAGCGTTGTTTCATGAATGTGCGGGCTGGTGAGGATTTATGTAGCCAGGTGGGTTATTACAGTATGTTTTATTTGAGGTCAGTTGCTTAGTTTTTGGTCACAATCTTTAGTTTGGTTTAAGAGTGCAATGTGCATTCCAACCAGCAGTGGCAGCAACATCCCAAGTAACCGTCCATCTGCCAGAAAGGCAGACAAAGGAAGAAAAACCACCAGACCAGCAGTGATGGGAAGTTCGGCTCTTTTTACTGACTCTAATCTTTTCCACTTGTTCAGTAAAAAAAACGAATCTTTAGATTAATTTCGTTCATTTGAGTCAGTAATGCCCAAAGCACGGAGGACCCCCTACTGGCAAACATTGAACTAAAAACTCAAAAGAGTCATGATTCTACAAGCCTCTCGTTCACCATAAGAGGCTTATGGAGCTGTCATTTGTGATTGACACTTGTAAAAGTATGCTTTAAACAATGTACATTTGTTGATTGCTATGTGTATAAATAAGATTATTTCTTGATACATTTGAAACAAGGTCTAGTTGTGGCCACAAACGGACTAGATTGTGAACGACTCTTGGCAGAATGCAGTGCTTGACTGCCGTGTGGGTGATAAGCACAATATCTTTCATGAACTGCAGCACCCCAAACGGCTTCTTCTCAAGTGTTTTTTACCAGAGACTGTGTGTATGTTTTGGTTCTACAAAGCTGTGTCCATCATTCAATAATCAATGAATTAAATGTATTCTTGCACCATGTGATCAATTACCAGTCTTTTTCTTCTCTATGCTGTTATTGCTGCCTGCAGCATGATCTATTTTACAGTTAGAGCAGCGCATATTAATCCTGCTGTAGCCTTCGCGGCCAGCAGGTCAAAAGAACAACAAAATGAACGAGTCACTCACAAAAACAAGTATTAAAAAAAAAGTTAATTAAAAAAAATTGCCGAACTGCACATCACTACAGACCAGGCATGTTTCCACTAGATTGCACAGCCACAAAGTCAAATTGGCTATATCGAAAAAATGTATTAGCTTTTTGGTCTTAATTTAAGGTTAGGGTTAGGCATAAGGTTAGCAGTGTGGTTAAGGGTAGAGTTAGGGCACACCGCCTCTGATGGAGACTGCAGAACTGTCATCAATACATCAGTATTCCCCCTTCACTCCAGGAGCATTTGTGTGCCCAGGCCCCATAAGCATATCGAAAGGATCCCACCCTGGTCACCAATGTAGCTGACTGATGGTTGTGTGGTCCAGAGACGGGAACTCTACCATCTATGGTAAAAGCTTGGGCTCCTGAAGGGGACAATATAATTCTCACCTCTGCATGTTACAATAGTAAAATAATATTTTTGTCACCTGTTAAACTTATTATATATTGAATTTAGTCTTTAAGATGATCAAACCAGCACGTGTATCTGAAGTTGGTGTTCTTCAACTCTAAAATGCACTACACAGTGCAAGACAAATCCCACAAAGAAAAGACAACAGGCAAATGCATATGTGATCCCAATTTCTAAATAGTGACGTCAGGGCTAGTTCAAACTGCAGTAAGACGGTTCTCCTCACAGGTGACTGAATCAGCCCATGGTTGGTGAATAGAACTTGGTTGATCTCTGGGAGCAGGACACAGGAGAGCTGAATAGATCATGTGAGACAAAAAGGAATGTACTTTGTGAAAATTAACATTCTTACAGTCTGAGGCAGGTGCTCTACAAATCCTACACTTAGAAAAAAGGGTTCCAAAAGGGTTCTGCAGCTGTCCCCATAGGATAACCCTTTTTGGTTCCAGGTAGAACTCTTTTTGGTTTCATGTAGAACCTCCTGTGGAAAGGGGTCTACATGGAAAACAAATGGGTACTACCTGGAACCAAAAGGGTTCTACAGGGAACCGAAAATGTTTATTCAAAGGGTTCTCCTATGGGGACAGCCGAATAACCCCCTTTGGTTCTAAATAGCACCTTTTTTTCTGAGTGTACTCCAACCATTGACAGGGATAATGTGGCATTTCTTATTTGTCGGTATGAATAACATTGTGGGTCCAGCCTTGATGACTGTATTAGATTTACACTACTAGTCCTATAGATTTTTACTTGGAATAAACTGATAGCTAAAATGCTCCTTCTCCCAAAATGACATGCTAGCTAGTGATCAAGCTATCTGATCCTGCTAGCTCGCAACATATCTACTTGTTGTAGCTAGCTAGCTACATTACTAAGTTTGCTGTGTTCTATGTTGGGAGTCATTTTACAGCTAGCATTGATGGTATCACGTTTCTACAACTAAATAGTTTTATTACAAATAAATAAAATATACTTTATCTGGTAGCAGTTTGTCACCAGCTGTCTACTACCTTAGGTATGGATAACAGCACAATATGGGATCAGCATACTTTGTAAAAATCAGCTCCTCTACAGAGAGGTCCTCTCTCCTCTACAGTCCTCCCTCTACAGAGATCGATCATCTCGAAAACTAAAGCAAATAGCTTGCTAGGGCCCACCACCTAAATATAAATTGTAGAAAGAGGTAGGGTTTATGACTTTGTGGCTGTGGTAACTCTAGTCACAACCGACCAGGCAGGCATTTTTTAATCTTCAAACCAAATGAGAACTGTGTTTTTTTTTTTTTTGAAGAGGACCGCATTTGAAGCCAAATCAAATCATGGAAATGGTTACAGAAATGTTACCACAACACCCCACAGCCAGGTATGATGCAGTCATATTATTGTCCAGCGTACACAGGCACTGCTGCTTGCTAGTTATCTACAGTAGCTAGCTACCAGAGTTGGATATCTAGCTTGCTACTAGCTAGCTAACTTGTTCTAGCAGAGATGGCTAGCTATTGCTGTAACAACCAATAGACAATAATTAGCTACATGCAAAGTTATTAACTAGCTAAGATTTTTGTAAGACACTTCAGGTTAGCTAGCCGTTTTTGCTAATGATAACCTAGCTAGCTTGCAAGTTAGATTGTTTTTTGCTAGCCATGTTGCTAGGTCAACAGAACAATAAAGAAAACAGCTTTTGAATGTTTTTCTTTCTTATATTGAAAACTGCTTTTGACTGTTTTTCTTTCTTATATTAGCTAAAGCAATTCACTGGGAACTTCAATTTGGAGGACATGAGACCACTACCAACTCTACAATATGCTGGCTTTTCCAGCATATTGGCCACCATAATAATTGGTTATTTTTTATTTTAACCTTTATTTAACTAGGCAAGTCAGTTAAGAACAAATTCTTATTTACAATGACGGCATACACCGGCCAAACCCGGACGATGCTGGGCCGCCCTATGGGACTCCCAATCACAGCCGGTTGTGATACAGCCTGGATTCAAACCAGCGTGTCTGTAGTGACGCCTCTAGCACTGAGATGCATTGCCTTAGACCGCTGCACCACTCGGGAGCCCAATAAGTTGTCACAAGCTTTTTAGTAAGTCATGTGAAGGAGCTCACAAGGTGAGTTAGTGTCATAATGACATGGACATAGTTCTATATCTTACCATTTTCTCAAGGATTTTGATGCACATAACCATCGCTAATACACCACACTGACTATCTCTTCAGATGCAGCAGCAAACTGAAAGAGAGTCATTAGTCAATGGACACCCCAGACAGAGCATCGGAGAGGGACATGAAAAAGCTAAGGCTGCGTCGCCATAGATAGACAGGTTCGTTTATAAATGTGAACCAATCCATACGTTTAAATACAGTTCTGAGTTTTAAAAAGTTTAGACTTGTTCCATAGACACTAGTGTGTGTGTTTATTTATTTATTGTCTCCAGTAATTTCACAGGCTTTGGCCAGTTGCCTAAAATAACTCTACTGATTTGAGGAGGCAACTGAAGACATGTAAGACGCCCCCTTAATGTCTGATGTGGAGATGTCTGATGTGGAGACGGACCCAGAAGACACCAAAGTATTTTTTTGTGGCCTCCCCAGGCTGGCGCTCCCCTGAGTTTGAGGAACTGATTGGTTGGCAGACTAGAGAAGAAGGGCCAAGTGCTCTTATGAGGATAAAAGCGTCAGCAGAAGGAAAACCAGTCCAATTGCCCACTTCTACCATAGCTCTACCCAGAACATCTGATTTTGCCATGAACAGACTGGTCAAGGGAGCATTGTGTAAGCTCTTCATAGTCAATCACCTGCACCTTGGAGACTATTTTCACTGACTCTCCTCACATGTGCTTCTCAAGATACTTTTGTTGTATTTGTATTTCAATACCTTTTAAGCATACCTTTTTTTGTCATTAAGCATGTTGTTTTTGTTATTTGCTTATTTTGGGGATTTTTTGGGGGTAATATTTCTTACCTATGCATTATTATTTTTGTATTCATATTCTAATTTCATCTGACACGTGCTGTTGTATTTTATAAGTTGTATGACATTTGAACACGTGTCCTAGTTATTAAAAAAATACATTGTATTTTTAACTAAGACCAAAGATTTACTCAGTAAGTGGGGTGGGGGTCTGTAACAATGGTGAGGTGTGAGTGTCAAGAAAACCCCCAACCCCTATTACTGTCTTTAGTGGGAGCACTTCTAATCAAGTAGTGGAGTGTCTCAGACAGGACACAGAAAGAGTCAGGGTCTGTTGTGCCCATTGAGTGATTTTCACACTTTCTGTTTCCATTCTGGCAGAGTCAAGACAGAAAGTGAGCACACCGGTCATTAGAGCCTCAGAATGGTCATGAAGTTTTATTTTTGATTTTACCTTTATTTAACTAGGCAAGTCAGTTAAGAACAAATTCTTATTTTCAATGACGACCGAGGAACAGTGGGTTAACTGCCTTGTTCAGGGGCAGAACGACAGATTTGTACCTTGTCAGCTCGCGGATTCAAACTTGCAACCTTTCGGTAGTCCAACGCTCTAACCACTAGGCTACCCTGCCACCCCAAGTGACACAACTTTTTAGATAAGTACTAATGAGTACAAGTACGAATGTAAACTATTTGGTGCAGTGAAATTGACTGCAAGAAGCCCAAACAAATAATATTTTACTAAAACATAAAAATTTCAAACATTGCTTAAATTTGTAAATGATTACACACGTACATATATACACACATATATACAGTTGAAGTCGGAAGTTTACATACACCTTAGCCAAATACATTTAAACTCAGTTTTTCACAATTCCTGACATTTAATCCAAGTAAAAATTCCCTGTCTTAGGTCAGTTAGGATCACCACTTTATTTTAAGAATGTGAAATGTGAAATATATATATATATATATATATATAGATATTTACAGTGCCTTCGGAAAGTCTTACATTTACATTTACATTTAAGTCATTTAGCAGACGCTCTTATCCAGAGCGACTTACAAAATGGTGCATTCACCTTATGATATCCAGTGGAACAACCACTTTACAATAGTGCATCTAAATATTTTAGGGGGGGGGGGGGGGGGGGGGTTAGAAGGATTACTTTATCCTATCCTAGGTATTCCTTAAAGAGGTGGGGTTTCAGGTGTCTCCGGAAGGTGGTGATTGACTCCGCTGTCCTGGCGTCGTGAGGGAGCTTGTTCCACCATTGGGGTGCCAGAGCAGCGAACAGTTTTGACTGGGCTGAGCGGGAACTGTGCTTCCTCAGAGGTAGGGGGGCCAGCAGGCCAGTGGTGGATGAACGCAGTGCCCTTGTTTGGGTGTAGGGCCTGATCAGAGCCTGAAGGTATGGAGGTGCCGTTCCCTTCACAGCTCCGTAGGCAATCACCATGGTCTTGTAGCGGATGCGAGCTTCAACTGGAAGCCAGTGGAGAGAGCGGAGGAGCGGGGTGACGTGAGAGAGCTTGGGAAGGTTGAACACCAGACGGGCTGCGGCGTTCTGGATGAGTTGTAGGGGTTTAATGGCACAGGCAGGGAGCCCAGCCAACAGCGAGTTGCAGTAATCCAGACGGGAGATGACAAGTGCCTGGATTAGGACCTGCGCCGCTTCCTGTGTGAGGCAGGGTCGTAATCTGCGAATGTTGTAGAGCATGAACCTACAGGATCGGGTCACCGCCTTGATGTTAGTGGAGAACGACAGGGTGTTGTCCAGGATCACGCCGAGGTTCTTAGCACTCTGGGAGGAGGACACAAGGGAGTTGTCAACCGTGATGGCGAGATCATGGAACGGGCAGTCCTTCCCCGGGAGGAAGAGCAGCTCCGTCTTGCCGAGGTTCAGCTTGAGCTGGTGATCCGTCATCCACACTGATATGTCTGACAGACATGCAGAGATGCGATTCGCCGCCTGGTTATCAGAAGGGGGAAAGGAGAAGATTAATTGTGTGTCGTCTGCATAGCAATGATAGGAGAGACCATGTGAGGATATGACAGAGCCAAGTGACTTGGTGTATAGCGAGAATAGGAGAGGGCCTAGAACAGAGCCCTGGGGGACACCAGTGGTGAGAGCGCATGGTGCGGAGACAGATTCTCGCCACGCCACCTGGTAGGAGCGACCTGTCAGGTAGGACGCAATCCAAGCGTGGGCCGCGCCGGAGATGCCCAACTCGGAGAGGGTGGAGAGGAGGATCTGATGGTTCACAGTATCAAAGGCAGCAGATAGGTCTAGAAGGATGAGAGCAGAGGAGAGAGAGTTAGCTTTAGCAGTGCGGAGAGCCTCCGTGACACAGAGAAGAGCAGTCTCAGTTGAATGCCCAGTCTTGAAACCTGACTGATTAGGATCAAGAAGGTCATTCTGAGAGAGATAGCAGGAGAGCTGGCCAAGGACGGCACGTTCAAGAGTTTTGGAGAGAAAAGAAAGAAGGGATACTGGTCTGTAGTTGTTGACATCGGAGGGATCGAGTGTAGGTTTTTTCAGAAGGGGTGCAACTCTCGCTCTCTTGAAGACGGAAGGGACGTAGCCAGCGGTCAAGGATGAGTTGATGAGCGAGGTGAGGAAGGGGAGAAGGTCTCCGGAAATGGTCTGGAGAAGAGAGGAGGGGATAGGGTCAAATGGGCAGGTTGTTGGGCGGCCGGCCGTCACAAGACGCGAGATTTCATCTGGAGAGAGAGGGGAGAAAGAGGTCAAAGCACAGGGTAGGGCAGTGTGAGCAGGACCAGCGGTGTCGTTTGACTTAGCAAACGAGGATCGGATATCGTCAACCTTCTTTTCAAAATGGTTGACGAAGTCATCCGCAGAGAGGGAGGAGGGGGGGGAGGGGGAGGAGGATTCAGGAGGGAGGAGAAGGTAGCAAAGAGCTTCCTAGGGTTAGAGGCAGTTGCTTGGAATTTAGAGTGGTAGAAAGTGGCTTTAGCAGCAGAGACAGAAGAGGAGAATGTAGAGAGGAGTGAGTGAAAGGATGCCAGGTCCGCAGGGAGGCGAGTTTTCCTCCATTTCCGCTCGGCTGCCGGAGCCCTGTTCTGTGAGCTCGTAGTGAGTCATCGAGCCACGGAGCAGGAGGGGAGGACCGAGCCGGCCTGGAGGATAGGGGACAGAGAAAATCAAAGGATGCAGAAAGGGAGGAGAGGAGGGTTGAGGAGGCAGAATCAGGAGATAGGTTGGAGAAGGTTTGAGCAGAGGGAAGAGATGATAGGATGGAAGAGGAGAGAGTAGCGGGAGAGAGAGAGCGAAGGTTGGGACGGCGCAATACCATCCGAGTAGGGGCAGAGTGAGAAGTGTTGGATGAGAGCAAGAGGGAAAAGGATACAAGGTAGTGGTCGGAGATTTGGAGGGGAGTTGCAATGAGATTAGTGGAAGAACAGCATCTAGTAAAGATGAGGTCAAGCGTATTGCCTGCCTTGTGAGTAGGGGGGGAAGGTGAGAGGGTGAGGTCAAAAGAGGAGAGGAGTGGAAAGAAGGAGGCAGAGAGGAATGAGTCAAAGGTAGACGTGGGGAGGTTAAAGTCACCCAGAACTGTGAGAGGTGAGCCATCCTCAGGAACACTTTTTGGTTACTACATGATTCCATATGTGTTATTTCATAGTTTTGATGTCTTCACTATTATTCTACAATGTAGAAAATAGTCAAAATGAAGAAAAACCCTTGAATGAGTAGGTGTCCAAACTTTTGACTGGTACTGTATATACAGTGCATTCGGAAAGTATTCAAACCCCTTGACCTTTTCCACAGTTTGTTATGTTACAGCCTTATTCTAAAATTGATTAAATCGTTTTTCCCCCTCATCAATATAACCACAATACCCCATAATGACAAAGCAAAAACAGTAAATGCTTTATTTTTGCAAATGCATTAAAAAAATGAAATATTACATTTACAAAAGTATTCAGACGCTTTACTCAGTAGTTTGTTGTAGCATCTTTGGCAGCGGTTACAGCCTCGAGTCTTCTTGGGTATGACGGTACAAGCTTAGCACACCTGTATTTGGGGAGTTTCTCTCATTCCTCTCTGTGGTTCCTCTCAAGTTCTGTCAGGTTGGATGGGGAGCGTTGCTGCACAGCTTTTTTCAGGTCTCTCCATAGATGTTTGATTGGGTTCAAGTCCGGGCTCTTGCTGGGCCACTCAAAGACATTCAGAGACTTGTCCCGAAAGCCACTCCTGCGTTGTCTTGGCTGTGTGCTTAGGGTCGGTACCCTGTTGGAAGGTGAACCATCGCTCCAGTCTGAGGTCCTGAGCGCTCTGGAGCAGGTTTTAATCAAGGATCTCTCTGTACTTTGCTCCGTTCATCTTTCCCTAGATCCTGACTAGTCTCCCTGCTGAAAAACATCCCTACAGCATAATGCTTCACCGTAGGGATAGTGCCAGGTTTCCTCCAGATGTGAAGCTTGGAATTCAGGGCAAAGAGATCAATCTTGGTTTCATCAGACCAGAGAATCTTGTTTCTCATGGTCTGAGAGTCATTTAGGTGCCTTTTGGCAAACTCCAAGCAGGCTGTCATGTGCCTTTTACGGAAGAGTGGCTTCCGTCTGGCCACTCTACCATAAAGACCTGATTGGTGGAGTGCTGCAGAGATGGTTGTCCTTCTGGAAGGTTCTCCAATCTCCACAGAGGAACTCTGGAGCTCTGTCAGAGTGACCATCGGGTTCTTGGTCACCTCCCTGACCAAGGCCCTTCTCCCCTGATTGCTCAGTTTGGCCAGCTCTAAGAAGAGTCTTGGTGGTTCTAAACGTCCTCCATTTAAGAATGATGGAGGCCGCTGTGTTCTTGGGATCTTCAATGCTGCAGAAATGTTTTGGTACCCTTGCCCCAATCTGTGTCGCGACACAATCCAATCTTGAAGCTCTGCGTACAATTTCTTCAACTCCAATCAAGTTGTAGAAACATCTCAAGGATGATCAATGGAAACAGGATGCACCTGAGCTCAATTTCGAGTCTCATAGCAAAGGGTCTGAATACTTATGTAAATAAGGTATTTCTGTTTTTTACTTTTAGTATTTTTGCAGAAATTTCAAAAAAATATCTTTTTGCTTTGTCATTATGGGGTATTTATTTAATCCATTTTAGAATAAGGCTGTAACGTAACAAAATGTGGAAAAAGGGAAGGGTTCTGAATACTTTACACTGTATATTATGTGTGGGACTACTTTGGAACAGATTTCCAAAACGAAAATCAATTGGAGCTGATTTGGTGGTGTTTTTACAGTCTTTTATGTCCAACAATTGCAAAAAAAAAACGTATGGGGCCAAATAAAATGACATTCGGGCCGCCAGTTGGGGAACTCTGACTTATACTAATGTCATGCGGAACAATTAACTTTTGTGATCTGGCCACATTAAACCCATTCATATTCAAACTGCCACACCAAAGTTTCACAATACTCTCAGGCATGCTAAAGTCACATAAATCCAGCTTGTTTTCTACAGAACACTTTGTACTCACGCATTGTTCTGTGACAAGATCAACACAACAGTATGAAGCTGTTAGTAGGGAGGAGATTGCATGTGGAAGACTCAGCCCTCCACACAAGTATGCAAATGTATGCACTCACTACTGTAAGTCGCTCTAGATAAGAACATCTGCTAAATGACTCAAATGTAAAATTGTAATGTAGGCTTGGTTTCAACCAACCCAAGGCCTAGTCACAATATAATGCAACTGTGCAGTACACCCTTACATATAATAGTGAAATATGTGAATTAGGCCTGCGTCCTGACTGTCATAGGATCACCCAGTAATTTCTCTTTAAACCAAAAAGCAAACACAGTCTCTAACACCCTACACCGTTGCGCTACTTCAGGTAATTAGTCCTAATCTTGTTACTCAACCAGTACCTGTCCTGCCACCTCCTCCACCTCTCTACTCTCATGGCAGTGTCCTGTTCCCTGTTACCTAGGCAACGGAGCAGTTATGTTCTCCTCTCCATTCACACAGTACTCTCATCCCCCTAAGGAACACACTGGTTGTCAGCACACTGACGGAAAACAAAAAAGACCCATCCATTTGGCTATTACGACAAACGTTATAAGTTTCACTAGAAGAAGGGGAAAAGCCCCTCCCTACTCTCTAGGATATTTCAATCAGACCGGCCATGATCTGTAAAGGTGGGCCTCAAGGGGTTTATACCCATGTCTCATGAAGGGGGAGGTGGGACATATTTAATGAAGTTTTACAACCCTGCTTTCTCACGAGATGCAGAGGACAACGTGCTGTTTCTTTATCTATGGCATACGGTATGGAGCAGCTCTCCCTATTCTGTTCTCTCTTCCTTGGAGGACACCTGCTGAAATGTACTGCTCAAAGATAACCAGGTCAAACACATAGAAACAACATTGTCACATTGGTAAAGAGACTCCTTCCAAACAAAATCCAACTTCTACTGCTCTCTATACAGAATGACTAATCACAAGATCACTCGCTGTTTATTATCTATGAGTAGTCACTTTACCCCTACCTACATTTACAAACGACCGACTTACCTGTACCCCTGCACATTGACTCGGTACCGGTCTCCACTGTATATAGCCTCATTGTTATTTTATTGTATTACTTTTTATATTTTATTTTT
Organism: Salmo salar; assembly: GCF_965601325.2. Classification (NCBI taxonomy): domain Eukaryota; kingdom Metazoa; phylum Chordata; class Actinopteri; order Salmoniformes; family Salmonidae; genus Salmo; species Salmo salar. The sequence continues at coordinate 93,989,362 of NC_138300.1, read as the reverse complement.
TACTTTAGTTTATTTAGTAATTATTTTCTTAATTCTATTTTCTTTAAACTGCATTGTTGGTTAAGGGCTTGTAAGTAAGCATTTCACGTTAAGGTCTTCACCTGTTGTATTAGGCGCATGTGACAAATACAATTTGATTTGATTTGAAGAGTAATGTGCAGAACAGGACTGCATCTTCAGTTACTGAGTTACAGTAGGCCTGTGTATAGCAGCTACTGGTCCACATTTTATGAACACAACTGTGAGAGCTCATCTGAAGCATGGAAGTATAAAGTGTTTTACGTTTAGAAATGAAAGCACTTTATGTATCTAGTCCCCCCATTTGAAGTAGTATTTGGACAAATTAACATAGTGTATTAAAGTAGTCAAAAGTTTTGTATTCAGTCCCATATTCCTTGCACGCAATGATTAGTACATCAAGCGTGTGACTTAAACTTGGAGGCATTTGCAGTTTGTTTTGGATGCCTTTTATTTTTTTTACCCAATAGGAACTGAATGGCGAATAAGGTCTTGCTGCATTTGAGTAAAAAATGTAAAAAGTTACATATCGTTTTGACAATATCGCAATATTATTTTGACGCTAGTTGGCTGTACCTGCACCAAAACTCTCCATCTTCTTTATAAATATGGAGCCAATTTGTTTTCAATACTTTTATTTGGAAGACTGATCAAAACACATTCACATGGCTCTCTCTTGTCCCTCTGCAGCAGACATATGGTGAGCAATATGTTTGGAACATCGAATCGCAGTAAAATCACAATACATATCGGCACCTAAGTATCGTAATATCGTATCATGAGGTCCCTAGCAATTCCCAGCCCTTCTAAGTAAGAATCAGTGGTGGAAAAAGTATCCAATTTTCATTCTTGAGTAAAAGTAAAGATACCTTAAAAGAAAATGACTCAAGTAAAAGTCACCTAGTAAAATACTACTTGAGTAAGTCTAAAGGTATTTAGTTTTAAATGTACTTAAGTATCAATCATTTAAAATGTCTTACATTAAGCAAACCAGACACGATTTTCTTTTTTTTTTTTAATTTACAGATAGCCAGGGGCACAATTCCACACCATAATTTACAAACAAAGTATGTGTTTATTGAGTCTGCCAGATCCGAGGCAGTAGGGATGTTCTCTTGATAAGTGTATGAATTAGACAATTTCTGTCCTGCTAAGCATTCAAAATGTAAGTACTTTTGGGTGTCAGGGAAAATGTAAGGAGTAAAAAGTACATTATTTTCTTTAGGAATGTAGTGGAGTAAAAGTAAAACTGGTCAAAAAAATAAATAGTACAGATACCCCCAAAAACAACTTTAGTAGTTAAAATGATTTTTAAAGTACTTTACACCACTGGTAAGAATAGAAGATGTTTCTGAACACTTCTACATTCATGTGGATGCTATCATGATTATGGATAATCATTGTTACCAATCCCTTTGGCCCTGCAGTCTAAGGGGGATGGAAACGAGACCCGTAACATAACTCATGCAAATTACAGTGAAAAGGAACAGTGAGAACAAAAACCACAGACAACTTAAGTCTACCGTCAAAGACTCATGGTTTATTTTTAAACACACGGTAAAGGGGTGCGGGAAAAGGGGCTGAGATGGACCCAAGGAAAGTAATAATATGTATTCATAAACACCCCTAAGCTAGTCTACCTGCTTGAACAACAGCTAGCTCACTAACCAATAAAATACAGTGGGTGGTCTGCCCAGTTCTAACTAGTGTACTTAGACAAAGTATTCCTACGGGTATTGTATGCCCATGGGCGACTTGTCTTGGTACCCCCTTTTCCCACCATCAAACAAACAGTCAACACTAACAAAACAATACTCACAGGTACCAGACAAATGTGACATGTAGGAGAAAAAACAAAAGAGTGATCTCCAAAGAGAGAGAGAGAGTTTCAGAGCGACTGAGTAACAGAGCGACTGAGTAACAGAGCGACTGAGTAACAGAGCGACTGAGTAACAGAGCGACTGAGCGATTGAGCAACAGAGAGCGATTGAGCTCTAGAGAAAACAACTGACTGGGTTTTTAAACCAAGGGAAAGGGATGTGATAGGGTAAGGGAAAAGGGGCAGGTGTCTTGTGATTAGCAACTGATTGGTGACTGATTGGGGAATGATAATTGCCACCTGTGAGGGGAGAAGGAGAGAAAAGAAATACACACACAGGATACATACACAGGATACCTGTATCCGTAACAATCATGAATGGATTGTGATTAATGATGAGTGAGAAGGTTAAAGGGGCACAAAAATCAGATCATAGGCCTACCCTCCAAAAAATACCAACCTCGCCTGGTATTGGTAATGGTGAGAGCTTAGAATGTCTTGTTGGAGCCTCTAACTTTCTCACTCATCCTCCATTCAAGGTTTTTTTTTTTTTTTTTTTTTTACTATTTTCTACATTATAGAATAATAGTGAAGACATCAAATTACACATTATGCTTTTCCTTCACTTTGCAGTCCAACTCATCCCAAACCATCTCAACTGGGTTGAGGTCGGGTGATTGTGGAGGCCAGGTCATCTGATGCAGCACTCCATCACTCTCCTTCTTGGTCAAATAACCCTTACACAGCCTGGAGGTGTGTTGGGTCATTGTCCTGTTGAAAAATGAATGATAGTCCCACTAAGCAGAAACTAGATGGGATGTCGTATCGCGGCAGAAGGCTGTGATAGCCATGCTGGTTAAGTGTGTCTTGAATTCTAAATAAATCACAGACAGTGTCACCAGCAAAGCACCCCCACACCACCTCCTCCATGCTTCACGGTGGGAACCACACATGCGGAGATCATCCGTTCATCTACTCTAAGTCTCACAAAGACATGGCGTTTGGAACCAAAAATGTCCACTTTGGACTCATCAGACCAAAGGACAGATTTCCACCAGTCTAATGTCCATTGCTCATGTTTCCTGGCCCAAGCAAGTCTCTTCTTATTGGTGTTCTTTAGTAGAGGTTTCTTTGCAGCAATTCAACCATGAAGGCCTGATTCACACGGTCTCCTCTGAACAGTTTATGTTGATGTGTCTGTTACTTGAACTCTGAATATTTACTTGAGTTGCAATTTCTGAGGCTGGTAACTCTAATGAACTTATCCTCTGCAGCAAATGTAATTCTGGGTCTTCCATTCCTGCGGCGGTCCTCAGGGAGAGCCAGTTTCATCATAGTGCTTGATGATTTTTGTGACTGCACTTGAAGAAACTTTCAAAGTTCTTGAAATGTTCCGCATTGACTGACCTTCATGTCTTAAAGTATTGAAGCACAATCAAAACAAACTGCAAATACATCCAACGAGTTTGTAGTCACAAGGGCACCAACTACTAAACTTTTGACTACTTTAATACCCTATAAGTGAATTTGTCCAAATACTTATGACTCACATGGGGGGACTGGATACATAAAGTGTATGAAAATACTTTCAAATAAAGGGGAAATGCTGTATTGTTGCCTAATATAGGGCCTAAAACATTTGATCTCAAATAAAAAATGCTGGAGTAATAGAGCCAAATGAAAATGTTTAGCTTCACTGTCCAAATTCATATGGAGGGTAGTGTAGCTAGTCTTTATGTAGAGAAAATAATAGGCCTAGTGTATTTCTTCACCCTGACATCATGGTTGTGTTTATTGGGCTGGAGAGTGTTTCTCTATTCTGATGGTGTACTTCAACTGGTTAGGTTTCACCTCATCTCTTTCCAGATTAGGAGCCAACAACTTTAGATGAATGCAGCTGTTCCCCCGGCTAGATTAAACATTTTAATTCTGTATTACAAGCCAGCCCTCTCAATGACACCTCCAAACCTACACATTACTCTGTTTTTCTCTGTCTCTAGCCTCAGATAGGAGGACAATTTGAGCAGTGGTAATTTGAGGGCTAAAGTTAAAGAGCAGGTAGGTATGTCAGGGTGCACTGGGCCGTGTGCACATTGCCAGCCTGTTTATTTGCTGCACACGCCTGTCTGACTGCTGCAGGCCTAATGACAGGCTGTGCTTTCAATAAAGTAGCACATCAGCCCTCTGAATGTGACCTGGTATAGCAGAGACACACAGTGCTCATCACACTGGGTGTATAGTACTAACTCTGTGTGTGACTAGAGCAGAGCATCCCAATAAGGGTGCTGCAGAGAGAGAAATCGGTCGGTCTCTCTCTCTGCCTGTCTATATGCCTGCCAATATGCCTGCCTACGTGCCTGTCTGTCTGTCTCTGTCCCCAGGAGAGCAGGTCTTCATTACTCCCTCCTCCAGTGAGCTCTGATATGCAGAGGTACAGTACCAGTCAAATGTTTGGACACACCTAATTATTCAAGAGTTTCTTTATTTTTACTATTGTCTACATTCTATAATAATAGTGAAGACTTCAAATCTGAAATAACACATATGGAATCATGTAGTAAACAAAAAAAGTGTTAAACAAATCAAAAATATATTTTATATTTTAGTTTATTCAAAGTAGCCACCCTTTGCCTTTGACAGCTTTGCAAACTCTTGGCATTCTCTCAACCAGCTTCACCTGGAATGCCTTTCCAACAGTCTTGAAGGAGTTCCCACATATGTGACCCGCTTTAGGAAACTAGGCATATGTCGTGGGTCACTACTTCATGAGAGCCGTTTGAAAGAAAACGTTTTTTTATTTATCGAAATGCGTTTTTTGGCAGAAATGCCTTCTCAAACATGCAAACTTTCATGTGCCTTAATAACACACTTGTATGCCATCTGTAAATATGAATACAACTGTTAAATTACGAGCCTAGTTGGTTTAGCCACAGAAAAAGAGAGCAATCTTCCCGCTAGCTGTGATTGGATGAGATAATGAGTGGGCTGGACATGCCGAGAGATGAGTTTGGATTGGTCTGCCATATAGCACGCTTCTGTCTATTTGAGCTGGTCAGTATGTCTAGGTAATCCTTTCTAACAAGGCTTTTGTTTGTATGTATCGCGTAGTAAAACTGCATTAGCCTAATGTCAAGTTAAAGTGTACTGTTAGCTAGCTAACATTAGCTGGCTGGCTAGCTAGCTAACATTATGTGTATGCTCTCTACTTTCTGGAGGACTGAGTTTTGAAATCAGTGGAATTCGAGTATGATAGCTTAGGAGATGGAGAAAACACCTGTCTCTGGATTATATCTTCAAACTAATGGCAACCATGGCATCCGACAGGAGACGCGTCCATCCATGATGTACAACATAGAAAATAGTAAAAATAAAGAAAAATCCTTTAATGAGTGCTGTATGTCCAAACTTTTGACTGGTACTGTACATATCCTAGTGCAATGCTCAACCAGTAAGGCAATCAATTTGGGACATTACAATTTTCACAGACACTGCGCTCAACTAACAAGGATTAACTACAGCGATAAATTAACAGCAATATCTAATTTCATACATAAGTCCATGTCTCATCCATTTCTAGTGGGACATTGCACCGGCATTATGTTTTCTTTATCACGATGGTATTATTTACGGAAAGAGATTTCACAAAAGAACTGAATACCCTTTTTCATAATGTGCTTCAATAGGGGAAGTGAAACCATGAAGTGGCAGTGACATCAGTGACATCGTAGCTACAGTCAAGGTGACCCTCAATCTGTTTAAGGTGATATTTGCAGAGAAAACTACGCATGGGAAATGGGGATGGACATGCACAATAACAGAACTGTGCCAAAGAGAACCATCTTAGGAGAATTCCTCTTAGCGGTAAATAAGAACAGGAAGATGAAGAGAAGCAAACCATGCTGACAGAATCGATGTTCTATAAATGAACAGGGATCAGACGCTACTTCTGTTGAGACACAGCTGCATTAGGTAGGCAGCAGGACACTGCCAGACTTCACACAGTGTATTACAGAGTTTATTTTATAAGAGCAGCTTCTTCATCGGCCCATCCTGCTTCTCTTTATAAAATATTAAGCATATGACTCACACTAACAGTGGCGTGGGCACCAGGCAGAGTCACTCAGCATTAACTGTAGTAAACTTTGGGGAGCAACGGTTGGGTTGAGAATATGTTGTGCATTACTAGGTTCTGATGAGCTGTTCACTTCCATGATGTGCTGTCCTGATCTGATCCACACAATCCGTAAGGTAACGTTGACACTCGTATTAAGTTTATGAAGCGTACATAATTCTGTGACTGGGGAATAAGTAAAAACCCATTTAGACATCCAAAATACATCTCCCTGCACTCCACAGCCAGAGTGGAGAAATGATGGTAACAATAAAGCCAGGTGTGGCTTTCCTCAATCTCATTGATATACTGCTTTCACATACACCTGTACAGTAACATGTCTAAGCTTCAATATGAGAATCACACCTTACACTAAATAGGCTTAAACTTCACAAACTTGCAACATTTTCCGACACAATATGATTTTAACCTAGTGTACAGTATCTGTATCTTTCTGTAATTTCCCCGACTAAAAGATGTAAGAGCTGGGTAAGCATCTATAACAAAAGGACAGGGACTGGTTTCTATCCTCTTCACCCTAGTAAGGGCCACAGGCATCTTTAACTGGTGATTTAATACTGTCACGAGAGTTATTGTGCCCTGCGTTTCTTCTCAAAGAAATAGTCTGTCTTTTGCTTCAACTGTTTGCACCATTGCTCTGTCATTGGAAAACTCATTTTCCCTAGATGCCACATATTTCTCTAACCCTGTCAGCATCGCCGTCTCCCTCAGCTGCTAGATACTATCTCTGTGTGTCCCTCAGCACATGTGAAGCCCAGAGACATCTGATTTTAATGCTCCAGGAGAAGGAACAATTAGACAGGAGTTCGGCCATCAAGACATTAGACACCACCTCACCCTCCTGATCACTTACACAACTGGGAGGGTAAAAACAGCAACGAACACAGCTATAAAGTCACAGCTCTTCCACTGCCAAATGATGCTATTCATTTTGTTACACACAGCCAGGAGAATATCAAGCACTCCCCCCTTCTCTCATAGATTTTTCAGACATTTATTCAAATTGTTCACGAGGACAGCGATCAATTTCTAGCAGGACACAAAATTATAATATTACTCTAATAAAATGTTTTAATTAACCTTTATTTAACTAGGCAAGTCAGTTAAGAACAAATTCTTATTTACAATGACGGCCTACCTAATACTTCCTATATGAACCGAACATTACCTCCTTTAAAGAGACAACCTCAAGGGATTTTGTTTGTCAGCTGGTGAAACATAATATTATCATACTAAAAATATGATGCTGAAGACAGGCTGTCATACTGAGTATGTAAAGTGCAGTGCTCAGTGTGCTGAGGCCTGCTCTGAGAGAGAGCTGAATGTGTGGTGTGTACTGTGTGGTGTGTACTGTGTAGTAACCTTATACAGCATGTGTCTTTACTACCATGCACGTCCTAATAATACACTGACCAGTGCATGCACCCCGGCCACAGCCAATATGGCTACACTCACAGGCTTCGTTCTCCCGGCCGACCGGCCGCGCCCAGAAATCATCCGAGGTCACTCCTCTCTTTCTGCAGGCCTCTAAATTTAGCTCAGCCTAAAAACCGAATGGAGCAGATCAGTGGAAGACAGTCTGTAGGCCTGCTGCAAGGTCGCGTGTCAATCCCTAAAAGGGCACAAAGATATGTGACAACTGCTAGCATTGCCAGGCAACGCTGTGGAGAGCATGGAACCGTAGCAACCACTTTAATCTCAGAGACTTAGCTTGAACTGTAACAGAGGAATCCACAAGCTAGCCTGTCACTTGGCTACCACAGAGAAATTATCCTACTACAGTACGGATCAGAAATGATTAAAAAAGCTAAGCTGAAAGTTAGTCTTCTAAAGGTTCTCAGAATCAATAACATAATCTGGTTCTTATACAAGGATGTGATTCTTAGAAATGAGGAGTATCGTGCGACTATTAGGAAAACATTTGAAGTGACATTGAATAATTCCAGCAGATATCCCAGAAACTCTAAACAGAAACGTTAAACATATGCCAACAATATCTTAAGCTGTGTGCCAAATGTTTGAGTCACTTCTTGGTGAGAGGTTATTTGATAAGATATCAACCATATTTTGGGGTTTCACAGCATTATGCTGGAAAGTTATGACAAATGGATAACGAAAAGGCATAACAAATGACAGAAGGCTTTAAAGCCCCTAAAAATCACAATTATCACAATTATAAATATTTTTGATAACATTTGGACAAGGACAGCACTAAGCCCACAAGACTCGCAGGACTAGTACCTAACCTTTTCTATTATCGGCGTCCTTGAGTCGGAGTGACAGACAGTCTCCTTCCCTATTGTTTGAGCATGTGGCACCTTTCGCAGGGCCAGAGACACAGTTGGTCAAAAGTGTATCTCAGAGACAAAAATCCAGGGCATATGGACTGAGGATTTGTGTCTGAGCAGCAGAGGAACAGCCCTGAATGGCGACTAGGAGGCTGTGTAGGCTATCGATTGTGTCATGCTGATGAATGAGGATTCACAAGTCCAGCTGCAGGCAGGGCATGTTATTAGGGTGTGTGTGTGTGTGTGTGTGTGTGTGTGTGTGTGTGTGTGTGTGTGTGTGTGTGTGTGTGTGTGTGTGTGTGTGTGTGTGTGTGTGTGTGTGTGTGTGTGTGTGGCATGACATACTTTATGTCTAGATATTTATGCTTTATAAACAATATTCTGTATGTGCTGTAATTTAGGTTAAACCTATGGTGGTGTACTGTGTAGGCACACCCATTTCACCCAGGATGTTTTCTAAACTTTTGATTTGGTCCCAAACAGGAAATATCAGATAAGTTCAGAATGTGGTGCTCACATGCAGAAATGCATGACTGCGACCTCTCTAACAGGTCAATGTGGGCTGAGGGAGAGGATGACATGACATGTTCTTTCCCAAAAGCCCAGTCACATACTGTACACTCACACATCCTTGGAATTATAAACACAAAACCGCTTGATACGCAAGTCAAACCCATGGCAGAAAATGGGCATGTATCTCCAGGCAGAGAGAACGTCAGCTATAAGTACAGTTAGAGTGTACCACCCACTGGGGGAAATGGTGATAACATTCTGTGGTAAAACTGGAAATAAGTGGCAAAGAGCTCCAGTAAATGAATTAATGAATTTGTCAAGGTCAACTGAGTAACATTCTTATGTAGTAATTGAAAAGATTAAACAGAGACAATGTCATACTGTCTATTCAACCACAGAAGCATAAAGTTTCATTCACTGAACTGAAACCCCAAACATTGGCCTTGGCAGCATAATACTGTACTCAATTTAAAAAAAATCACATTTAGATCAATTTGCAGAAAAACATGCAGGACCTGAGGCTAACCTCTGTCAGTGGTTTAGAAATAGAGACATTCACTTGGGGACAGTTGTCCTGGAAAAAATCAGGCTGATCAAAGAGCTGGAGAGGAGTTGAAAGGTTACGGAGGGGAGAAGAAAGCTCATTAGAGTGTGCTAGAGAAGCACCACAATAACATTGACAACAATAACAATGATGGACATTGTCTGCTTGAAGAAGCCTAACCATAATAAGATGCCAGACAGAATTATTCTGTTTTGTTCCTCCTTTTTAGGGAATCAGAGCAGATCGGAGAAAAAAAATCCCCAAATAGAAAAACTGTTAAAAAAAGAGGTGGGTTCGTGACCGTACAAACATAGCTTTCTGTTCATCCATCACACAGAAATACATTTGGAATATAGGCCTTAGGACTGTATTCAGTGAAAGCAAATCCTTAAAGATGGAATCCGCAGTAGGGGTAAAAAGAGCCACTGGCCGGCCCACCACCATTGTTATTGTTGCCGAGCTGAGGAGTGCCGCGCAGCAAGACAAAAATAATTGCAGTTCATATTGTGCTCTTCTATCGCAAGTGCAATGATGTCCAAGGGTAATAAAACTGTGTTCGTTGTTTGCAGTAACTTCTTTGTTGTTGTAATATCACAATCGGACGTGGCCGTTTCACCACTAAGGATTCCAGCCTAAGAAGTGTGACAGAACGTGCAACACAATACTCACGACCAACCCGACACTTTTAGTGACAGGTGCGTTATCTGACTGTAATCATACTGTAGACTGTAATCATACTGTAGACTGTAATCATACTGTAGACTGTAATCATAGTGTAGACTGTAATCAGTGTAGACTGTAATCATACTGTAGACTGTAATCATAGTGTTGACTAATCATACTGTAGACTGTAATCATACTGTAGACTGTAATCATGTCTCTCCAGATGAGGATCTGCTGTACAGACACCTGAGCACACCACATAAACATCAGAAAAGTGGGTAAAAATAACTGTAAGGAGTTTGAGAGTGACTCATCAGATGAAAGCTTTTTGACACGGAGATGTGTCAAAACGTTGCCTTGGTGGGTGTTGTGATGTTCTGATGCCTGCAGACCCACCAGCCTATTTCCTGTCCGTCTGATGGACACAGGTCACATTAGCACCTCCTTCCACACCCCATCCCTCTGTGTTTACTGAAATCGCTCAATGAGGCATTATCTGAGCAGATTTATTTTGACAATGCAGGACTCAACCTGCTGGGATTATTTCTGAAGTCTGTCATGAGGAGCCTGCAGAGATGATTTCAGAGGATTTCTTTTTATAAAGTTGAGCTGCTCCCCCATCTTCATGCTTCCATGGCCCTACGGGTCCAATAATACTGCTGCATGGCATAATTACACATCCATGCACGCCTACAGCATGCAAATCATAATACCCTTTGTGTTCTGGGCTAAATCTGCCTGCAAATCTGCCTCCCTTTTCCCATTACAGCCATTTTAATATCAGTTTCACAAAGAACTCTCTCCATTCCTCTCAAACAACACACTGTACACTGTATAGAAAGATGGAAAATGGATTTCTGTACTTTTACAGCTGCACTACAACAGTTTTGCATTGACATTCATAACCTTTTCACCAAAAAATGTAGCAACAATCTCCTCCAGAGAGAACACAAAACACATGCCTCATCTTATTCCCATTAAGGCGGGTGGGTCTTCAGATTGACTACAGTATGTTTCAGTATGTTTCCTCTTAATAACAAATTAAAGAACAGGAAAAATCCCATTTGAACCTGAACCCTACCCAATCCATAACACACCCATCTGACTCAATGGGAGCTCCTCTGACTAGGCTGGATGTGTCATCCTCAAGAACACATGATGGCTCTCCACATGGCTTTCCACACAAACAATGTTTTCAAATCATTGAACAGAATTCTAAGATCTTGGTGTGATCACCATAGTCCTCTAGTAAAAGGAAAGAGGGAGAACAACAATACACATGCAATGCATCATGCTTTCAGGAACCATGAATAACCTTCACAACAATTCCTCTTACACCAGTGACTCACCCAGGGTCATTATAAGGGGATGTGGAGTATTTCCTACAAAAAACAACAACAGCACAAATGGATCCTCTAGCCTTCAGAATTACATCGTAAATCACTCACAACACTATAGGTACCAGGATATCACAAGAGAAAAATAGGGGATTGATATGTGTTTTGATAAGAGGACGACGCATTTCCATTTCCAGTTAACATTTCCAAATATAAATTATGTTGTGTTTTGATCCCATTTGTAGGCCCTGCCTCAAACGTACAGTATGTGCTCTCATCTAGGGCTGCATGGCAAATGGCCAAGACTCTTCTAAAGGCCAGTCAGCCCCCCCATGGGGCCAAAATATCTCTCTCGCTATTACAGTATTCAGATAATTGACTACTGAAAATGTGTGTTAGAATAACACTATTGCATCCATGTCTGGTATGTATCTGAGACTACACTACCGTTCAAAAGTTTGGGGTCACTTAGAAATGTCCTTGTTTTCCATGAAAACATACATGAAATGAGTTGCAAAATGAATAGGAAATATAGTCAAGATGATGACAAGGTTATAATAATTTTTAATTGAAATAATAATTGTGTCCTTCAAACTTTGCTTTCATCAAAGAATCCTCCATTTGCAGCAATTACAGCCTTGCAGACTTTTGGCATTCTAGTCAATTTGTTGAGGTAATCAGAATAGATTTCACCCAATGTTTTCTGAAGCACCTCCCACAAGTTGGATTGGCTTGATGGGCACTTCTTACGTACCATACGGTCAAGCTGCTCCCACAACAGATCCGGTGACTGTGCTGGCCACTCCATTATAGACAGAATACCAGCTGACTGCTTCTTCCCTAAATAGTTCTTGCATAGTTTAGAGCTGTGCTTTGGGTCATTGTCCTGTTGTAGGAGGAAATTGTCTCCAATTAAGCACTGTCTACAGGGTATGGCATGGCGTTGCACAATGGAGTGATAGCCTTCCTTCTTCAAGATCCCTTTTACCCTGTACAAATCTCCCACTTTACCACCACCAGAAGCATCCCCAGACCATCACATTGCCACCACCATGCTTGATAGATGGTGTCAAGCACTCCTCCAGCATCTTTAAATTTTTTCTGCCTCTCACGAATGGTCTTTGTGATCCGAACACCTCAAACTTAGATTCGTCTGTCCATAACACTTTTTTCCAATGTTCCACTGTCCAGTGTCTGTGTTATTTTGCCCATCTTAATCTTTTCTTTTTATTGGCCAGTCTTAGATATGGCTCTTTCTTTGCAACTCTGCCTAGAAGGCCAGCATCCTGGAGTCGCCTTTTCACTGTTGACGTTGAGACTGGTGTTTTGCGGGTACTATTTAATGAAGCTGCCAGTTGAGGACTCGTGAGGCATCTGTTTCTCAAACTAGACACTCTAATGTACTTGTCCTCTTGCTCAGTTGTGCACCGGGGCCTCCCACTCCTCTTTCTATTCTGGTTAGGGCCAGTTTGCGCTGTTCTGTGAAGCGAGAAGTACACAGCATTGTACGAGATCTTCAGTTTCTTGGCAATTTCTCGCATGGAATAGCCTTCACTGCTCAGAACAAGAATAAACTGACGAGTTTCAGAAGAAAGTCCTTTGTTTCTGGCCATTTTCAGCCTGTAATTGAACCCACAAATGGTGATGCTCCAGATACTCAACTAGTCTAAAGAATGCCAGTCTTATTGCTTCTTTAAATCAACACAACAGTTTTCAGCTGTGCTAACATAATTGCAAAAGGGTTTTCTAATGATCAATTAGTCTTTTAAAATGATAAACTTGAAATAGCTAACACAACGTGCCATTGGAACACAGGAGTGATGGTTGCTGATAATGGGCCTCTGTACGCCTATGTAAATATTCCATTAAAAAAAAATCTGCCGTTTCCAGCTACAATAGTCATTTACAATATTAGCAATGTCTACACTGCATTTCTGATCAATTTGATGTTATTTGAAATGGACCAAAAAAATTGAAATGTCCTTGTTTTTGAAAGAAAAGCTAAATGACCCCAAACTTTTGAATGGTATTGTATATGAATGTATTATTTCTCTGGTAATTTGTAAAGAGTGAACACTGACGACACTGTCCTCTTGTCCCAATTGTGCTTTTTTGGATTGGTCTCATCCCCCACACAAGTCTTTAGATTCTGTGACATCCTATGGGTAATCAGGTTACCGTGACATGGTATCATTTGATTGGTCAATGGTGGTTGGTTTTGGTTTGAAAAAGTCACACCTTCAAATGTTATAAATGGAATGAAATACCTTTATTCTGCCTCTTTTCCTAATACACACTATGGAATGGTTGTATGAGAAATTCTCATTGCCTAGGCTTCTAGGCATCTGTTTTTTTCATGCTTTGCCTTGTAATTTATCTTTATGCCTAGAATAATGCTTGTTTATGATTTGTAATTTAAGCTTTATTCCTTGTATTATTAATCCATTCATTTTACAAAGTTATTAAATAATAATTGCGTTTTGCATCCGGTTCTCTTGACCATTCCTTGATCTGAGTCATATATCTCATGGTACTTGATTGCACATCATTTAACTATAACATTAATGGAGTCAGATATTCAGATTGAATAGACTTGGAACATATTAATTGATTCGTCTTATGTGTCGCATGTGAGGTGTATATATAACGTATATATAATATTGCCTATATGATATTACTTCACTACACATTTATCTAATTTCTTTCTATTTCAATTTTGACAAATCAAAGCTTGACATGTTGTTACTGAGAAAATACACTGTACCCTTTCCACTCATCTGGGGAGTGCGTTTCTGGTCTGTATAGTGCCGGATATGACTTGAATGATGGCTATGTAGGGAAGAGTAAGTATGAGTAAATCACTAGTCAAGCTTTGATGGCACCACATCAAGCACTGAGACAGCCATCATGATGACATGCCCACACAATGGTAAACTTTGCCTTCAAGTCCTTACCGCAATTTCAAGCGATCTCAGGATTCAGCTGTAAGACCTAGCTGGATAACAAATGACAAACAACATGTACTGTAGGCTACTACTGGTAGTTGGGCACTTTGTCTGTTCAGTGCAGAGCAGCAGGTGTGAAACGTCTGAAGTCCAAGTCGACGTTTGATGGTGTTTGCCAGCATCATAATGGGAACGTTCAGATAACAATCAAAGTCAGCAGCTCCATGAGCAGTTAAATTGGCAGAAAGATCCACCAACACAGGTGTAACCCAATACCATCCTTCTTCAATAGTGACTTACAACATTTAGGCACTTCAAAAGGTGAAAGGCTTTATGAAACTACTATGCTAGTTGCACGACTGAATGCATTCAACCGAAATGTGTCTTCCGCATTTAACACAACCCTTCTGAATAGACATCCACATCATTGGAGCTCGGGGAGCAGTTGTTGTTGGGGTTTAACCGGCTCGGGGTATTGAATCAGCAAACTTTTGGTTCCTGGCCCAACGCTCTTAACCGCTAGGCTACCTGCCGCCCTACTACTTAGCTACATTAATTGTAACCTACCTTAGAAACACCTGCACCAGGTAAATCAGGACACAGACGTAATCCAATATCTCATCAGATGTGTATGACTTGCAAGTAACCTCAGGCTAAAACGCAACAAAGGTCTGGAAATTGAAATCAAGAAGGACGGACCATGGAGGTAAGATCAAGAAGAAAGACAAAAGGTAAAAGCCATGGTCCAATGCTGTCTGCTGCTCACAATTTGGACCGGCCAGACCATTGGAGGCACTGAGCATGTCATCAGTCTGGAATGGAAATCAAGGCAATTGTCAGTCTTAGGAGAACGATTGTTTGAAGTTACATTAATAACCCACTCCACAAAAGCCTCTCAAACCTTTCCTTTGAGAACTGTATGAGAGTTTGCATGTGCGTTTTATGGCTGTACCTTTTATTGATACACTACTGTGTTGCATTTCCTATTGATCCAGAGGATCAGCAGCTGTGCTACTGCTATAGAAGAAAACCAATATAGTTTATACAAGTCCATACATGATCTCTGAGCCCATCCTGAAGAATTTCATGGCCCATCCAAAAAGAGTACTGGAACATTGCACTTGCAGCACTGCAAAGGCTTATCCAGAGCTCAACACTCATCTGTGCATAATAAAACACAGGGATGAAAATCCCCCAGAAAATGTAAACAGCCTACCTGTCCCAACTCATGCTTGTTGAGGTGTTGCCTCTCATACCATATTAATACTGCTGGAGCACTTCTTTTAAAGAACACTTCGCCCTGGCTAGAACTCACAGGAAAACCCATACAGCTGAAATAGCTGGAGGTGAAGGGGTCACAATATTGCAGACCTGGGCAGAAAATAGTTGTATTTTGTAGTTTACTTGAAAATAACTTTTCAAATACTCGAGGGAGTTGAATATCGTTTATATACTGAGTGTATAAAACATTAGGAACACCTGCTCTTTCCATTACATAGACTGACCAGGTGAATCCAAGTGAAAGCTATTTTCCCTTATTGATGTCACCTCCACTTCAATCAATGTAGATAAAGGGGAGGAGACAAGGCTTAAAAATCCTTCTTTAACCTGAGACAATTGAGACATGGACTGTGTATGTGTGTTATTCAGAGGGTGAATTGGCAAGATAAGAGAATTAAGTGCCTTTGAACAGGGTATGGTTGTAGGTGCCAGGCCCACCAGTTTGAGTGTGTCAAGAACTACAACGCTGCTGGGTTTTTCACACTCAACAGTTTCCCATGTCTATCAAGAATGGTCCACCTCCCAAAGGACATCCTGCCAACTTGACACAGCTATGGGAAGCATTGGAGTCAACATGGGCCAGCATCCCTGTGGAACGTGTTCGACACCTTGTAGAGTCCATACCCCGATGACTTGAGGCTGTTCTGAGGTCAAAAGGGGGTGCAACTCAATGTTAGGAAGGTGTTCCTAATGTTTTGTACACTCAGTGTAGAGTTAACTAAAAAGCAACAATTTTCTTTGATATTCAAATACAGGTCTCAGAAAAACAAATCATATTTGAAAGTATTTGAATATATTAAAGTTAAAAAAAAAAGAATAATAATAAAATGATGCTTGCCAAATACCAAAAACTGGTAGGTCTGGCCAGGTGTGATGTAGTTTGTTGATATGTTGTTGATTGTATGTTTTGTAATGCTTATAAAAGAGAAAATTAATTGTATTATGTAACATGCTAATAAAATGTTACTCCAAAAGTAATTACAGTTTTATATGTCACAGGCACAAGAACAGTGCAATATTAAGTGTTACTGAGAATGCTAACAGTAACAAAATATGGATACTAAATGTCAAAAGGAAATTAAATATCCCAAAACTGCATTGAATCAACTATAGCCAAGGTAAGAGGAAAATCATGTTAGTTTGTATTCTGAGTAAACTATCCATTTAAAGACGGTATAGAGTGTTTGAAACAAGAACACTTACCCTCAGATGGACAAAGAGGTTTGAAGTTGTTTTTGCTAAGCATCCAACTTGTTTGCAAATGGCTTTGAATTACTCTGCAGTATTTTCAGGTATCATAAAATGTTTTGCAGCCTTCTTTCTACCTTTTGAGTGGAATGATGAAAGAGTCATACAGTAGTTGAGCATCATAACTTAAATATCATTGGTTAATTGGTTTGACTTGATAATATTATTTTTATTTACATTTGAGTCATTTAGCAGACACAATGGACATTGGGGATAATTAACATTTACAGAATCTTCTGATAGAAAGGTATTCTGTCGATCAAATATGACTGTCAGAGTGGAATAGTATAAGACATTTCTATTTTTGTCATCAACATGCAGTTCCAGACACAGCCCTGTCAGTAGTTAAAGGCAGCCAATCTAACAGTTTATGAAAAGTAGTCACTTCCTGAAATCTGTATTCAAATATATTTTTCAGTAGTTGCTTTCTCAGATCTGTATTCAAATAGTTTTAGAAATGAGTTACTTTCTGAGATGTATTTAATTACATTTTACATTGAAATTTAGCAGACACTCTTATCCAGAGCGATTTACAGGAGCAATTAGAGTTAAGTGTCTTGCTCAAGGATACAGACAGATTACTCACCTAGTTGGTTCAGAAATTCGAACCAGCAACCTTTCGGTTACTGGCCCAACGCTCTTAACCACTGATATGTATTCAAATGGATGTAGTCACCTCAAGTAATTATTTGCTCCCCTTAAAAAAGTTATTTTTCACAAAACATAGTTAAAACTATAGTTATCGTAGGTCTGCAATACTTTGAAATGCATGTTTGGATTCATAGTTTATGATATGCTCTTCACTTCAATAATAAAAGCAGGAAGGTACATCCACTGAATAGGTAGGCCTAATTCATGTGAACGAAACCAAGGTCAACCAGTATTCTACCCTGTGAATTGCAGTTTCATGAGGTTTGAGGAGACGTTTCTATGAACGTTTTCCTTTAAAGCAGTATTTTTTTAAGGGGTTGCTTTGAGCAACTGCAGAGGGAAGACAAAGAGACAGTGAGCTTTTAGAACACTGACGAAGAACAATGCTGGTTGAGAAATACAAAGGTTCTGGAATTTACAAAGATCAGTGGGAAAAGGATAGGGCCTATCTTTAGGTACAATAGAATGCGCCATCAAAGCAAGAAAATTAACCCCGCAGCTGAACATGGCAAGTAGCACAGAACAGGCCTGTTGAGTATCATTGACCTGGAGGGTCTTTGTGAGATAGTTTCAGTAACAACCACAGAATAGGACAGTTCAGAGACTTAGCTTATTAAGAGCAGAATCTCTTTCCTGGTGATGAAGAGCCTGTCAGGGCTGAACTCACATCAAACAGCAATAAGTTCTTCCCTAGCTGTCTGACCAGAACAGGAGTTATCAGCCTGGCCTCAGCCTGGAAGCAGAGCAAAAGAAACCTGAGACTCCATCACAGGTGGACTGCTGCGAATGTTGAGCCAATAAGACACCTTTTGAACCATGCTGATGTACACCTACTGTTGCTCTACTGTCTCCTGTATGTATGTACCTTCCTCTGACAAAAGCAACTCTGACAACAGACAAGACAAAAGCTTGGTGGAGTAACAAGTTGTGCTGAAGATGCCATTTCCCTGATACGTTAATATTCTCTGCCTTTTAACAAAAATAAGTGGTAATTGAAAGAAATAGACACATGGAATGTGACTGCAATAATCAATAGTTCTTTCTTCATCCCACTGTACTAGTGATAACAGTATGTTGACACTCTAAAACTGCAAACTGTCCAGGCCCATCTTCACATTGTTTCAACCGGTAAGTAATAAAAATAAATGTGGGATCATCATTGTCTAAGCAGGTGTGATGTCTCCCTAATATATCTACAGAGTGTGTGTGTGTGTGTGTTTAGCGGAGCCCAGAGCTGATCCTCGGCACTAAGCCAAGTCCTGCACAGTGACTGGATGTGACAGCCGAGACAGAATTATTATTTAGCCCATTATCCCTCCAGTCACACTGCTGCCTGAGAGCCATCACACCTCTGTCACACCACCACATAGGCTACTGTACAAACACATTCAGCAGCATCTCCACCAAACATGAAGCAGTACCACTACCCAGCAGCATCGGTGGCCATTGGATGAGAGTTGTTATCCTTTCCAACCTTGGAGGTTTGTGCAATGACTTTTTCCATGTAACATTGGCTATGCTTAAATTAATGCCTTTTTGTAAATGTCATATTCCTGTAAATATCCAGTTAGGTACTTGTGGTGCTCTAAACAGTAGAGTAAACTATTAAGCTCCAAGTAATTGCTTTGACCTGGCTTACCTCCGGACCTCCACATTGTTAGGTGACTCACTTATGGGTGCATCACTGCATGAGATTTCTCAAAAGAGAGAGCTATTGTTTGTTGAACATTGAAGGCTATACAAACCATCCTGACTCAAGTAGCCTGAGTCAGAGCTTTTTATTACGCAGTCGTCTGTTGGTCATGTTCAGGGGCTTGGCTGCCAAGAAACAGTACCTCTAGCAACCCAGGAGGCACACTAGATTCACTCCGTCTCTGCTAGATTAGAAACATACTGTCTGGGAGGTGATGGGCTGAATGGAATTGTAAATCTGTAGCCTTGTAATTGGGATTTCACAGGACCACTTTCATTATTCTAACCTGAATAGATAGAGTAGAATTCTTGGCAGAATACTACATCTACCAAATGCTACTTTACTCTTGTTCACTACTTCTATTTCACTCCTCCAAGATTAGACTAAATTGTGACAAAGGCACAAGTTATCAGAATGAGAAATTCAAGATAAAATGTTGAATGGTAGAAATTGTATACATCATCATACTGGGTGATTCAACACTATTCCTAATACTGGAACTATCAACTTTTCAATGTAGTTGTCATGCAGTTTCACGTTTCAGAACAAACTATTGAAACTTTCTAAATCCCCAATGCAATCAGCCATCACCAGTTTGCAATAGCATGTGTGCCAATGGCCAAACTGTGTTTTAAGCATTTGTGTCTTATCAATTAAACATCTGTTTTGTGTCAGTTAAGCAGGTAGGAGTCTGGATGTATTTTTGTTGCACGACCACACACATGCTCACTCACAGCTCCTAAGGAAGCCTACATTGTTCGATACTCTAAACTCCACACCCCTGGTGCTATGGTGGTGTGTTGCTCTTCTGTTAACCACATTGTTTTGTCTAACATACTGAAGCGTTGGTCAGTCAGCAGCAGTGAACCTGAAGCTGAGACTGGGACATGGAACAAAGCTATATTGAGTACATTCTTCTATTTGGAAAAGCAACTCTTTTTTGGAAGGTATTTACAAATTGACACAAAGGAGGTGTTAAATCCAAGTGCTACTGGGGTCAGGTTCCTGCTGTTGCAGGTGTTGAGGACATTCGCTCTAGCCTCTGCCTTTTAAGAACAAAAAACATTCTGTGATCCCAATTACATTTAATTTTACAGGGGATTTATTAATTGTTCAATAGCGTTTTGAAAAATGTACATTTCAATATAAAATAATCAATGAGAACCAAAATGTGAAGTTCATAGGCGCATGTCAAATTGGGTGTCAAATGAAAGCTAACCCAGCCAAAATGTCCAGGTAGGCCCCACCTGGATTTTATATGGGCTTCAACTGGGCAGGGGCTCTAAATTGATATCTTAGCTGGTGCCCAATTGGGTTATAGAGTGGGTCCCAAACAGGCTGTAAGTGGGGAATCTGGTGTTCTTTTTTCAGGAATAATGATGGGGACCCAACCGGGTTAACCATTTGGGTCACAAACAGGCAAACCTATGTGGGCTACAACCCAAGTACCAAATGGGCCCTGAATCTATTTTAAATGGGCTGTAAGTGAGCTGTCTAGTGTGAATATGGTCAGGGTATGTCTATGGGCATACCAACTGGGTCACACATGGGAAAACCCATCTGGGCTATAACATGAGTCTCAATTGGACCCTAGTCTTCATGCTGTTACTGGCGGTGGGTATTTATGCACTTTAGCCCACTATCACAGAAAAAGCTCACAGCAAGCTGGTTACCCTTCTGAGCCACAAATGTGCTCTGGAGACAACTGCTCCAGCCATGGTCACCACACAAAAATAACAAAGAGCTAGCACTGCCCAGCGTATGTCGTAAGGGACACATGTCGCTAAAACTACCAGGGGAGAAGACGAGTCCAGGTAGCCAATCCCTGCTACCCCAAAAATCTCTCACTGCTGACACCGGACAAACACTAACCTGATGTTCCAACAATGAGCAAAGCAGGATCTCCAACCAGGAACAGGGGATGGAGAAATTGTGGTCCTCTCTCCACTGCAGCACAAACCAACACTACTTCCAACACCAACCACAGGCGTTTAACCAAAGAAAGTAGCAACAGGCAGTATCCAAATGTCACAAATACTTTGTATGTGTACCTCAGTATGTAACTCCCAATCAAAGTAGTGCCCACAACATAACCCCATAGACAGAAGGGTTAGCTAAACTATAATCACAAAGCACTTTACTTTTGAAACCTTAACCAGTTGGCAAATGCAACCAAACAAATGCAATTCCAGGGAGTAACTCCACAAAGATCTCAGATGAGCCCACACTTCTTACAACCTGGCTCAAGATTGTAACAAACGATGGGAAACCACACACTGAGTAAATTAATTTACAAAATTAAGTTATTCCCTAAATAAAGTAAACACTGACAACAATAACCAGATGAGGCATGACGGTCAGTCAGTAAATTAACTGCCAAAGCCACAACGAAACCACCAAAGGTATGCATGGAAAGAGCTGAGCTTTCACTTTCCTACTCCACCCACCAATCTCCTGCAGGATGTAAGCACAGCAAAACCCAGTTGTAACGCCCTGGCCATAGAGAGGGGTTTTTTGTTCTTTATTTTGGTTAGGCCAGGGTGTTACATTGGGTGGGCGTTCTATGTTCATTTTCTATGTTTTTGTATTTCTTTGTTTTGGGCCATGTGTGGCTCCCAATCAGGCACAGCTGAAGTTCGTTGTTGTTTATTGGGAGTCACACATAAGTGCATGTTTTTCCGTAGGAGTTTTGTGGGTAATTGTTTCTGTCATTGTGTTTCACCTGACAGGACTGTTTGGCTGTCAGTTTCTTGTTTTGTAATTGTATAGTGTTCCGTTTAAGAATTAAATATGATGAACACTAACTCCGCTGCGTTTTGGTCCACTCTCTCTCATGGCAGTCGTTACACCAGTAGACAGAGCAGGGAGGGGCCGTCACTACTCTCTGTAAAGAAATTGTATTTTGTTATGAAAACTTATTGTAGCCCATCTTTTGATTATAGCTAGCTTAATTTCAGTCAATTGCTTCTGCTAAGGTCAGGCTCCGTTCAATGTAAGCTTCTAACTTCATCCTTCTAGCCAGCTAGATATAGCTAGCTACTTGGCTAATAGCCAGAGCCCTTGAGCTACCTAGCTAGCTGGACATCTGACTGAAATATCAGCAACTGTTTACCAGTTGTACACTCATTCTTCGAGAGCCAGGGGGGTTTTGTTTGGGGGATGTCTGTTAACAGCAGGAGTCGAGGGATGTTGAAATAATTCAGCGGCGTCTCTCTGTCACTTGCCCCTGTAGGTCTGGGCTGAGGTAGTTCGTTGTCATGGGTGGAGTTTCCTGTTGGACAGAGTGGTGAATGAATGAGCAATCCAGAGGAGCAGGCAAACATAAGGAGCAAACATGAATCATTCATGACACCACTCATTATAACTCAGACCAAGAAGCGTTTTGAACTGTTGATCAATGCTGGGAATGCAATAAATAGCGGGTAATCAATAATTAACTAAATGAAAAGGTGAGTAAACGCTATTTCACAAATAAAAAGGTATGTAAATAGTGTTTACGTGCATTTACCCTCCACTATATTCCTGGTTGGGTCTGGCAAAACCCATTCATAAACATCAATATCCTGCTAGGGAGGGTTTAATCTACATTTGCTCAGGATTTTGGCTATCGATGTGACGTTTTGAGGCGCCTAATCAGTCAGTTCTGTATGTGCCTCACTGAGTGGCAGTGTGGGTGGAATGAGCGAGCTCACCTGGCAACCAGAGCACGAGACACGTGAGGAAATAAAACTCGGTAGTCTGCCTGGAAATTATTTAGCAAGACCAATACATTTTTGTAATATTTTTCATATTAACATGTTTGATCATTTTCTGTTCTCTTTTAATTCAAGTAGTTTTGAAGTACCAACTTCAGAAAAGGTCAAATTTTCAAGGTATTCCAGTACTTGAATTTCAGAGTGCCAAATTCAAGTACTTTAAGCACCTTGTGCGAACCTTGTTTAAATAAGCTAAAAGTAACTACCTGGTGTGAATATTGTCAGGGACTGTCTCTGGGACCCAGTCAGGCTTACTACCTGGGTCACACATTGGTAAGCCCATGTTGGCTATAACAACATGGGTACCAAATGTGCGTGCCCAGATGGACAACGTGTCTTAGAAATGTTTTTAAGTGATAAGAAATACATAAAAACACGATCATGTTGAAGACCCCTGCCAACTAATATCAACACCTATATTTAGTTAGAGACATTTTTCAGCCTTCTGTAAGTTTAAGAAAGACTGCCTTTAAATTCCGTTACCAAAAATACATCTGCTAGGATATTTTCTAATTTCTCTCCCTCATGACGAGGGAGGATATTGAAATCTCACAGAAGTAACAAGTAAAGGTAGACCTATCAATTAGTTACTGGTATCAATTTCGTTTATGAATTACTAGGTGATTAAAACTCACATTGTTTCCAAATCGGTAACAGAATTCCCCCCCCCCCCCCAAAAAAATGTATTTACATTTTTTTTATTTTTTTTTATTATTATTATTATTATTTTATTTAATCGGTAACGGAATTTCTGCAATTGAATTGGCTACAATGGGAAATCATAGTAGTCAAACCCCACAGTACAGTACAGCACAGTAAAGAAAAGTAGAGTGTAGTTCAGAACAGTAGAGAAAAAGAGGAGTATAGTTCAGTACAGTACAGTGAAGCAAAGTAGAGTATAGTTCAGTACAGTAAAGAAAAGTAGAGTATAGTTCAGTACAGTGGTGAAGCAAAGTACAGGTATAGTTCAGTAGAGTTCAGTACAGTAAAGAAAAGTATTACATAATTATGTAATACTCTGCAGGTGGCATATGCAATCTTTAGAGTCCTTTGCCATTTATAACTCCTCTGCATTTGTGACCTGGTGTATTCATTCGATATGTGTATATTCATTACCTCTGTTTCTGTCCATTACAGAACCACTACCTTTCCCACTTTTCATCTCCATGTACATCCTGTGTTCATATTCCTCAGTGTGTTTAAATAAAGTTCCTGTGTGTGTTAACTCTTGGGCTGCTTTATTTCCTTCTAACGGGGGCAGTGTCAGTGGGTCACAAATCAATACAAAAGCATGTGGAATTTGCTCTAACAATAGTGCTGTAAAGATTCAAATGAGCAGTGAGTATTGCAGTGCAAGTGTGTTTTTTTATAGAGAGGTACTCTCTCAGGTGGTCTTTCAGAAATGCAATGTCCATTAAATCACCATGGAAACCTCTCAGAGAATCTACTGCAAACATTTAAATGAACAGTCCTCAAGTCTCCACTGTCCCTGAGGGCCGAGGCTTTTCTCAAGACTGCCTTTTGACAGAGGGCTTATACAAGCGCTGACGGTTAGAATATCTAATGTGGGCTGTGGATATAGAAAGTGGTGAGTGTCTATTAAATATGTATGATATATCCTCAACAGTTTTTTTCTGCTATATTTATACAAGAATCATCCATTTGTTCATACTGACCTGAAAACGGACATTGGAGCATTTAGGCTAACTGCAAGATGATGAAATGAATGGTGATAATAGAAGAAATCCAAAAGGTAGCCTTGGTATGTAGGCCTAAGCTTTGTAAGACATAATACAAAATGAGCAGATTTTGCAGGGGGAATAACATGAAAATAATAATATACCCAGCTAGCACATAACGTTCTGAGAACCATATGTTTCTTAGAGTTTGCATGATTAATGCCTAACAAAGTGAATTTACATGTGTCCTATCTGTGCTTTGAGTTTTTTTTTTAAGTGAACACAAAATAAGCTAGCAGTGTTATTCAAAGTCATATTGAAACATTCAGTGAAAGTTTTAAGGAAATTAGTCAAAAACCTCCAAATAACCTATAATTTCTGTTCTCAGACGTTAATAAAACCTCCCAGGAAAACTTTCAAGGAACCAGAGTAAAATGTTATCAGAACCTCCCTGCAACCTAAAAATAAACATTCCCAGAACAGGTGAAACGTTCCCTTCTGTTCTCAGAAAGTTTAAAAAAGGTTAAGTTTTACCGACCAGTGTGTTTACTTACTCTATGCTCTGACTAAATTGATTGCAGCATTTAGTGATCTAGTTTG
The DNA here is from genome assembly GCF_965601325.2 of Salmo salar. NCBI lineage: Eukaryota > Metazoa > Chordata > Actinopteri > Salmoniformes > Salmonidae > Salmo > Salmo salar. The sequence goes on along the minus strand of NC_138300.1, from coordinate 93,964,196 downwards.
TTCCGATAGCGTAGCCCTTTACGCTCGTACGTGTATACATATATACATGTACTATGTCTCGAGTCTGGTCTCGAGACCCCATAATGAGTGTATCGGTCTTGTCTCGGTGTCTGATACATTTGTACTCAGTCTTGACTCGGTCTCGGACAGTGAAGACTCATAATTTCTTGCTGAGATCAGCGGAGTAAAAGCGAATAATTATCAGATTCCATTAAGTCTGCACATAAAACCGCTTAGCCAGGCCAAATATATACACTCCTTTCTTGAAATATTATATTAACAGCCTTTATATCTATTATAGACATGTTTGTGCAGTGGCGAACATTTGGCCTGACAGGTTCGTGATCCTGAAAGGACAGCAACCGTAATACCAGCTCAATCATGTAGGAGAGTGCACTTTTTGTAAAACACAAAGGGCCAGTGGTGTAGTGGAGGGTATACGCAGGGTATATACCCACTTTCTTTTCAGTGGGTATTGCGTGCCTACTCACTTCTTAATCCTTACTAATGCGTATCAAAGTATTGTAGTGGATGTATACGGTTTATCAATTATGTAGTACAATTGATAAATCATCCACAAAGTAGCCTACACAATCGCAAAGCACGTGAAATATATTCACATGCGCGCCGCACACACCCTAGATTCAACGGAATATCATCTGCAAGCAGCAAGAGCATGCCGCACTCAAATGGTTTTGGCATGGAGCAGCTCACAGAAGAATGACATCGGTAGCTGGTAGGTTAGGAAAGACGTTTCAATTCATGATATATACCAGTAAATGCTAACTAAGGAAACAATGGGTATGCAAACCAGGTATTGGAAAAATGTAGCCCAAAGTGTTGGTTAGCAGGGTGCGCAATATGATGTGACGCTGCAATATTGTCATCATGCTGCTGTTGCATCAGGGGCATACACATGGATGGGCAGAGGCCCACCCACTAGGGAGCCAGGCCCACCCAATCAGATTGTTGTGGACTTAGACCATCACATTTTTGTCTTTTTCAATAAAAACAGGTGTGATTTTGAGAGTGAAAATCTGAAAAATCTATAGGAAAATTAATATAAAACCATAGGAAAACATTTTTTACACACGGTGCCTTTCCTTCGCTGAGGGGGCCGTTTTGGGAACTTTTTGGCAAAATTAAAGTACACACACTTCTCCAGGCACCACTACACCATTGCATAGGGCCAATGGAAAGACAGCAGTCACACACAGTATGATGTTAAAGGATAAGCAGTCCATAAACTCTGACATAATAAACCAGTAGGACACAATCATAAGAATACAAAAACACAACCATTAAGTATTTCCCAATCGAAATTTACAACTATTACTTACCATTGCAAAAAGCATTTCACATTTAGCACACAAAGTAACCAGTTACCAAAAGTTTAAAGTGGAACTGACAGCGTTTTAACTAGTTTGCAGCTATGAAATAAACAGACAATCATAATATCAGTAAAAAATATAAAATTCCCAGTTTATGCAACAAAACCAACATTATAAGAGGTTTTAAAAATAGGTTCTATTTGACTCAACATTCCATGACGTACACTGTTGGCCAAATAAATGGATGCAGTTCAATGCACGATTCATATAATTCACCAATACATTTCTTGGTAGTCCAAAAAATATTGTTGGAAATCACAGCTGGCCTGGTTCATTGTTTGCTGCCTCCATTTGGGATGCACTGTTTCAGTTTTAATGACTCAATATTCTGGACAAAAACAGACAAATGTAACTAATGCTGGGAATGTCAATACAATCAAACTAGCAAGGGCAATGTTCACAAGTCAGTCATAACGTGGCTAATAGGCTAGCATATCTATTTATGTAGCAAGCTAAAAACATGGAGCCTAACATTAGCTAGCTAGCTAGCTGTAGCTCCTAGGAGGATGTCATGTCATGCCATTGGAGGAGTGGGTGAGTGAATGACTTTTTCCCCTCATATTGTTTTTCGGTGGCTTTACCCAGCTAGAGATTCAGTCATCATTTGGTTTTTCGGTGGCTATACACAGCTAGAGATGCAGGTGTCAAGTAATAGTTAGTCAAGAACAATCTAGATAACATGTAAACAGCCTAACCAGCTGTGCTTACTGCGAGTAAAATGGTCAGAGTGAGGCGTTCTCTCATTTGTCTCCGAAAGTAGCTAGCTAGCAAGCTAGCCAGTTATCTTGGTTGCTTGGTTGGGACAAGCATGCCTTGGCAGGCAAGCTGCAGAAGGACGAGGAGGCTACAATTCCCCATCGTTTATCAGTGCAATTTTGACAGCCAACTAGCTGAAAAAGTTTGAGAGGGTTTATCTAATGTTCCTTCGTTAGATTTTAGCTAATCTTACTCTGTCTAGCATTAGTTGTTGATCTTGTTGTTGTTGATGTACATAGCTGAGGGGGAGAGAGTCTACCTTTTCATGGTTGTTTGATCATTAGGATTGTAAAGTTCCCAAATGTAAGAGGACTCCCGTGGTGTTTACAGATTTTCAGAAATTCATTCAGGTGTATTTTGTGGCCTTTTACGAATATGTTCTAATGATCTAAAGTCGCGCTGTTGCTACTGCCTGTAAACACACAGTAATGTTAAAAGTGAAGGATAGCAGGCCCGTGTGCAAATAGCTTGTTTGTTAAAAGGCCTACTGCAGCTCTGACTACAGCTCACCAGTCTGTGTAGACTCCGGTCCTGGACAAGATAGATGGTTTTATTAGGTTTAATTTACTGCAGTGTCTATTAATTGTCCAAACGCACGGCCGCTGTCCAACTCTATATTGATATAGAATTTTCACAAATGCCTTATAGGCTGACCACACCGCTCACGTCGCGTGCGTGAGCATTGCAAAATAAATGTAGAAATCCATGTTATTCAATTATTGCACACACACTGCTCACGCGTACCAACGAGTATCTGCGTTGCCACGGGCTAAAATAGAAGTAATTCCTATTTCTGACGCAGATCGCGCTGCAAGTCCTGTCTCTCCCATCTCCTCATTGGTTTATAGAAGCAGGTACCCACGTGCCATCTCCTCATTGGTTATACCCACGTGGGTGATTGAAAGACGAACTGTTTTTCCGGTCATCGTGGTAATACTATGAAAGTTTAGATGCCAATCACCATATAAATTCAAAGATGAAAAAGCCTGGAAGGATGAGAGATGACTAGAAACGATTCGGTTGACCGTTTTATGTGTGGATTAATTATCGGAGTAGAGGACCTTGTGCATTTCAGGCAAAATAACAACTCAATGTTTATATCCCAGGACAAATTAGCTAGCAACAGCAAGCTAGATAAATAGGACAAATTAGCTAGCAAGTGCAAGCTAATTAGCTAAATTGCCATACATGTTTAATGCTTTTCGACCTGTCCCCAAATGAATGTAATTGGTTCAGAGTTTGTTTTGATATTTTAACCTGCGTGTCGTGATCGTGTTTGGTAGGGGGACAAAATATATTTATGCACGATGGCGCACGCGCGCAGCCGGTTTGGGTTCCGTGTTAGTATACGTAATTCCCAGATATTCTAAGAATTTATGAAAACGTGAAAATGACCATATCCAAGTGGTTGCTTGTCAGAAAATGTTTTAAAAAGTGGTCAAATTCTTCCTGGGGGTGTATATGAACAGATTTTAATAAGATTTCATGTTGCTAAAATGCTGTCAGTTCTACTTTAAATGCAACAATGTTTCATACACAAGTTATTTTCAAAGAGATGGCTAACAGCAAGCGCACTGCAATAAAAAACAGTTCCACTAACCAGATTATGATCATTTGAAACTTAACTTCTTGTTGAAAGTTATTCTTGAAAAGGGAGAAGCTAGCAACAACATCCTCTTTGATAACACCTGCTGCAGCGGCTGCAAACTAGCCGACAACAAAAGATTGCTAGCTAGACCGTGGGAAAACTACTACTTGCTAATGGCAGTAACCTCTTGATCTTCAAGAAGACAGAAGTTTCCATACATTTTTGAAAAACAACCCCACCCATTAAGTCAAAATGTGATTGTTTGATTCCATTGTCACTCCCACATTTTGCCATAATACAGTTGAATGGCAGATGCCTTTATCTTGGTCTTGAATTGGACTTGTATTTTTCTGGTCTCGGTCTTGACTCAGTCTTTGCTCGATTTGCTCCGGTCTTGGTCTTGAATCAGTCTCGCTTTAGGTGGTCTCGACCACAACACTGCGTATACAGGTTAAAAATGGCAGATTTGGGCACTGATAAGTGCCTAAATTGGAACGCAGTGGCTGTACAGTAACATGCTATAAATGACATCAGAGCTCAGAACATGACGTGCTAGCTCAGGCTCTGCACTTTATTGCACTGTATTTGTTTTGACTGACAGTTGCTCTGAACTTAAGCACCGCACACGACAAGAAGTTGCCCCCATCCCTCCCGCTAATTGGCCAACTTTTGCAAATGTTTTATGAGTCAGGGAAATGCTGTAAATTAAGAGGACTCGATTTGTTTTGAAAGAGGACCGTTGTATAATAAATACCTCTTTGATGTCATACAAGCAAGCCAAACCGCTTTGAGCCCAAATGTGCACTTCACGTTTCCATATCATAAAACTCATGTCATAAACCGTGTCAACTAGGGCCCTATGAAATCTTTTACATTTTGGGGCCTGATTCCATTTAGTTTATTCACAAATTCAGTTTTTCACACGTTTTGTTTTTCCACACTTTTTTTTACTAGAAAAACAACCTAATTGGATGTTCAAATTCCATAACAATGCTTAAACCCCATCAGGAGACCTCAAAAGTTAAGAAATATTGTGACCATTTTGTTGTGACCATTGTTTGTCTGTAGCGCTCATGTGATTGCAGAGTTTGCAAAAGAAATGGCCACTGGATTGGTTCAAATAATCATGATATCATTCTGCCAGGTAGGCATAGGCTATCTTGTAGTGAACATCTAAGTGAGAAGGTTTTTTTAGCAATATTAAAAGCTTTCAAATTATGTCCACCTGACCCAGATTGTGATTTATATTGGGCCGTTTTTGGATTGTGTGATGGTGGAGATGCAGGATTGTGTTCCAAACAAAACAACTACAAGTTTGCTTGCTCTAGTTCCTTGACGGCACAGCTAGAAGAACTCAAAAAAAGCACTTTATAGTTGAAAACTCTTTTTGAGTCATAAAAGGTGCATTGAAATGACTTTGACTTTGATGAGGTGTGTGGCCACTTGGAGACAGCAGTTAGTCCTCTTACTCAAACCCTTGTCACGTTTTATTTTATGTTGCACCTACCCTACATTTCAAGGAATATTATTGTCATGTTACTGAAGGTATCCTGAGTATTTTCAGATTTTGTTATCAACAAATGTGGTGAAAAGTAAAGTAAATGTAAAATGCACATAAAATCAACAGTGAATGTTTGGATTCAGTCTTGTGTCAGGAGAACTGTTGTGTCCTCAATTTAGGTTTAATAATTTCCACATAATCTCCAAACTGTTCCCTTTTGATTGCTACCATGGTTATGCATTTCATATTTCTTCTGTAAGAAACATTTCAATTTAGCCCTATCCATATAGGCCAATTCCCACGAGTGTAAAGGGTTAATTCAAAGAGTGAGAGATAATGCCTGGGAATCAAAGATCCCCAGCCACCCCTGTGGCATGGATTAGTGGATGCATATCTCATGACTGATAACATGGGTTCTGGTGGAGGGGGATTAAAGTATTAACACCCCTCGCACACACAAGCCAACACATCCAAACCCTAGGCCTAAATCAAAACTCTTCCTGTGGCTTTTGATGGGCAAACAGGTACTGGATTAAGTCTGAAAAGTAAAACAATTAGTTATTATGATTTTACTTATATAAATTTTGTTTATGAATGATTAAGTGGTTAAAACTCGTAAGAATTACCAAAGAATAAGTAACAGAATCACTGCAACCTAATTGGCTACAATGGGAAATCATAATGGTCACAAACCACAGTTGGGTCACCTGCTGGACCATACTGTTATGTTCAGCTCATAACTGTTTCCTTTGTCTTTCTGTTGTCTGGTGGTCAAACCAAGAGAGTGTTAAAACAGTCATTCTGGACCAACCCCTCCCTCTCTTTCTCTCTCTCTCACTCTCCTGTCAATGTCACCTCTGCCAGCTCTTACTGACACCTACCCATGAGCCTGCTCTCTTTCCATTTACTGTAAGTAGCACCAACCGACATTGGACGTCCATGGACGTTGATATTTGGTCAGTCCACCAGTGCCTTGATGTTAACGTCTACAGATGGACCGGACTGGACCAAATCTGAACCTATCATAGACGTACTGTATGTTTCACAAGTTTGGATAACACAGTCCAGTACAGTGAGTAGAGTACAGTAGAGTACAATACTGTACAGTGAGTAGAGCATAGTAGAGTACACTACAATACAGTACAGTGAGTACAGCACAGTCGAGTACAATACAGTAGTGAGTAGAGCACAGTATAGTAAAGACCAATACAATACAGTAGTACAGTACAATACAGTAAAGAAAAGTGGATTATATTACAGTAGAGTACATTATATTGTACTGATTAAGTCTGAAAAGCACAACAATTAATTTAGTGATTTTACTGATCAATTTTGTTTATGAATGATTATCTTGTACTGTACTCTAATCTACTTAACTATACTGTACTCTACTGCACTGAACTCTACCCTACTCTGCTATATTGTACTGCACTGTACTCTACTGCGCTGCACTGCGCTGTGCTGTGATGTCCAAACTTGTGAAACATGAGAATGACATTCATATCTATAATTATGCATTTCTGTTTAGTACAGATCAGGGACCCATGATGTAACTCCGTTATCGTAATTCCGTTACCAGTTGTAAATCCACTTCACTTACTGTAGTTCAATAACCAAAATAGATTTTTTTTAAACTTAAGGTGCTATGTCATAGCTGATTCTTATATTTAACAGAATTTGGGAAAACGTGGTCTTATAAAAACCTGATTTTACTGTAATTCTGTACCAAAGTTAGCATCTGTACAGTTGTTCCACTAAGTTTGTTTTTGTACATTTTTCAGTGGAAATTGTTAAATGTAGTCCTTGTGCATAGAGTTGTATGGTTTGTTAAACTTTGAAATCAAATGGTTTTTGTTTAGCATACATTTTAAAGTGAAAAAACTGAGCCAAAGCATAATTCCATTAGTGGAATTGCCCATATAGTACTCTTCCCATAGTGGTTGAAAACACACTTTGGTGCTGAAATTTCACTTCCTTATCTTATCAAATACATTTTACCCAGACAAATATCATTCTTCATGTTCTTAATCACTCATTGGGATCTTTAACATATCATTAACATTATATCCAAAAAGTCCGATTTCGTAACCTACTGTAATACATCCGATAATAAACAGAATTCTGTTGAAAAAGCAGTGACGCTTCTCGCAGCGACCTTTGAGGATTTTACATGTTGTGGTGGTGGTTGTCTGCAAAGTTGTTCCTGCGGGTTGCAAAAAGCAAAATGAGCATGACACAAGCTGAATTAAATATAAATGGCTTTTTTTTTTAAACTAGCGGTACGCTCAGTGCTCCATTAACATTTCACTGAGATACGCTTGTTTTTCTGAGAAATCTTCTGGAAATAACAGGAATTCCGCATTAATATGAAAACTGTATAATAAAATATTTAAATATTACATGTCATGTCTCAAAATTGAACGGATTATTATAGAGACATAAGGTTTGGACCATTGGTTTTCTTAGAGGATTATCTACACAATTATTTTACCCACTGGTCAAAATATGCTTTTCGATTGGACACCCAACATATAGCAAAACGGCGCATATTCTAAATGTTCCATACATTTAACTTCACTCATAGAGGGACTTAACACAGATAAGAGCATCATTTCACACAGGAGGAAAATTCCAAGAATTATCTCACAAGGGAAAATCCTAAGAAATGTAGTTGGGTTAGCAATGAGCATACATTACATTATCGCTACTGTACGTTGATACTTGTGCCCGTCTATAAATTAATAGGCTAGATATCTGTGTATTCATAATTGCATAAGGACATAATCTGGGACCTATTATTTTGCAATGATTAAACCTCAATTACATTTTTTTTTTTTTAAATAAGACTCGGGATGCTTTTTCAGCCGTATTTTCAATATACCAGCACTGTATGTCCACGTAATGGACAATGTAGGGCTGACTCCATTTAGTTGACTGGTAGATTGTTTGGTCGATAGGCTGTTGGTCAACTGAGATTTCTTTAGTCGAGCAGTTGCAATTTTTTATATTTTTTTTTAGGTGCACAAGACAGCTGTCTGACTCGTGCCTATGTGATTAATGTGATACTGAAATTGTATATGGTTATATTATGTAAAAACTAATGGTGCAACACTAACAAATCGCTGTCAGCGGTTCTGAAACAATCTTCAGTGGGCCGTAGAATTGGTGACATTCCCTACGTAATGTTGCTATGTGCATAATAGCAAAGTTAACATTAAGAACAATGCGGCAGAGGCAGCAGCAGCAGAAATGAGGAAACAGCTTTGAAATGCAATCAAACAATTTAGTTTTCAAATTAAATAACAAAAAGGTAGCTTTGAATAATTAGCCTAAAAAATAAATAAATCGCAATTCACGAATGCATGCAACTGTTCTTAATCTGCTGTAATAAAGGCTTTATATATCTGGTACACTTATTTAGTGTTTCCACTGTTCCATATGGTCAGACAAAATTATAATATTGTAATCTAACTGTTTGGCACACATAACACTCACGGAACGCTTGTACCAATACCCTCCTTTTTCTGGATCTCCAGTAGTTTCCACAACTAAGTCAAATGTCTTCCACAGATCTGACTTCCCCTTTCCCTGCTGAGCAACCAGTAAACATTCACCCATTTTGCTGTCACGTGTTACTGTGTTAGGAGTTTGTTATAACCAATTTATTGATGTGATTGTGATAGGCTATAGGCCAGGCCCTATTAGTGACATGCATGCGATGCTTACATGTTTCACGTAAAGAGAGCAAGGGTTGAAGGAATATGAAATGTTTTTCCTAAACAAATTAAGAATTTCGGTAACAGAACTTTTCAGTCAGAAACAAGTAAGAAACTAAATGGCTGTAATTATGTTGCAGCTTCAGCATGGACAGCGCAATAAACACTTGTGCTGTGATGCCTATTCGCTGCAGTACGGAGGAGAGCAAGACATCGTGCGCCAGTCAAACAGGCACTCGCTGTCATTTTTGTTAACACAGTGTGACCATCGGGCTCTTTCTTAAGTCATTTGTTTGTCTTAATTATTTAATCAAACAGTGTGCTTAAAACATCAGTACATATGTAGATGGTTTTTTTCAAACACATAGGGTGTGTCTGTCTATATATGGAAAAATTATTTTAAACAAGAACAGGACGACTCGGTCAACCAAGATTTTCTTTAGTGGGACAACCCTAGGACTATGACCCTGAATTTGAAATATAGACCTGCATATATAAGACTGTATAGACATGCAGACCCAGATGTTCAGGAGGGATAGCAAAGCCATCAGGGTGTGATGACAGGAACTGTTCTCATACAGGGGTCAGGGCTGTAGGTAGCCTTCTGCTGTTGACACTGATACTGGCCTGGACACGCCTCCAGCCACAGAGGCCAGTCCAACTCAACACATAGAGATCGCTAACTGCTCACATACTCCTCAGACACACAGTTCTCAGTTGGGTTACAGGATACTTACTGACCTTTGCCATTCTAACCTGCCCAGCTCTCAGCGAAAGGGGGATGTCTTGATGTAGAGTTTAAAAGGTACTCACACTTAAACCATGAAAAGGAAAATCCAAAATGCAAGGTGGCCAAGATACAAAGATATAATTAAAAGGATAGTTCACCCAAATTGCAAAATGACACATTGGTTTCCTTACCCTGTAAGCAGTATACAGTGATGGAAAAAAGTATTTGATCCCCTGCTGATTTTGTACGTTTGCCCACTGACAAAGAAATGATCAGTCTATAATTTTAATGGTAGGTTTATTTGAACAGTGAGAGACAGAATAACAACAACAAAATCCAGAAAAACGCATGTAAAAAATGTTAGAAATTGATTTGCATTTTAATGAGGGAAATAAGTATTTGACCCCTCTGCAAAACATGACTTAGTACTTGGTGGCAAAACCCTTGTTGGCAATCACAGAGGTCAGACGTTTCTTGTAGTTGGCCACCAGGTTTGCACACATCTCAGGAGGGATTTTGTCCCACTCCTCTTTGCAGATCTTCTCCAAGTCATTAAGGTTTCGAGGCTGACGTTTGGCAACTCGAACCTTCAGCTCCCTCCACAGATTTTCTATGGGATTAAGGTCTGGAGACTGGCTAGGCCACTCCAGGACCTTAATGTGCTTCTTCTTGAGCCACTTCTTTGTTGCCTTGGCCGTGTGTTTTGGGTCATTGTCATGCTGGAAAACCCATCCACGACCCATTTTCAATGCCCTGGCTGAGGGAAGGAGGTTCTCACCCAAGATTTGACGGTACATGGCCCCGTCCATCATCCCTTTGATGAGGTGAAGTTGTCCTGTCCCCTTAGCAGAAAAACACACCCAAAGCATAATGTTTCCACCTCCATGTTTGACGGTGGGGATGGTGTTCTTGGGGTCATAGGCAGCATTCCTCCTCCTCCAAACACGGCGAGTTGAGTTGATGCCAAAGAGCTCCATTTTGGTCTCATCTGACCACAAGACTTTCACCCAGTTGTCCTCTGAATCATTCAGATGTTCATTGGCAAACTTCAGACGGGCATGTATATGTCCTTTCTTGAGCAGGGGGACCTTGCGGGCGCTGCAGGATTTCAGTCCTTCACGGCGTAGTGTGTTACCAATTGTTTTCTTGGTGACTATGGTCCCAGCTGCCTTGAGATCATTGACAAGATCCTCCCGTGTAGTTCTGGGCTGATTCCTCACCGTTCTCATGATTATTGCAACTCCACAAGGTGAGATCTTGCATGGAGCCCCAGGCCCGAGGGAGATTGACAGTTCTTTTGTGTTTCTTCCATTTGCGAATAATCGCACCAACTGTTGTCACCTTCTCACCAAGCTGCTTAGCGATGGTATTGCAGCCCATTCCAGCCTTGTGTAGGTCTACAATCTTTTCCCTGACATCCTTGGAGAGCTCTTTGGTCTTGGCCATGGTGGAGAGTTTGGAATCTGATTGATTGGTTGCTTCTGTGGACAGGTGTCTTTTATACAGGTAACAAACTGAGATTAGGAGCACTCCCTTTAAGAGTGTGCTCCTAATCTCAGCTCGCTACCTGTATAAAAGACACCTGGGAGCTAGAAATCTTTCTTATTGAGAGGGGGTCAAATACTTATTTCCCTCATTAAAATGCAAATCAATTTATAACATTTTTGACATGCATTTTTCTGGATATTTTTGTTGTTATTCTGTCTCTCACTGTTCAAATAAACCTACCATTAAAATTATAGACTGATCATTTCTTTGTCAGTGGGCAAACGTACAAAATCAGCAGGGGATCAAATACTTTTTTCCCTCACTGTATGGGCGAAGTATGACAGCAATCCATGCTTTGGTTTAGTTTCCCTGGCAGTGGCTGGCAGTGGCTGGCTCTGTTTCCAAATGCTAATTCAAGTAATTGAACCGATATTAGCATTTTTCATGGATCATTTTCAAATCATCTTTAAGTGACATTGTTGAGCTTCACAATAAATGTTGAATACTTTTGAATGATTTGGACCTGATGCGTGAAAAATCATAATATCAGTCCCATTCCTTAAATGGGATTTGTGCCACAAATGCTAAAACATTAACATTTGGAAACAGTGCCAGGGAAACTGAACGGGCCAAAGCATGGATTGCTGTCATACATAATCAACACACATGTCCCGCCCACCTGAGGATCTGTCTTTTTCAGTCATCTATTTCCTGTGTTTGAGGGATGCAAAATCCACTTGTCACTTAAGTCTCGCTGGATTGATTGCAATCATTTTAATCCGAGTGTATCCTGCTATTGACACACTTGTTGAATTATGCAAGAGAACGTGACAACAACAGTAATTAATGAGGCAGTCTAGACAGCGCAGGAGAATGCAGGTAGACAGAGAGCAGGTAGGGTAGACAGAGCAGGTCTATGGTGGTTGCAGCCGTGTTCTACACCTTTATGTTAATTTATTCATATACAGTGCCTTCGGAAAGTATTCAGACCCCTTGACTTTTTCCACATTTTGTTACGTTACAGCCTTATTCTAAAATAGATATATATATTTTTAATCCTCAGCCATCTACACATAATACCCCATAATGACAAAATTAAAACTTTTTTGGGGGGGGGGGGAATACCTTATTTACATAAGTCTTCAGACCCTTCACTATGAGACTCGAAATTTAGCTCAGGTGAATCCTGTTTCCATTGATCCTCCTTGAGATGTTTCTACAACTTGATTGGAATCAACCTGTGGTAAATTCAATTGATTGGACATGATTTGGAAAGGCACACACCTGTCTATATAAAGGTCCCACAGTTGACAGGGCGTGTCAGAGCAAAAACCAAACCATGAGGTCGAAGGAATTGTCCGTAGAGCTCCGAGACAGGATTGTATCGGGGCACAGATCTGGGGAAGGGTACCAAAACATTTCTGCAACATTGAAGGTCCCCAAGAACACATTGGCCTCCATCATTCTTAAATGGAAGAAGTTTGGAACCACCAAGACTCTTCCCAGAGTTGGCTGGCCAGCCAAACTGAGCAATCAGGGGAGAACGGCCTTGGTCAGGGAGGTGACCAAGAACCCGATGATCATTCTGACAGAGCTCTAGAATTCCACTGTGGAGATGGGAGAACCTTCCAGAAGGACAACCATCTCTGCAGCACTCCACCAATCAGGCCTTTATGGTAGAGTGGCCAGACAAAAGCCACACCTCAGTACAAAGGCACATGACAGCCCTCTTGGAGTTTGCCAAAAAGCACCTAAAGACTCTCAAACCATGAGAAACAAGATTCTCTGGTCTAATGAAATCAAGATTGAAGTCTTTGGCCTGAATGCCAAGCGTCATGTCTGGAGGAAACCTGGCACCATCAAGATGGTGAAGGATGGTGGTGGCAGCATCATGCTGTGGGGATGTTTTTCAGCGGCAGGGACTAGGAGACTAGTCAGGATCGAGGCAAAGATGAACGGAGCAAAGTACAGAGAGATCCTCAATTAAAACCTGCTCCAGGGCGCTCAGAACCTCAGACTGGGGTAAAGGTTCCCCTTCCAACAGGACAACAACCCTGTTGGAAGTCTCTCATTGTCCTTGTCTGACACAGCCAGAGCCTGAAGTTGAACCCTATCAAACATCTCTGGAGAGACCTGAAATTAGCTGTGCAGCAACGCTCCCCATCCAACCTGACAGAGCTTGAGAGGATCTGCAGAAAGCAATGAGAGAAACTCCCCAAATACAGTTGTGCCAAGCTTGTTGCGTCATACCCAAGAAGACGCGAGGCTGTATCACTGCCATAGGTGCTTCAACAAAGTACTGAGTCTTAAAGGGTCTGAATACTTATGTAAACGTGATATCAGTTTAAAATGTTTTATACATTTGCAAAAATGTCTAAAACCTATTTTTACTTTGTCATTATGGGGTATTATGTGTCGATTCATGAGGTAAAATTATTTTTTTATAAATTTTAGAATAAGGTTGTAACGTAATAAAATGTAGAAAAAGTCAAGGGGTCTGAAAACTTTATGAATGTACTGTATACAAATACACTGTGTATTTATGCAAATTAGGTACATATAATTATTTATTTTAACACAACATATTTTCTTTAATTATACAAAAAGAAAATGTGTATATATATATATATATATATATATATATATATATATATATATATATATATATATATATACACACATATACACACAGTGAGGGAAAGAAGTATTTGATCCCCTGCTGATTTTGTACATTTGCCCACTGACAAAGAAATGATCAGTCTATAATTTTAATGGTAGGTTTATTTGAACAGTGAGAGACAGAATAACAACAACAAAATCCAGAAAAACGCATGTCAAAAATGTTATAAATCGATTTGCATTTTAATGAGGGAAATAAGTATTTGACCCCACCTCAATCAGAAAGATTTCTGGCTCCCAGGTGTCTTTTATACAAGTAACGAGCTGAGATTAGGAGCACACTCTTAAAGGGAGTGCTCCTAATCTCAGCTAGTTACCTGTATAAAAGACACCTGTCCACAGAAGCA